>NW_004955426.1:22451346-22471011 GCF_000276665.1 Chinchilla lanigera | reverse complement strand
CCCCCCTATTATTATGTTATCCTTCTTTTATTCTTTAAAAAAAAAAAAAAAAAACTCTGCGTGGGCCCAGGCCGTTGGATGAGACAGCTGGTCAGCCTTTTCCCTCCACATCCCGTTCTTCCTGGGAACTTTGGGATCAGCAACCCTGGGGTGATAGTCATCATTTCAAAGACTGAATTGTCTCAAGATTTACATTTACAGTAAAGGGGATTTAGGATAGACAATTGGAAGAACTTGCCCAAACATTAAGGATTGAATTAGATCATTGGATTAAATTTCCCAAACATAGCAAGAATGAGACATGGGTGGAAGATTATCAAATTGTCTTTCTTTGGAATCTTTGACAAGTCTGTGGGGCCAGTGGTTAATTAATATTGTACACAAATTTCTCCAGACATTTAAGGAAAAAAAAATGACCTGAATCACCCTCATTGGTCCTGTCCTACCATTGACCCTTACAGATGCACAAGCCCCAAGTCTCTGGCACACAGCTGAAGAGAGGAGGTTAGCTGTCACCTCTCAAAGGGAGCCAAAGCCCAGAGTCCACTGGGGCTGCTCAATCTTCAGTGGACCTCAGAGCCACCAGGATGGTTCATTAAAACAGAGTGCTGGGGGCTGGGGATTTAGCTCAGCGGCACAGTGCCTGCCTGGCAAGCGCAACATCATGAGTTCGATTCCCGGTACTGGGGAAAAAAAAAAAGAGTGCTGGCCCCAGCCCCACAGTGTCTGATTTGGTGAGTGTGGGGTAGGCTCTAAGAATGTATATTTCAAACATGTCCCATGTGATGCTGCTGGTCTGGGGACCACACTTTAGGAGCTACTGGTCTGACCTTCTATGGTATTGATCCCGATATGCACCAGGATTTAGAAGGGATCTGGACTTCCTCCCACCCAACAGCTTGTGATACTGCCATGGTCTATACCACCGCCTAGTATGCCTTCCTAGCTTTTCCTGGAACTCCATCTCAAGATCTTGCTGTGGTTGTGATCTTTCACAAAGGATGCTTTGTGCCTCTCTCCTCACCCCAGCTGAGTTCAACTCTTACCTTTTCTCCAAAAATACACTAATCCTGAGTGCTCACCTAGGATGTGAGCCATCTGTTTACCAACTGCTGCCCAGCTTGGCACAGAGGTCTGCTTAATCTCTGCTCAGCTGCTGTCTTCTGAGGATCTTCTCGTCCCACCCTTGGCTGGGCTCACATATTTCAAGTTCAGTCCTGAAAGCCACACATTTACCAGTTTGAGGAATTCAGGCTTCCTTCCTGCACACGCCCCTCCTAGATTCCTCCATGCGGCAGCCCCAGACCTGGAGGTGGGGACAGCCTTTCCATCTCCCCAGCAGAAGGGCAGTTTATCACTTCACTGGAGATGCTTAGAATTGTCAGCACAAAGTGATAATAAAGCGCAGTCAATTTTCATTTATTTTATTACTGTTTTAAGTCCTCTACAGATAATGCACACCCTGCTACCCTGTGACCTACAGCTGAGACATGCACCCCCCTCCCCACCTGGGTATACCGAGGCCCAAGGCCACTCAGGTTTGCTGTTTTAGACACCTTTAAAGGAAGGGCTATTTTCTTAAAAGAGCCGTCCATCCCATTGGCGTAAGAGTCCTCCTTGAGACTCCTAGGGGAAGTGAAGGACAGAAAACATGCTCTCCTCCCATGGGTCCTTTCTGCCTTCCAGCGGCTCGGATCCATACTGACATTTTAGCCCCTGCATTTTTAGTCTTCTCTTCACACCTGTTCACATCCTCTGCCCCTAGAGAGGGCCCTTCCCCCACTGCATTTCCCAAGTGACGGATGCACAATGCTATGAACAACCACATAGTTACTGAAGCTTAGAAAAAACAGAATAGCTTAAAAGTAAATATTAGTTATCAGTGTTCTTAGAGCTGCTATTGCTCACACACACAAGCTAGAAAAAAGTATAAAAAAGTATAGAATGACAATTAATACGGGTTGGGAAGGGTGATGGAGTAGATAATAGATTGGATTTGGTCAGTGTGTGCTGTATTCACCTGTAGAAATATCACATTGCACCTTATTTATATGTACAGTTAACATATGCTAATAAAAATAATTATTAAAAAAGAAAAAAGCTATTCATCTCTACCACTCTCACCCTCAGCAGCTAAATCACTGCTTCTTCATCTTCTCCCAGTTCTGCAGCCTCTAAACCGCTTTCTCCCTCCACTCCTCAGCTGCAGAGGGAAAATGGAAGACTTCTGTTATTTATTAGACAGACATGCTTAAATCTAAACTATCATCTTTCAGGGGCTTTGGGGCATTGTTTACTCATCTGCTTAATAACGGTTCCTTAATAGGGAGCCACCTAATTATGGCACAAATTCCATGTCTCCCAGGGCACCAAAGAGCTGCAACACTGATCTCTGTTTTAAAATAGCAATTTTCCCTGCCCTGTCAATAGTCAATTTCCTCTTTTGCCCGTAGGCCTCACTGTGACTCCTAAGTCAAAGAAGCCAATTCACTTTTCTCCATTACTTATGAATACATATTTGTATGTATGTGAATATATATTATTTTACTATATTGTAAAACATTTCATAAATTGTTTAAAAGGAGGGAAAGGAAGGGAATATAAAATAATTAATATGTGTTATGTGTATGCAACAACATCCCACAATAAATATAATCATTATGTACTATAAGCATTTGCATGAAAATGTAAAAAATTTAAAAATAAAAACAAAACCAAAAACTAATCCTGTCACTCTAAGTTCACTTTCATTCATATGCTCCATTCTAGCTTCTGTCCACCCACATATATATTTTTTAAATGCCTACATCTTCCTTTTCTACCTTGTGATTTTACAGGCTGCTACAAACAACTTTCCATGTCTTCATTGTGATTGTCTGAATAGTTGCATAACATTCCACTGAATTACTGCCTCATACTTTACACACTTCCCTTCACAAAAGCAGGAGACTCTGTCTATCTTGTTCACGGATGTATCCCAAACAGTGGAATACAGTGCCTGGTACATAATCAAATCTCAATAATATTTGTTGAGTTGAATGAGTGAATGAGGTATTTAGGTTGTCTCTAATTTGTTAATGCTGTAGACAGGATATAATGAACATCTTTACGTATATAACATTTTTCTTTGACTCAATTATTTCCCTGATACAGAGTCTCAGAATTAGATTAATAAAAGCAGCAATAGCAGTGATTATAATTGCTAACATATTTTAGGAAGCTACAACATGCCGTGTTTTGTGCTAAGCAGTTTATATCCATTATGTCGTTGGCTCCTCACAACAACCCTACAAGTACTAATTATCCCCACTTTATGGATGAAGAAACAGAGCTAGTGGAACTGATTCATTTGCCTATAGTCACACAGCTTGTTCATTCAGGACAAAGATGAGATTTGAACAAAGATCTATTCCGGTCTACACTTTGAGGGCTTACCTATTATAACAACATATGCAAGCAAAGTTACAGACAAGGTTATGACTCAATATATACCACCATGTAGCTTTTAAAGATGACTGTGGCCATCTATAGATGCAGATAAAGTCTTTTATATCCTTATTTTAAGGTGTGTCACTTATAAATGCATATACTTGAGTTTTGTTTATTATTCAGTCTAACACCTTTCAACTGCAATGTTCAATTGATTAGCACTGTAATAATTGCTTCATTAGATTGAAATATCCCACCTTACTGTTATATGTCCAGACTGTTCATTGTTTTCCCCTATCACTTTCTTTTTCAGCCTTCATCTAGTTTCATTCTGTCTTTTAAAATTTCACCTTCGGGTCTGGGGATTTAGCTCAGCGGCAAAGCGCCTGCCTGGCAAGCGCAAGGTCGTGAGTTCGGTTCCCGGTACTGGAGAAAAACCAAAATAAATAAATAAATAAATAAATAAATAAAATAAAATTTCACCTTCACTTTCTGTTAACTAGGTAGGCATATCTTCTTCGATTCTTTTCAGAAGTTACCAGAAAATGGTATCTACTATAGAAGTTCCTGACACTCAGTAAACACAACTAAGAGGTTTGTGTTTGACTCATGAATCAGCCTAAAATAGTCTCCCGGAACCCTCTTCTCCCCAGATGGTCCCATGGAATAGAGACTCAGATCCTCCAGGACCTGACAAGAGAATTCCTTAAGCATAGGCACTGCTGAGTTCTGATTCTAAATTATTAAGCAGCTCCCGCTGCCCTCAAAGGAGCTCAATCTAGAACAGACAAGCCGGTGAGTCACTTGATACACAAGTACAGATGCCCATCAGTGTACAAACACAACCTGAGCACAGGCCGATGGCAGAGATAGTTTCAAACCCAGCCTCTGCCACAGACAAAGCCCAGCCTGCTTTGTGCGACCTCATAAAGCCCATAGAGTCTCTTTATGACAGACAGAACCATACTTTTACGATCGATCTAAAATGTTGTTCTCCCTTGAGAAACCACCTTCATACATGACATGGTAACTCTTTAAGTCTTTCATTGGAACAGAGGGCATCCCAGTATACCTGGTCCAGCCTTTGCATGATAGTTTTTATATTTGTTTAAGATGTTTTTAAAACTTTAAGAACAAAAACCATGTTTTAAAGAGCTGGCACAAAAACGAATTGAGAAACAACCCATCCTTACTCACCTTTCACGCTCCTATAAGCTGACTTTGTGGCGGGGTACCAGTCTATTAAGATCCCTGGGTATCCAGACATGCCCTTCAGTGGTGACGTATTCCAGGAATTCCTAAAAATTACCTTCCTAGCACCTCATTAGTGACCACAGACAAAAATAATGAGAATAAAAAACATCCCTGGCCTAGGAAGTCACTATTTCTGCTCCTTGATTTTGACTCTGTTAGCAAAGCCTCACTGTCTCATCTGGAAGCAGTAAGGTCAGTTTGAGGTTAAGCCCAAGTGAATGGTCCACAGCGGAATAAACACAGCGCAACCCAAGGCTATGTGCAATGTTATTCTTTCACCTTCTTCCTGGAATTTCAGAAGTTGTATAAAATCTGGAACACAAAAATGGACAAAATAGGCAACAGTACAAAATAGTGTCAGTGCAGAAATGTTTACATGAGGATCCAAACAAGAAACAAAACATACTTTTAACTATGTATGTGCCTCTCTCTCCTCTCAGCTCCCTAACAACCCCTCAAAAAGAAAAAACTACTTTCCCTAAGATAAAATAAAGCTTTCTAAAATATTTTATTATTTCCAAACATTTTCTTTCTCCTTTTCTTTTATGTACACACAGAAAGAGAAAAAATCATGGGATAGAACTGGATGAGAGCTGAAATCAGAAAACCTAATGCTTTACAAACTTCGTTTAGACCAGTGATGGCGAACCTTTTAGAAACCAGGTACCCAAACTGCAGTTTAAAACCCACTATTTATTGCAAAGTGCCAACACTGCAATTAAACCTGAATACTCAGGTTTTACTTTAGAAAAAACAACTCACACATTAACATATTTTGTGTTAAAAGAAAAATACAACGATAGACCTTTCAATGATGCAAACAGCTTTTTATTGAAAAGTGAAAGTTTGCATTTGGTGTGCTTTTGCACAGCTAATGTGATCTTTGCTGCTGTACGCATGCTGATAATTTGTCAAACCCTAGCTCAGGTGACTTGACTGTGTGCCAACAGAGAGGGCTCTATATGCTGGCCACAGCATTCATGCCATAGGTTTACCAACACTGGTTTAGACCAAAGGATCTATGGACAGAAGTTATTCAGAAGCTGTGTCAAATGGCTATGGCTACAACAATGCTGTATAACAATTCACTCCCAAATAGAATGACTTAGACCAGTGGTGGCAAACCTATAGCATGCATGCTGCAGTGCCATCACTGGGTTATACCAACATTTATTATCATGCTAACAGATATGCAAGTTGCCTATGAGCTGATCCAGCTGGACTCAGCTGGGGTAGGTCTGCTTCTGGCTACCGTTTGAGGTTTACATCTGTTCTACATCTTTTTCATTCTCCTTGGCCTAGCAGCTACCTAGAGGGAAGAGGATAGGAGACAACCTAAGCCATGCAAGCATACTTACAGCTTCTGCTCACATCACAACTTCTCATATTGCATTTACCCAAGTAAGTCACTTGGTCAAGCCCAAAGTAAATTAATACAGATGAGTACAATTGCCCAAGAGGGAGAGGAAAGGGGGTGATTATTTGTTGGCCAATAATCCAATCTACAGTAAACCAAATACAGTAAAACCTTGGATTGTAACTTCTTCTGTGAGTGTTCTTCAGACAAGCAAACATTTCTAATAAATTTAAACTTGAAAAGCGATGTCTGGCAATGCAAGTAGTATGCAATGCCAAACATCGCATGATCACAACTGAACCAATGGTTCTCCTTTCACTCTCTCTGCTCCCACTCGCCCTGCAGGATTATGAGGGATTGTCATCAGCAAGAGGTTATGGAGGAGTTCTAGTCTGCAGAGGATGAGAAAAATGCAGAGGGGCTCCTCACTTCAAATGAGATTAGGGAGATGTGTAAAATGTGTGAAATGTGGGACACTGCAAAATTTTGTAGAAAACCACCATCCAAAGACTTGTACTGATGTGGCAGTACAAGCAATGAATCTGTTTAATGACAATGGAATGCCACATTTCTGCAAAATCCTGGAAAGGAGACAAAAGTAAGTATCATTGGGCAGGTTCCTTGTTAAAGTTGCATGAAAAGAAAAAGATTTCATTGAGTCAACATATAGCAGTGATTCCATTAGTGATAGTGAAAGTTGACCTATGCAACAACCCTCCTCTCTGTTGTTTTCCTCTTAACAGCCCCAAAGGTTTTCAGAGATAAGTGCAGATCAATTTGTTTACTTTTCTTTATATTTCATATTTTCTTTATTATTCTGTATTATACTATATTATTGTAATCATTTTACATGAGTATATTTGGGTTGTGGAGCAAACATCTGAGTTTCCATTGCTTTGTATGAACAAATTCACTTTAATATATAAGTGCTTTGGATTACAAGTACATTTCTAGAATGAATTATGCATGAAAACCAAGGTTTTACTGTACAGAGAACAGACAAAGGTGGCACTTGGTTAGTTGTGTGAGGGATGAGAGGCATTTAGACACCATTTTCTTCCCTGTCCCCAAATTCCCACTGAGTTGTCTGACATTGCCTGGGGCTTCAAGGAACATGGCATGATATACAAGGCAGCCTTATAATGTTACAGATAAGAAAATAATTATAGAACTTGTCCACAATCTGAGCTATATCCAACATGAATCCACAAGTCAGAGGGTTGTCCTATGAGTTTCTAAGTCTGATGACAGCTGGTCATTTTCCAGTGTCTAGTCCTAGTTACAGGGATTATAACAGTTACACAGTTCGCAGCTTATGTGAATTACTTGCAGATAGAGAAAATACTCACAAGCCAGGTAGCATGGTAAATAAAGAGTGACAATAGAATTCTGACTACTAATCTCAAATTACTCATTTCATTGTAAAAAAAAAAAAAAAGCAGAGAATCCTATTCCTGCTACCCAGCCATGATTTGATGTAGGTTACAGCAGATACAGATAAAAATAGGAGAGAATATAATTGAGCTAAATTCTAAATGCATTTATGATGAATAAAATACGCAAATGAAAGAATCAAATAGGACCGTATTTCTATTTTGTTGATCAATGAAGCCTCTAGGAACTAGACAGATAGGAAGAAAATAGAAGCTTCCATGAGGCTGTAACTTGAACACTAGAGACCCAGAAGGAGCACCCCATAGTCTAAGAGTGTCAACTACTAGAGACACCTATTAGGCCCAAATACAGGCATTCCTCAACTTATGCTGGTGTTATATTCCAATAAACCATCACAAGTTGCAAAGGTAAGTCAAAATGCATCAGATACACCTGACATATCAAATGTGCTAGCTTAGTAACACATTCTAGCTTAGCAGCACTGTAGAGTGTTAGGTGTTTCCCTTCATGATCATGAGCTGACTGGTGCTGCAGCTCATTGTCACTGCCCACCATCAAAAAAGGTATTAAAGCAGGGCATAATGGAGTACACCTGTAATCCCAGCACTCTAGAAGGCTGAGGCAGAACGATCACAAGTTCCAGCCTATGGCAGGCAACTTAGCAAAACCCTGTCCCAAAATTAAAAAAAAAATACTTTAAAAAGCTGGAATGTAGCCCTGTGTGAAGGCCGTAGGTTCAAGCTCCAGTACTGAAAAGGGAAAAAATGAAGAGAGTGTATGATTCCACGTACTGTTACCGCAGCAAAAAATGAAAATTCAAAGTATGGTTTCTACTGAATTTGTGTCACTTCTACACCATCATAAAGTCAAAAAATCATAAATCAGAGACCATCCATCGGGAATTTCACAAGAATACCGGTCAGAAACAAAGAATAAAGAGTAACAGTCTTAGAGCAACTTGGTTGAAGATAACAGTATGTCATGTAGCAGCCACTGTAAATCCTATCATTTTGTTTTGAGGTCATGTATCATTTTTGTTGTTTTTGTATTGTTTTGAGTTTGTCTTCATTGTTTTTTGTCAGTTTTTTTAATTTTTAAGATAAAAAAAGAGCAACAGTCATAAAGAATAACAGCCTCTTAAGAGACACCAGAGTGATGCTAAAAGCTCCGCCGGATACACAAGAAGACCTAATGTGTTCAGCCTGCCATTCTACAATTCCAATTTCTACAAGAGATTATCTCCCTTGATGATTAGGAGTTAGAAGGATGCCAAACACCACAGCGACTGGAGATGAGAGGAAAGGTCTGGACTGTTCTTTGATCTGACAGTGCGAAGGGCTCCTTTGTCCCATCCCCAGCTCTGCTCTAGTTATTTTTGTCTCTATACCCTTGAAATGACAGAGGTGAGCACAGTGCACAGGCTACAGCAGGTACTGAAGCATTTCATCTGTCTCATCGATATGAGCACCCCACCAAGGTGACATGTGCTGTGTCCCAGAACTAAGCAGGAACTAATCTCCCAGAGTTCTCTCCCTGGATGGATTGAGGCTGGCAATATGAGAAATCTGCAAGACATTCGAAAGGCAGAAGTGAAGCAGCAGCCCTTACGCTCAGGATGGCCAGTGAAGGAACTCAGATCTCTTGCCAGTCACAAATATCATCTCACTCCACATTGGTGCAGGGCAGTAGCTGAGCCCATAGGACCTTGAACTCCTCTTGATCTTAGCAAGTCAGTCATAGCCCAAGGCACACGTGGCTCTATGATGAGGGCCACCAGCTTGTCCTTCACAGTCACCAGCAATATAAGCAACATTATCGCTAACATCATTACTACAACCACAACCAACAGTCACCACAACCAAACCACCATCACTACAATCTGCAACACCATAATCATCACCACCTCAATCACTGCCACCACTACTGCCATTATCACCACCAGTCACCACTGCCACTGTCACTACAACCATCACTTGCCCCCACAATCACCACTGTAATAGCACATTATCATCATCACCACCAATAGCACCGTTACCATCATCAGCATTATCGTTATTCCCATCACCACAGCGAGCACCACCACCACCATCACCCCTTCCTTATCTCCTTTAACTTTCCCAACAGTAGGATCATTTCAGTAACGTTATTCCTAATTTACAAATGAGGAGAGATTAAGAAAATTGTTAGCCGACAAGGACAGAATTAAACCCAGGTCCAACCTCAAATTTACTCTTTCACTACATGACACAGCCTCTAAAACTATATTTGACAAAGAAAAAAGAGTAATCACACACAATGGGAAAAATGGACAGAAAGAAGCAAAACTGTGCTGACCAGGAGAGGGGGGGTGGAAAAACAGCAGAGAGAAGGCATTGGGCAGACGAGGAAGGGGTGTTTTCAGACAAGATCACTCCACAGCGAGGCACCAAGGGACCACATGCGTAGCAGTGCTGATCCAGTCCTGCTTAAAGTTCAGAGAGGAGAGGGCTCTGGTACAGATCCCGGAGGAAAGCTGACCAACAGCATGCAGAGCAGAAAGAGGGGTGAAAGCACAAGTGAGTTAGAGGTGGTAAGAACTGACCCCTGAAAGTGCCTGTGGTGCCTACAGGCTGCATTAATCTGAGTGGTTCCAACCCCAGACTGCACATTAGAAGCATCTAGAGAATTCTTAAGGTTACTAATGCCCCAGCCACACCCTCAGAACCGCTATTGTTTTTTGTAATACTCTGTTCCTCCAGGAAGGATTGAGAAGCAATGTGTTAAATCAACAAAATTTGAGAATCATGATTTCCTTCTGTTTGAGCTTCTGGAATTCCCTCACACCCCAGTATGATTCACTTGGGCTCCTGACCTAAGTGTCTTTGGATACTGGATGATGATAAAGTGAGAGAAAACAATCTCTTTCTCCTAGAATGGAGAAAAGATGTGTCTAACTTTAGACCAAAAATCTACCTACTTTTTATTGGAAAGTGGTAAATAAACCTACAAGCTGAAGCACTAAGGAAAAGAGGCTAAGCTGGAAGAAATTCCTGCCGTTTGCTCCCAGCATGGAGATGAAGTTGCCTCATTTTCTACAGTGGCAAAAGACTCAGTGGAACAAAGAAAATTCTAAACAACAATAGCAATTGCTAGCATTTCCCAGGCACTTATTATGTGCTAGGCATTGTGCTAAGTTCTTTACAAGTACTAACCCTTAAACCTCGAGGTAACCTATGTGGTAGATGTTAACATTTCCCTTGCTATAGTTTGGATCTTGAATGCTCCCCAAAGGGCCATGGGTTGAAGGTTTTGTCCCAACCAGTGGAAGGACTGGAGGTGAAGCCTTCAGGAGGTTGAGTCTGCTGAAAGAAGATTAGGGGCATGCCCTCGGGAGTACGAGGACCCTAGTTCCCCTCCTTCCTCCCCCCTAATTCTTTCTTTTCTTCCTTCTCTTTCTTCTCCTTCTCCTTCTCCTCCTCCTTCTCCCTCTCCCTCTCCTTCTTCTCCTCCTTCTTCTTTTCTTTCTCTTCCTCCTTCTCCTTTTCCTCTCCTCTCTCTCTCTGTCTTTCCCTCTCCTTCCCAGCTACCATGATGTGAGCATCTTGCTCTACCACACTCTTCCCACTGTGCTATGCTCCCTCACTAAAGGCCAAGAGCAACAAGAGCAACTGATCAGGTACTGGAACCTCTGGAACTGTAAGCCAAAATAAATAAACTTTTCCTTTTCAAATTGATTGTCTCAGGCATTTGTTACAATGATGCAAAACCAATACACTGCACTAAACAGACAAACATGCACAGAGAAGGTAAAGAATTGCCAAGTTGGCACAAGTGACAGAGCTGATATGTGAATCCCAGGAGTGCCCTAGACTCCACACTCCTCTAACTCTGCACCGTCCTGCATCCAGATCTCCATGGGTTCTGGGGTGGGCGTTATTGTCCCCATTTCACAGGAGAGGAGACTGAAGTTGAAAAACTTTCTCAAGATGAAACAATTCACTGCCACAGCCAGAGTTTGGAACCTCCACAAGTGGAATATACCAGAGGAGCAAAGGGGGAAGTTTAGCCTGGAGGCAGAGATATTGCTAAATGCCCAGCTCTTCCCTGACCCCACTCAAGCTCAGAGGCTCCACGGGAATCATATGGAATGACCTTTCAAAATCACTGCATTTTTCACAAGCCACCCAGGGCCCAAACCAGTGCTGGCATGTGCACTGAGTCTGAAAATGACACATAAGTAGAAGGAAAGGGCAAATCCAGCCACACTCTATGTTGGGCAAAACATCTCAAACTATTTGTTTGAAATATTTTGCAATTGGCAAGACCCAAACCACATTTTTCCAAGCATTCCCTTCCCCACCCCAGCCCCTCACTGTCCCGCTTTACATTGTAAGCCCATGTGTATTTCCCCAAAAATGGAATCCATATGTCTCTGATCCGCTTACACTTAACTCATCAAATTGTTGTTTGCTAAGAGTTGTCTGCTGCCCATGAAGCCTTCTGCGACTGTCTGTGAGGCCTTCAAAAGCTTCTTTATGTCTCTTTTCTTAGAAACAGGAAGCTTCGTTTAGAAAAGGGCAAACGAAATTGAAAATTTTGGCAGAGGAGAAAAGAAGAGGCTTCAGAGGCAAAAAGTTTGTTCTTGTTCACAATATGGCAGAACCCAAGCAGGGAGGCCCAACGTGGTATTTCAAGGTCCCGGAACACCAAGCCCCACAACGTGTTAAGCTTTGTTGTCTGCCACTTTTGCAGCACCTCTGTCTGCCACAGTTGCTCAGGTAGTTTGAGAGTGAACTGAAGAGTAAGTAGCCAGGCGCTGACCTGGATCATTTGGTGATCCTGATGGTATCGATGGCTTTGATGGAACTAAATCCCATGTACTCAATTTCTACCATGGCAGCTTTTCTATCTGCCTTTTAAAAAACAATGCATACATATAGACAACAAACCAAATACTTCTCAAAACAAACCATTACATCTGATATGATTTAACTCATCCATGTTTTTTTGGCTTTAGCAAAAGTTTCTAGTTTGGTTTTATTTTCTTTTAATTGCTTAAGTTCAGCTAACTTATATCCCTTGGGAAAACTGATCTATGTAAATGTGATTTAACTAAAGGGGTTTGAGCCATTCACATGTGTTTCACATTTTCTAATCATCCTGAGCACTGTACATGGTGAGCAGACTGAGAAATGATGGTGGTCTCATTTCAACATCAATTTTTATCCATTTTATCTCCCAAGAATGCTGAATGATGGCTAGAGAGAATCTCACTTCCCCTTTCCAGTCAGAAGCTGGAATTTATGGAAAAACTTGAAAGTGTGTGAAGCTGATGGCATAGATGGAAGACCCGGAGGAAGATAGCAATTCTTTAAAATGTCTGCAGGCTTCAAATTAGCCAAAACTTTAGTCAAAATTCATTTTAAATATTCGATTTCCCTTTTTAAATTAACTTCCTCAAGCACTTAAGAAATGCCAACTGTGTTAGTTTTCTATCACTGTGTAACAAGTTACTACCAGCATAGTGGCTTAAAAGAACATCTGTATTATCTCAAGTCCTGAGTCTTTGCTTCAGGGTTTCACAAGGTTATAAATAACTAAGGTGTTCTTCAGCTATGTTCCCACCTGGAGATTTGAGAGGGGAAAAACCCACCTCCATACTCATTCTAGTTGTGAGCCAAATCCATTTCCTCATGGCTTTATGGCTGGGTTGCCTATTTTCATGCAAGCTGTTGTCTCAGAACTTCTCTCAGCCCTTACAGAGTTACCCTCAGATCCATGCCACATGGGTCCTGCCATAGGTTTTCTTAAAACATGATTGCTTAGTTTTTCAAAGCCAGTAGGGGGCTCTCTTCCTTCAGAAAGAGACCCATCCTCTTTATAGGCGTCTCACCTGAATAAGACAGGCCCACCCAGTATTATTTCCCTTTGGATTAACTCTACAGTTACTGATCTGATACGGGAAAATTCTCTTTACCCGGCCATATAATGTAACTTATACATAACTAATCATCACAGTCACAAGTCCCATCCACATTCCAGAAGGTATTGCACAGGGTATGTATGGCATCAGCTAGGAATCTTGGGAGCCATCTTAGAATCCTGCATACCCTACTTTCTATGTACAAGGGTACTATGATTCCTTAATTATGACTTACACTTCCAAGAACCCACAGCCTAATAAAGGAAGTAGTTATGCAACGAGTAACAATTCTAAGAGATGTGTTCTATAATAAATGTGTTTTGATGTTCATAAATAGCACAAAAGTGGAAACATAAATACTGGGCTTTGTAAGATAAATAGGAGTTCACCAAGCAGGCAAATGTAGGGAAGATAAGGAGTGAGTTAAATAGAAGTTGTTGAAACAGCATAATGTGATTAACAAATTACCAATAATTTGATTCTACTAAGATGTCAGCAAATGTGCTGCATTTTGGGTGTTTGGTTGTTTGTTCTTGGTCTTCTTTCAAAAACAAAAAAAAAGAAGTTTTCTGAAAGTCTGGTTGATGAATCAAGTATGTATGTGTGTGATATGTTGCCTGTGACTCATCTACTTACAACAAAATAACACTGGGGAAGGGGAAGGGAGTGGGGAATGCATAATAAATTAATACTTCAGCCCTGTAAGAAAATGTGCCCCTGGCATCCTCTGACATGTGTAGACTGTTTACATTGCAAAGCTTCCCTTGTGATAGTGCTTCATTCCAGACTAGTAGAAATGAGTCCCTGCCTACAGGCACAACAGCAGCAAAACACCAAGGAAATTCCCAAATCCCTGAGCACAAAAAACAGCAGCCAAAGTTGGAGATGAAGCCATGCAAATCCCATTGCCTGAGGTGACAAATGCTGATCTGCATATAGTGATACTTTTGTAACATGAAGTAGGATTTGCATTTGAAACTTTCAGTCTTCTGACACTTCTGCCCCTGTCTATAAACATAGGCCAGAAAAATACACCTCTTTTTAAAAAGTAGTCTTTACATCAACCCCAAGACACTTCTTGAGCACCTAGGAAGATGACAACACTACAAACGAAAATGCAGGTACCTCACAGGCTGTATGGATCTCAGTGTTGCATTCTGTTCCAACAGGCTGGCCTGGGGCATGTTCTGATCCTCGACCTGCTCAAGTCAGTCTGCCCTTCTGGTCTTCCAGACAGACCACATAGAGGACAATGAGCTGCAGATACTTTAGATGACCTGGATTCCAGGCACAATTCAGTTTGTTCCTCCATTTACCCCAGATTGTTGGAGGACAAGTGAGTTTTCCACATGTTGGATAAGTGATTTTCTCAGACCACAGAAAAATCTTTGCTGGCCACAAGATTTTTAGACTTTAATTGTTTGAATATGGGAAATTCTCCTACGATATGGAATACATTAAAAGCATGGGACCTGGACCTAGGATTACTGGGCTTGAATCCTAGCTTGACCCATGCTAGCTTTGTGGTATTAGGCAAGGGATTGAACTGTTCTGTGTCTCTGGGGGTATAAAAATGGTTCCTACTTTATAAAGTAATTGAGATTAAATAAATCAACTATGTAAAGCACTTAGAACAATACCTGATACAAAACAGTCATTTCAATAAGCATTATTGTCATAAAATAAAATGTATAATATAAAGCATATGTGAAACTTTTACTCTCAAGGTGACTATTATAAACACTGCACTAAGAAGAACAGTGTGTACACAACTACACACATACACTCACTAAATATACACACATTCACACATATACATGTGTGTATACACTGTACATAAATTCATAAAAATCGTGCCTTCATGACCCACTAGAATATTATAGAGACTATGTCTACCTTCCACTTCTCCCTGAACCAGCTGATGGTGGTTTTATAGAATAGCTTCTGCATATGACACCATTTGCAACAGGGTCCCACTGCTTAATCAAAAAATAAAACTAATAGCTAGTGTTTTACTTGTGCTTGCCAGATAAATGACATCTGGACAAACATTTCTTTCTATATGTTTGAGATAGTTCCAAAAAAAGAGAAAGAAAGAAAGTCACAAGCCACACCATCACTAAGAATTAAACATACCAAGAATTCATACACAATAATTAGATTTATAAATAGAAAATACTTCCAAGTAAGCCACCATAACTATGATTTGTAAATATCCTTTGTAATGTCCTTGTAAATATATGATTAGGATAATACTACATCTCATCACAGAGTTAAGGGTAAGCAAATATAAAATAAGTTATGATTTTGAGAAGCCTAATGTATTAATGATGGATACAAATACATGGGACAGAGTTGCATGGTTGGGAAAAAAGAAAATTGTTAAAAATAATTTGTCATCTAATAGCACAGTAATGAAAACCACCTAAGTTTTCATTAACTGTTAAATGGATAAAGAAAACATAATATATATACAAGATGGAATACTATTCAGTCATAAAAAGAAGATATCTTGTCCTTTGTGACAACCTGCATGAAACTGAAGATGATTATGTCAAGGGAAATGAGCCAGGCACAGGCAGATAAGCAGCACATGCCCACACTCCTGAGTGAATTACAAAAAAGTTGATCTCGTAGACGTTGTGAGTATAAGAGTGGTCACCAGAGACTGGGGAGAAGGCAGAGGGACTGATGGAGAGAGGCTGATCAATAGGTGCTAAGTCACAGCTACTGTACAGTTGGATGATTGTAGATAATGATGATGTACTGCATATTTCAAAAAACTAGAAAAGATTTTGAATATTTTCACCATCAAAGGTGATAAATGTTTGAAGATACTGATATATTGAAACAGATTTGAAGATTACACAATGTATACATCTATCAAAGCATCCATATGGCACCCCTTTAATGTGCATAACTTTTGTGTCAACTTAAAAAAGAAAAATAATAAAAATAATCATTTGTTTGTTAATAGTTTTTCAGAACTTAGGAAACGAAATTCCAATAGGTGGTACCAGGTTTCTAGTCAGTAACATCCCTGGAGTGAAGATGGACACCAGAAATTACGGATCGGGGCTAGGGATATAGTTCAGCGGCAGAGCACCTGCCTGGCAAGCACAAGGTCATGAGTTCAATTCCTGGTAACAGAAGGAAAAAAAAAAAAAAAAGAAAAGAAAAGAAACAGAAGTTATGGATCCATTCCAGAGAAGAGAAAGGAGGAAGAAGGAGGAAATCCTTAATAACATTTTAAATCTTTGAGAAAGAAAGAAAGAAAGAAAGAAAAGAAAAGAAAAGAAAAGAAAAGAAAAGAAAGGAAAAGAAAAGAAAAGAAAAGAAAGAAAAGAAAAGAAAAGAAAAGAGAAAAGAAAAGAAAAGAAAAGAAAAGAAAAGAAAAGAAAAGAAAAGAAAAGAAAAGAAGAAAAGAAAAGAAAAGGAAACCTATAATATACCTAGCACTATGGGAAGCACTGGAAGTAAAAATGCGTATAGGGCCTGTCCGTGATTGGCTCATGGTCTAGTAAGTCACTGTGATGAATAAATTAGACTTATGAGTGTAAGCTGGGTGTATGGATTCTCCAATGCCTGAGCAACCTTGAGTAAATGAATTAAATCAAGTCACTCATCCTACAAATTGAGAACCAGACCTGTGCCGTGAGTGCAGCCAACCCCCGAAACCCAGTCTGAAGCAGCAAATCAGGCTTAACCACTTAACAGTGAGGAGCAATGTGCACGTATGCTCTTCTCTTTAGATCTTTTTCTACATAAAGCTATGCACACACTTGGGGAATCATGGATTCATATTTTAAACATCCCATAGTAAATTGTATATTTTCTACTTTTAGAAATGAAGTCCAATGGCATGCTGTCTTTGCTCCTCACATCTGTGTTGCAGAACTGGGAAGGATTGTATGACAAAGCCAAGTAGCCGGCACAAATGAATCTTCCAGAAGAATCTGTTGTTTCCAATGACCAGCACACTCCCATCCTGACATCTCCCAGCGCTGCCCTTAGAGCATATGCAATGGGGCAAACTGTGACACTAAGCTCTAGAAGCCACAGATGTTAGCTTGAGGACAAATATAATAGAGAAATTTTTTAATTTTTTCCTTAATTTTATTCCCCTGGTTCCTAGACTTTATAAAGCTTAATGGGACTTGTCCTAAGAATACAGGTTTCCTGTTCCTACCTTTTCCAAGCTTAGGAAAAATCATTAGTTGTTTTTCCATCTCTCTGAGGCCTTTCCTTGTTGGGTGGTGGCCTGAACATCAGGGAGGGTGTTTTTAGGGCTCCCTGCACCCTAAATACCTTCCTTGGTCTGGTACAGTCCTGATACCCTGCATGACTGACCCGTTTAGATTAAGGTACTGAAACTACAATGTCCTCTGGGAAAAGAAAGCAAAATTCCATCTGGCTCATATAGCTGAAGACCTTGAAAGCCTGAGGTAAGTTACTCCTGGATAGGAGGAAATGGACAGTTTTGAGGCTGGTTGGCCTGACCACTGTGGATTGGGTGGGGGATGGCAAAGACAGTGTGAGAAGGATAAGGACATGACAATAAATCTCAGCGCTGTCTAATTGTCCCAAGAGTCAGCACCTCGGTTTTTTTTGTTGTTGTTTGTTTGTTTTTATTTTAAAGAAAATAGTACCAAAAAAGAACAATAGCAAAATGCAAGAAAAAAAATGCAAGGACATTAAAAATGATACAGGTTTTCAAACCAAATGATAGGGATTAACACTGGTTGTTATATTACATATTGGTATCTTCAACAAAGTTGCTCAGACCACCAGATGTAAGAATAGAAGATTGATCAAATCATTAAAGGGAATAAGAAAATAATAACTTAAAAGAACATTAGAGACAATACATAGTTTCACTAGACAGGATTGTAGGAATTCACCAATGGTTGTTATACTGCAAATTGTTGTCGTCACATAAGTTGCTCAGATTACCAGATATAAGCATGCAAAATTGGTCAAAATATAAAACAAAAACTTTTAATCATTAACTGTCCCCCTCAACAAACCATCAGATACCAGTAGTACAGTTATGTCACTGATATATGTATATATATGTAAAGCCTTAGTACTTTTTTGTCTTTCCCTCATCCCAGTTGTTTCTTCCTTTTAGCAATTTTTTTCCCTTTCTTATCTATTGTACATTTGGGGTCTTATTTACTCTTTCATGTTCTTACACCAGGGAGATAATGTGATGTTTACACATGTGGGTCTGATTTATTTCACTTATGAGTATGGTCTGTGGTTGCATCCATTTACCTATAAAAGCCTCAAGTTCGTCTTTTTTATAGCTGAGTAATACTCCATTGTATAGAAATACCACATCTTTTTTATCCATTCCTCAGTTGATAGGCATTTGGGCTGTTCCCAAGATTTAGCTATGACAAATTGTCTGCTATAAACATGGGTGCACATATATCACTGTGGTATGACATTTTTAATTTTTCCGGAAAAATACCCAGAGGGAAATAGCTGGGTTGAGTGGGACTTCCAATCCTAGTTTTGTGAGGAATTTCCAAACTGATTTCCACAGTGGTTTCACCAATCAACACTCCAACCAGTAGCATTTGGCATTGGTTGATTTCTTAAATCTCAGTGTTGTTTTAATTTGCATTTCTTGAATGACTAATGATGTTGAACATTTTTTCATATATTTATTCACCATTAGTATTTCTTCATCTAAGAAATGCATGTTCATCTCAGATGCACATTTTTGGATTGGGTCTTTGAATTTGGGGGGGCAGATGATTTTTTTTTAAATCTTTATACGTTCTAGATAGGAGTCCTTTGCCAGATAAAATCTTTTCCCAATTCATGGGTTTTCTTTTTACTTTATTGGTGATTTCTTTAGATGTGCAACAACTTTTCAATAAGATAAGATCCCAGTTGTTGATTCTTTGAAGTATTTCCCAAGCAGTTTGGTTTTTGTTCATGAATTCTCTGCCTACCCCTATGTCTTTGAGAGTTTTACCTATTCCCTCTTCTAGTAGATTTAGTGTTTCTGTTTTGAAATTTAGATCTTTGATCCATTTTGATTTTAGTTTAGTGCATAGTGATAGATATGGGTCTAGTTTTAGTCTTTGGCTTGTGGAAAGCCACTTTTTCCAGCACCATTTGTTAAAGAGGCTATCTTTATCCAGTAAACATGTTTGACTCCTTTGTCGAAGATAAGGTCGCTGAATGTGTTTGTAGCTTTGTCTGCATCTTCTAATCTGTTCCATTGATTTTTCAGGTCTATTTTTGTGCCAGTACCATGCTGATTTTACCACAGTAGCTTTGTAGTATAATTTCAAGTCAGGGATTGTGATGC
>NW_004955426.1:22448314-22450520 GCF_000276665.1 Chinchilla lanigera | reverse complement strand
TTCTTTTGTGATAGATGGCTTTGATCAGCTTGAGGTAAAGGCCATCTATTCCTGTTTTCTGTAGGGTTTTCATCATGAATGAGTGTTGGACTTTATCAAAAGCTTTTTCTGCATCAATTGAAATGATCATGTGACTTTTGTCTTTGGCTCTATTAATATAGTCTATTACATTAATTGATTTGCATATATTGAACCAACGCTGCATTCCTGGGATGAATCCCTGTTGGTCATGGTGTATAATCTTCTTGATGATTTGTTACATTCTGTTTGCTAGTATTTTATCGTGAATTTTTGCATCTGTGTTCATTAGGGAGATTGGTCTGTAGTTCTCTTTTTTGATTGGATCTTTCTCTGGTTTTGGTATCAGGCTAATACTTGCCTCCAGGAATGAGTTCAGGAGAATTCCTTCACTTTCAATTTCCTTAAAGAGTTTGAGAAGTATTGGCATTAAATTTTCTCTAAATTTCTTGTATAATTCAGCTGTAAATCCATCAGGACCTGGGCTTTTCTTCATTAGCAAGTTTTTATTACATTTTCAATTTCACTTGCTGATATAGGGTTATTCAGGGGTTTTATATCTTCTTCATTCAGCCTTGGTAGTTCATATGTATCTAGAAATCTGTCCATTTCCTCTGTGTTTTCCATCCTGTGAGAAAAAGAAAAGTTCTGTTATTTCAAAGTAGGTACTGATGATCTTTTGAATTTCTACAGGATCTTGTGTGATTTTATCTCTTTCATTCCTTATTGCATATATTTCAGTTTTTTCTTTTCTTTTTTTAATAAGGTTGGCTAGGGGGTTATCTATTTTATTTATTTTTTCAAAGAACCAACTCTTTGATTCATTAATTCTTTGTATTGTTTTTTCAGTCTCCATTGCATTAATTTCTGCCCTGAACTTTATAATTTTATGCCTTCTCTGGGCTCTTGGTATGATTTGTTCTTCTTTTTCTAGAAGCTTGAGGTGCAGCATAGGATTGTTTACTTGTGCTCATTCTGTTTTCCTGAGGTAGGAATTCACTGCTATAAATTTCCTTCTGAGGACTGCTTTCACTGCATTCCATAGGTTTCTGTAGGTTGTATCTACATTTTCATTTGATTGTATATAATGTTTAATTTCTTCTTTGATTTCATCTGTGACCCATTGATTGTTCAGGAAGGTACTGTTTAATTTCCATGTGTTTATGGAGTTCTTGTGATTTCCTTTGTCATTAATTTCCAACTTCATTGCACTATGGTCTGATAGTGTGCATGAGACAGCTTCAACTCCTTTGCATTTCCTTAAGCATGTTCTATGTGCTAGCATATGGTTTATTTTAGAGAATGTCATATGTGCAGCTGAGAAGAATGGGTATTCTGATGCTGTTGAGTGGAACACTCTGTACAGGTCTACTAAGTCCATTTGTTCACATGTTTGGTTTAGTTCTGTTATTTCTTTGCTAATTTTTTGTCTAGTTGATCTATCTCTTTGTGACAGTGGGGTATTGAAGTCCTCTGTTACAATTGCATTGCTGCTTATTTCATTTTTCATGTCTGATAAAATTTGTCTTACATACTTGGGTGCTCCTGTGTTTGGTGCATAGATGATTATGATTGTTACCTCTTCCTCTTAGAGTTCTCCCCTCACAAGTATGTAGTGACCTTCTTTATCTATTTTAATTGTTCTTGGTTTGAAGTTCCCATTGTCTGCAAACAGAATAGCAACACTTGCTTTTTTCTGGGTACCTGTCACATGGAGCATTGTTTTCCATCCTTTGATTTTCAGTCTATGAATTTCCTTTTGAACTAAATGTGTTTCTTCTATACAGCATATAGCTGGATTTTGTTTCTTGATCCAATCTTCCAGTCTACTTCTTTTGGTTGGTAAATTGAGGCCATTTACATTCATGGTTATAACTGGTATGTATTGGTTTATCTTTGTCATGTTGTTTTCCTGCTGTTGGTTCCTCTTGTTTCCCTCTGTTCAATTGCTTGCTCTGCTTGATGTTTCCTTTCTGTTGCTGTTCTTAAAGTTGTGGTCTTTTTATCTCTTTCTGGAATATCTTTTAGTACTCTTTGTAGGGTTGGTTTTGTACTCATGAAGTTCTTCAGTTGATCGTTATCATGAAAATATTTTATTTCTCCATTAAATTTGTTTATTTTTCTTTTTTTTTTCTTTTAGAAATAAAAGGAGGAAAATACTAACAGATTGACAACGTTTTACAAAATA
>NW_004955426.1:22432512-22446510 GCF_000276665.1 Chinchilla lanigera | reverse complement strand
CTTAATTTCTCTCTCAGTCTGTTTGTTGTTTGTGTATAGGAATGCTATCGATTTCTGGGTGTTGACCTTGTATCCAGCTACATTGCTGAATTTTTCTCCATTAAATTTGAAGGATAGTTTTGCAGGGTACATCAGTCTGGTTTGGAAATTGCTTTCTTTCGGTACCTGAAATACTTCACTCCAAGCTCTTCTTGACTTGATGGTTTGTGTTGAGAAATCTGCTGTGATTCTGATGGCCTTTCCTTTATTGGTGATCTGTTTCTTTTCTCTAACAGGTTTTAATATTCTGTTCTTTTGTTGAATTTCTGGGATCTTGACCACTGTATGTCTGGGTGTAGATTTATTTTGGTTATGGCTAGTCGGAGTTCTATATGCCTCATTTACTGAATGTCCAATTCTTTTTCCATGCTTAGGAAATTTTCTGTTATTACTTCTGCAAATAATCTTTTTATGTCATTTGTGCTGATACCTGCTTTTTCATTGATACTTATTAATTTTACATTGTTTTTCTTTGCTTCATCTTGCAGCTGTTGAATTGTTATTTCTTGGTTTCTTGTTATTTTTAAGAGATCCTTACTTTTACAGTCATTCACAGCAAGGCGGTCTTCAACGTCTGACAGTCTGTCTTCAGCTTTGTTCAAGCAGTTTTGCCAGCCTTCAATGGAAGTTTTAATTTCCTGGATTTCTGTTTGAATCTGTTTCATGCATTCCAGTTCTTTCCTATACTGTTTATTCAAAGTTTCCATTGATTTACTATGCTCCTCTATTTTTTTTCTATGTCTTCTTTAGATGTGCTAAGCAGTTCTTTCATTATTATTGTCATCTCTTTTTTTTACCACAGAGATTATTTCTGATCTGATGTCTTCTATGGCCTGGAGTTGTTTCTTTACTTCAGCAGCTATCATTTCAGAAATTTCAGAAATTTCTAAGCTCAGCTGTGTTGATATCTCCTGGGCTTATTCTGGGTGGGATAGAGGTCTGAGATTGCATTTTCCTCCTTTGTTTTGTCATTTTCAGAGATGCCAAGGTTCCCTGGAGCTCAGCCTCACTCCCAGGATGATGTCATAGCAGGGGGTCAAGGACCCAAAGGTCCCCAGTGCTCAGTCAATGGTGGGGTGGGTAAAATCCCCAGTGCTCCCACAGTTGTGGCTCAGCTTGGCTCCCACTCAGGGGTTCCCAAAGCTGTCTGGGTTTCAACCCTGTTTCCACCAGGGTGCAGTAGTGGGTGGGTCCTGGCCACTGCATCTCCATACATGGCCACTACCCCACCCAGTTCCCACACCTGTGGGGGGGCTTGTTAAGTGTGCAGTCACTGAGGTCCCTGATGCTGTCTGAGTTTCAGCTTAGCTCCCCTGAGGGTGTGGAGTGGGGGCAGGGAGGAGCACTCAAGGCCTTTGAGGTTGTCTGGGGCTCCCCTTGGCTCCCAAGCTCATGTGTGGGGGTGGCAGCAGCTCACCAGAGTTCCCAAAGCTGTCTAAGGTGCAGCTCAGCTCCAATGGGGAGGGCGTGGAAGAGAGGGGTGGGCAGTTGACCCCAGGGCCTTAGAGCCATCTGGGTTTTTACCTGGCTCCCAAGCTCATGGAAGAGGGGACAGCAGCTCACTGGAGTTCCCAAAGCTGTCTGAGGTGCAGCTCAGCTCCAACAGGGGGGGGGGGGGGGGGCGGCTCAGCACTTTTTGTTATAGAAAAATGAATCTGGAGTGAAGCAGCGAATTAGTCCACATAAAATCACCAAATCTTAATTCTTTTAAAGTGCTGAAGTGTATTTTTAAAGAGCCATGATTCAGAGCACTCCTTTCACTTTTGTTCAACTCCCTGATTAAAAACACTCTTGTCCTACCCAGGAACCCCAGTTGCCCATCATTTGAAGTGTATTGTGGTCCTGGTGTGTGATCACCCTAGTCACACTGGGACGTCCGATAATAATGATTCTGCTGAGAAAGAGAATCCCCCCTAATAAATTTTTTTTCACTGGGCACCTCTGTGCATCAAAATACATTTTCAATTCAAACTAAGAAGGGCTTTCTTAGTTCTTATCACATTTATCTTGTCATCTTAAATTTTCCACTGAAATTTCAGTTTCTTTTATAAAATCCCTTTCTTAGTTAATTTTGGAAATAGCCTGAAATCCCTCATCAATGACAAAGTCCAGAGCAGATATGGAATGGAGAGAGGAATCAATCATAATTTTCAACCTTTATTCTTTAGTGACAAGCAGTTTGATCCCCTTGAAGAGGATATTTGAAAAGATTAATTTTGTCTGAAACAGAAGTCCATCATTGTAGTGTGGTTTTCATGAGCACTTCTGCACTTGAAAAGATTAATTTTGTCTGAAACAGAAGTCCATCACTGTAGTGTGGTTTTCATGAGCAGATATTTCCAAGGAGGTGGCAAGGTAGGGACACAGAGGTGTCAGAATATATCCATCATAAACCTAACCCTGTAAAGCCCACAAAACATGTATAGTTCCCAGTTGGAGTCAGTCCCAATTCCCATATGTCACAGAGGCATCTCACATTTCCTGCTCTGTTTCTGTGACTCTCCCTAGCATACCCACACCTAACTCTGTGCCTTTGGACAAGTCACTCCTTGCTTCTGTGTCTCATTTCTCATTTGTACAAAGAAAAATTTGGACTTGGTCTGCAGTCAGTTACAATCTACACTGTACTTGAACAAAGCCCATATACTTAACCTGATTCTCTCCTAGTGGCCACCTTTTATCTAGTACCTTTTCTCTTCCCTGGACTCTCCAAGGAAGTGTATTCTGACTTTTTAAAATATAATGTCCAAAATGACAAAAGAAAACTTCTTTAGTGTATATTCCAGATGATTCAACAAAAATAGTTGATGAAGTCCATTGTCTGCAGAATGGACCTCCTAAATACCATCCATACAGAATAGCTCAGAGCTGAGGCGTGATTTTGCCCTTCCTGGGGCTTTGGGCAACATCTGGAGATATTTTTGGTTATTACAACTTGAGGAACAAGATGCTCTCATAATCTAGTCAGTAGAAGCCTGAGGTGTTAAACATCAAAGGAACAGGGTTTCCACCAGCAACCAGGAATTAGAAAGCCCCAAATGTCAATAGGCTGAGAGCTCCTGACCTAGATTCACAGACTCTACAGTATGATATAATCAGCTCCCAACAACAGTCTCGTATGCATCTCTTTCTAGCTCCTCATTAAAGAGTCATCCTGACAGCTTGAAATTATCCACGATGAGATGATGGAGACCACTATGAAGCAGCCCTGAGTAGGACTTAGATTAATCAATTGGCTTTCCATGTTCACTTATGAATCTGTCCAAGACCTAGGCTCCTTGTCTGGAAATGGGCAACGGACTCATAGTAAGTGAATCTCTGTGAGTCACTAATCCCTACTAAAACCTGTAACTAGCAGATGAAGTCAGAAAACTTCAAAGGATAAAACAAGATCACAGCCAAGGACACTGGATCCAATCTCAACTAATTAAAGACTATAGCCTCAGGCATCTCATCCTGGGTGGGTTACTTAATCCTTATTAAGGATTAATTTAATACCTTACTTGGAGAAGTCCTTGAGTACTACCCTCCCTTCTTCTGATAACAAAATAAATACGGGCCACCCAGAGAAGGTCTTAGTCTTAGCCCCAAGAGAATCTCGAATTTTGTGAGAGGGTTTTGATCCTCCTGGAGCTGTGAAATCATTTCATTTGCCTCCTCTTATTTAGCCTTCACCATGCACTCATTCAGGAAATTGTGGACTTGATCAGACCACAATAACTAAGGGCTACTATTAACCCAATAATAAGAGTACTTCACCACAAAAATTGACACACTCTAATAATCAAGGCAATTTTACGTCTGAGGGGGCTGTTTTTGAACATTTACCAACACACTTTGGTCAGAGCCAACACCTGAAATAGCTCAAAACCCCAAAGTGCTTTCAGTAAGAATGTTGTACTATAAGGAAAACAGAAGTGGTTTTACCTATTGGCAAGGAGTCTGACCTCATAATTTCACCATGACAACAATGACAACATACAGCATAGTCTAAGGCATATCATGGACAAGTATTTGAAGTCTTGCATCTTGTTTTTTGTTATGCCTATGAGGTTATATATGAACAGTTTGTTGCCTATTGTTTTTCCTTCCATATTTTATGAATAATAATTCAACGATGAATGTTTGCTGTTTGAACACATTTTATCACTTTCTGTGATGGGATATATTCACATGAACACTTATTTATACCCCGCCTTCTTCCAAAGAGCATTTGAGAGAACAATTAGGAAACAAACAACAGACTTGTTTGTTAAATGTTTCAGAGAACATACGATAGAATAATAATTTTAAACATCTAATTTTGAAACGATATCAAAACTTAAAATTAAGATCAATATACTACATGTCTTCTTCTTCCAGAAAATGCCAAATGGTGGATAACCCTGGAACAGCAGCAGGGCCTGAAGCCCAGGGGGGCCCAGGCATGGGAGGCCTTGGCAGTGTTCTTCAAGGCCAAGGGTGTGGGTGCTGCAGAGACCCAGGTTGATGCAATGGCACTCATGGCAGGAAGGCTGAGGACAAGGAGAAGATTCCTGTCACCAAGCTGTGCTGGCTGGTCAAGGACATAAAGATCAAATCCCCAGAGTAAATTCATCTCTTCTTACTCATCAAGGAGTCTGAGATTATTGACTTTTTCCTGGGCACATCCTTCAAGGACAAAGTTCTGAAGATCATGCCCTGAAGAAGCAAATTCAGTAGCAAACCTGGCCAGCAGATCAGATTCACAGCATTTGTTGCCACTGGTGATTACAACTGTCACATTGGTCTGGGTGTAAAGTGTTTCAAGCCACTGCCATTTGTGAGCTCATCATTCTGTCCAAGCTCCCCATTTCCCCCTGCAGAGAAGGTATGGGGGAACAAACTTGGCAAGCCCCACACTGCCCTTAGTCTCATCCTCTGTGCCCAAGAAGCTGCTGCTGGTGGCTGGTATTGATGCCTGCTACACTTCTGCCAGTGGCTACATTGCTACTCTGGGCAACTTTGCTAAGGCCACCTTTGATGCCATCTCCAAAACCTACAGCTACGTGGCCCTGACCCCTACCAGGAATTCACCAACCATCTTGTCAATACCCACACCAGAGTTTCTGCCCAATGCTCCAGCAATAACTGAAACCTACAAGGGTTTTTACACAAGAATGATAAAATGAATGAAATCTGAAAAATAAATGCACAATAAGTGAAAAACCTGAGGAGTAGGTAAATCAGTGCTTCTGTATCAGGTCTGCCCAAACTGAGATGCATTTCCGGGTGAGGTCTGGAAGTGAGCAAAGCTGGACTGTACTGTTTCACCATGAGGAAACACTGGGCCTCTTCTCACCTTCCAGGGCTCTGCAGAAGAGATGACTGCCCTACACAAACTCAAGCCACACTGAAGGGAGCCCTTTCTCAGTTGGCTCTATATTACTGTCTTGATATTTGCCTCTGGTTGCTAAGGCAAAATCTGGCATTGTAATTTTCTAGAACAAATAGGAAATAGTTATGGAGGGAGGCTCAAGACTCTAGACACATTTCATTTTGGTTATAAACACTCATAGTAAAGTATTGACTCATTAAATCCAAACAAACAAAAACAATTTTAATTCCCATTCAAAAACTCTTACTTTGTAGTAGTGGAGGTAAGAATCTAGAATATTATTTGTTCTTATAGACAAGATCACAGATAAATGAACTATCCAGGGAATACTAATCAGTTGGGACACTGGTCATCTTGTACCAAGATACATTATGCATTCAGTGCATTTGCTTTCTGGACCAGGAAGTGCAAACCTCACACAGAAGACGTTTTTCATTTGTTCCAGTTAATTGTTTTGTCCAGTCTCACTGAAGAGAATGCCAGGACTGCAGACATTCAAACTCTGACACTGAGGGTCTGGAAAGCCTTTGAGGGCATGCAGGCCTATGACACACCTCAGACCCAGATGTACTGGGGTGGTTGTTTGTTTTTGTCTATTGTGTTAGTCAGCTTTGCGTCACTGGAACAAAATATCTGACATACACAACTTAAAGGAGGAAAGGTTTATTCTGGCTCATGGTTTAAGAGGTTTCAGCCCATAGTCAGTTTGTTCCAAGACACAGACATCATGGCAGAATTGTGTTGTGGAGAAAAGCTGTTCACTTCATGGCAGCCAGAAGCAGAGGGAATTGGAAAGAGCCAGAAAGAGAATAAGAGGCTAGGAGCAAGAATAAACCCTTCCAGATTATGTTACCAGTGACCAACTTCCTCCCACCAGGACTTAACTCCTACCAGCACTTTCCCATATAAATTTACCAATAGATTAACTTATTGATGAAGGTAGCACCCTCAATACACAAGCCTTCATATTTAATCCATAACATTCAACTTTCTCTGGGACTCCTATGTCTGGAATATTGCTACTGGAATCTCCACCTTTTACCTGAGTCCACATTAATGTCTCAGTTCACATCCACTGACATATTTCCTAGGGCCAGCCTGAAGTGGGAAGAAGTATCACTCTCCCTACAGAGAGACATGAAGAGGGTGTGAAAGTCCTGTCCACCCTGATGTACTGGCTGGTACGGCTGGCGTGAGTAAGTGTCCACAATAGAGAAGGTTGTTTTCAAAATACAATGACAAATAAATATCTCTGAGATGCATTCTACTTGCTCTTCAAATGGCCATCTTGTTCTAACACATTTTTTCCATCCTCTTCTCTAAAGCTGTTCAAAAAATGAACTCTGTTCCATTAGGATCATTCCTCACTGTTTCATACCTACCATAGATACCTCCAAAATAATAATAAAAATATATTTCCACTTATAGCAATTCTTACATCTCAGAATTCCTCTAGGAGAGAATATATTTGTTTGGAGGAAATATTTAGGTAAGCCAAGTGGGGAGGAGAGGTAAGATCTTGAGGATGCATTCAAATAGTGCAAATGCTGGTCAATAAACTATTATTTATAAAACAAGGAGTGGAGGACAAAAAAAAAAAGCAGGCAGCAAGAAGCTGGAATAGTGCTGGAGGCAACTAAAGAGGTAATAACAAGAAGACTGACTATTTTTCTAGTACTCATCACTTACTACAATCTCTTTATATCTATCAATTCATTTAACTCTTACAATATTCCTACACAGTAGTTAGTAATTATTGTGGTTTGGATATAAATTGTTCTGAGAAAGTCTCATGTGTTCAGAGGTAAGGTTTTTGGAAAGTAAATGGATCATGAAGAAGTTAACCCCTCAATGGATCATTCCACTACATCCATTGGTTTGACCCATTGATGAGTTTATAGCTGAATGGGCTACTAGGATTGGGGGAGACTTGGAGGAAATTGGTCACTGGAGGTGTACCTTTGCCTTTAAATGGTATATTCTATCCCTAACCCTTTCTCCCCTCTGACTCTCTTCCTGTTTCTCTCTGATTCATGGCTGTCATGAGGTAAGCTTTCCTCCACCATGCCCTTTGCCCTTCCACCATGATGCTTCTGTCATGCTACAGGCTTAAAACTAATGGAACCAGCTGACCATGGACTGAAACCATAAACCACAATAAACCTTTTTGTACTTTTAATTGTGTATGTCAGGTATTTTACCCCAGCAACAGAAAAACTGATTAATATAATATAACATAATATCCCCATTATACACATGAGGATACAGAAGCCCAAAGCAGTTCTGTAACCTGACCAGGGTTACATGGCAAGTGGC
Organism: Chinchilla lanigera; assembly: GCF_000276665.1. Taxonomy (NCBI): domain Eukaryota; kingdom Metazoa; phylum Chordata; class Mammalia; order Rodentia; family Chinchillidae; genus Chinchilla; species Chinchilla lanigera. The sequence goes on along the minus strand of NW_004955426.1, from coordinate 22,438,799 downwards.
AGAGCCAATGAGTGATTGAGCCACTCTACTGAGCAGCCTCAGCGGGTGAGCCTCTTTGCAGTTCAGAAAGGACAGAAAACACAAGACAGCAAGGATGTCATCAAATATAAGCAGTCTCCAAGGTAAAACACACCGTGGTTTTATGTATTACAACAAAATGAAACTTGCTTCAATTACATCACGGCACACCACTCCAGGAAGACAGATTCTGCTTTCAGAGGTACCAAATAGCCAATACAACAAAAATGTATCTGCAAAATGATGAACAGTATATCAAAGAGGGATAAGAATCTGTTTTCTGTGAGGTGAGCCATGAATCTTTTCTTTCATTTCCCTTTTGAAATCCTCAGTAATGTCTACATTTCTCATTAATGTTTTTGTGGGTATGGATTCGTGGAAGGAGGTGATGGTGGAAAAAAATATATAGAAGTGTCACTTGTGTGTGTGTGTGTTCTTGCATACTTGTGAATAAATGCAAAGCACAGCAATTTTGGAAAGTTCAAATTTTACTTACCCTACACTTAGTTGCACAAAAAAAAATAGCTTTATTACTTTGTATAACTGATCTTTCTCTCAAGTCTTTCATCTTAGTAGAGATGGAAAATCATCCAATCCAATAATTTGAACTGTCTCCTTGATATTCTAGTCTTGAAATTTTCCTTTCCACTTTCCTATTCCTCTCCAAGATGGCCCCTGGGAAAGAGCTAATTACATGGTGGCAGAAAGGAAGAGGGAAGGTCTTGGTCCACAAAACTGGTATGTGCACATCCTTGTACCATCCTCCACTTCCTCTGGGTTTCCATCCTAGAAAACCTATATGCTAAGGGCTGGTGGCTGGTTAACATCTACTGGGTGCATTCTTGGCAAGGTAAGAGCCCTGCTGACTCAGATGCCCTTAGGTCCTTACAGGAGTTGGATATCTCTTGAGGTCTGGTTGTGTTCCCCAGTTAGTCTCTGTCCTGGACAAGTCTCCATGGTGGCAACACCTTGGATACTCATCAGTCGGAGATACTCACTTTCTCTATACCCTTCAGTGTGACATTTGAATTCTCATGCCTTCTAGACACTACACTAAGATTGCTATATCAAATAAACTACTTGTCATCCTGGATCTACTAGCAATCACCTGAGAGGCACCTTCTGGCAGTTGCTGTGCCCAACAGAGAGTAATCACCCGAAGAGGAATATAACATTATATGCATTATTATTATTGCATAATCCCAAAATTACTACTAATGGAATTAATAAAGATTGTAATTACCACTGAACATAGTGTATGTTCTAGTCCTTGTGGATATATAATAAATTTCCAGCTCAGTCCATATTATTTTAATTTTTGTTTCATAATGGTAAGTGTTAACTCTGCAATTCGGCTAGGTTGGGAGTGAAGTAAGAAAAGTGTAGAACTCAAAAGTGCAAAGGTTATAGGATATTACGAGCAGGTGGGGTGAAGGAGTGCTCACTATTCACCAGAACAGTCTCTTGTTTAAAACACAAATCACAGGCATTAGAGTCAACAAAGGTCTTGCCATCCCTGGTCCCAAAGTGTTTTGTGACATTCAAGCCCTCTTTCGCGTTTTCAAAGGCCACACACTTGCCCTCCAAGCACTCAGGCTTGACAGTGCGGATGAAACATTGAGAACAATGTCTATTCAGTCCAGCATTTGCCATGGACAAAGTACCAGGACCTGCTTCAGGATGAAATTCCCACCATCAATTTCTCCCCAGAGACAAACTTGCCACCAGTGCCATTATGAAACATAAACCCTGGAATACCTGTGTGAAAGCTTTTTAACCAATCCCTATAGCCACGTTCTTTCTCTCCAGCATGCAGAAGCTTTCTGTTGTCTTTGGAAGTTTATCTGCAAACACCTCAAAGGAGCTTCATCCCAAAGACTCATCAGTGGAGGTAGTAATGGTGGTAAAGAATGCAAAGGAGTTGACTGACACAGATGGTAGGTAGCTCCAGGAGACAGTGGCATCTGCAAAGCCAGCTGAAGACTTTAGATTAGAATTCTATGAAGGCAGACACACTCTGGCTTCTCTTCAGAATGAATAAATCTTTCCCCTTCTATGAAGGCACAGGACATGTTTACCTTGTTTACCAGTGTATGTTATGCATGCAGTGAGTAAATATTTATCAAGTACATCTTAAAGTCTCAACAGGAGAAAAAAGCAAGTCATTTACATTGAGGGATAATATTGTCTAAGCCAGTGGCTTTGAACTTGGGATAATTTTTTTTATAATTAAGTTTAACAGTACAATTTAAATATGTATAATGATCACATTTATGGTAGAGAATTTGTACCTGTAGGTGTACCTGTACTATATCTTAATTCTTCTTTTTTTCCCTTTCCCCTGCCCTCTCTTCAGCCCCTTTTTTCTTCCTTATTTACAAAGCTTTGTTTCCATTTTATCCTTTTTTTCTCATTTTTTTATTTCCTTTCCATCCCCTTCATTCTCTTTCACTTTGAACAATTACTTCCTATTTCACAATATCTATTATATATTTTGGTTCTTATTTACACTTTCAGTTTCTCACACTAGAGAGACAATGTAATGTTTACACACGTATCCAATTTATTTCAATTAAGAGTATGGTCTCAAAATCCATCCATTTAGCTATAAATGTCTCAACTTTATCCTTCTTTATAGCTGAGTAGTAACTCCATTGTATAAAAAAAAATCTTTTCCATCCATTTGTTGGTTGATGGGCATTTGGGTTATTTCCAAGATTTAGCTATTACAAATTGTGCTGCTATAAACGTGGGTGCCTATATATCATTGTATGCATCATGCTTTTCTTTTGGGAAGATACCAAGAAGAAGAAAGTTAGGCCAAATGGAGGAATCTCCACACTGATTTCCACAGTGGTTGCACCAGTCTACACTCCCTCCAACAGTGGAGAAGGGTCCCCTCTTCCCCACCAGCATTTGTCATCAGTTGATTTCTTGATAATAGCCATTCTTTGTGGAGTGAGATGGAATCTCAGCACTGTTTCAATTTGTATCTCTCAAATGATCAGTAATGTTGAACGTTTTCTCATGTATTTAATTGCCATTTGTACTTCTTCTTCTGAGAAGTGTCTATTCATTTCATATGCCCATTTTTAGATTGACTCTTTAAATTTGGGGGATCTGATTTTTTTTTCAATTCTTTATATTGAACTGGGGATAATTTTGGTCCCTTGGGGACATTTGAAAAAATCTGGAGACATTTTTATTTGCCAGTTCTGGGAAGGGGATGCTACTGGCATTCAGTGGGTAGAGGTCAGAGACACTACTCAACATCCTACAATCCTCAAGATACCCCCTACAACAAAGAATTACTTGGCCAAATATATATGTAGTGCTAGAGTTCAGAAATCCCGATACTCCAGATCATGGTGTACTGGTAAACACTAACAGCATCTCTAGGAAAGGGAAGGAGCCCTGATATGTAATGTTTACCAATTTATGAGGTATAAACAGTGCAAGCATGGCTAATTTCAAGCTCCAACATGGTATCATGAAATGCAGGCTTGAGAAAAGAAGCCATGATACAACACTATTACATACTGTCTACTATATGATTATGATAGAGATAAATAACCTCAAAGGCATAGAAAAGAGTATCATATAGTAAAATACCTAAATACTGATGAATTCCAACTATTATCACTTACTTATAATGAAATTCATCTAAATATAATTTAACTTTTATAATGGCTATATTTAACCACTGCCTTACCAAATTCCTAAAAGTATAGCCCTTGGAAGCCCATCTGAACCAGCTCCACCACACCTCAGTAGGGATAATGTGAATGGAAATAAACTTTCTGAAGGGTAAAAGGGAGGTAAGAAGTCAAGGTACAAACAAAGCGCAATGCCCTGGGACTGACCGTGCAGTTAGAAGGGGTTGCAGAGCAACCGAGGCGTTGTCCTGGAGTTCGGAGCACTTTGTGAGATAGGAGGATGGCAGCTTCCCAGAAGAAGAAAACTGTCAGGGTAGTTCCCTAATGGCTGATTCCTCTCCTTATATTTTAAAACATTTAAAATCCATCTTTCTCTCTGCAAATTTTCCAAACAACAGTAAAAGCAAAGATCACTATTTACCATATGTGATAGTGCTAATTTTAGGTGTCAGCTTGAGTGGGCTGAGGGATATCCTGACAGCTGGCAAAACATTATATATGGTGTGCCTGTGAGGGTGCTTCTGGAAGAGATTAGCATTTGAATCACCGGACTGAGTAGAGAAGATCCATACTCACCCAATGTGACAGGCCCCATCCAATAGGCTGAGGGCTCAGATGGAACAAAAAAGCAAATGGGGGCTGGGGATTTAGCTCAGCGGCAAAGCGCCTGCCTGGCAAGCGCAAGGTCGTGAGTTCGGTTCCCGGTACCGGAGAAAAACCAAAAAAAAAAAAAAAAAAAAAAAGCAGATGAAGGGTGAAACCTCTCTCACCTATAGTTGGGACAACCATATTCTCCTGCCCTTGGAATTCAGAACTCCAGGTTCTAGGGCCTTCAGCCAGACAGTGAGACATACAGTTGGCTCCCCGTGGTTCTCAGCCCTTTGGACTTGGACTGAACTACACCATTGCTTCCCTGGCTCCCTCACTAGCAGAGGACATATCAGGGCACTTATCAGCCTCCATAATCTCATGAGTCAATTCTCATAATAAATACTTGCTTCATGTATCCATCTTCTACTCTTTCTGATTAATACACCATACAAAACAAAATCTTTTAGTACTTTCCCTAACATAATGGGTGATATAAATAAGATTTAAGTGGGAGGAAATGTCTTATTTCCTATTTTCTTAAGAATAAAAAAGTAGGGGACTATGGGCTATATACATTCTGGAGATGTAATAGGTGAATTCCAATTCAACTACTTACCTTCTCCAAGGGAGAGAAGGGAACATAGGGGACACATGTTGTTTAGGTCTGAGAGTCTTCTGACTCCCCAGAAATATCTGACCCAGTAAAGGAAGGACTGCTTCTGTACATGCTTCAGGAGTTTCCTAGAATTTCTGGTTTTCATGGCTAAAGAAGAAAACAGGCTGAAAAGCTGCTACTGCTGAACCATATGCATTTCCAGAAGTCAAGGTCTCCAGGCAAAGGTCTGGGTGGCAGACCTTCCCTCTCAGCACACTAGGGCTGCTGAGTGGGGAGATGTCCACTAGCCTTGGAGAGGCCCATGGGTCTCTTCTTACAATCACTCCATCTCTTCCGGTAACATCTACCATCTGCCCACCTCAAACAACCTTCCCACTTTTTAACAAGTAGTGTATTTATATTCCCTATTTTCATTCATTTAAATCCTCAGAAGGAAAATCTAATATTAAAAAAATGCTCAGAAGGACAGATAACAAAAATATATATATATGTAAAAATGGGATTTAGAAGAGATTACCATAGGAAGAGGAATATAGCTCTAAGACCCTGGAAACAGGGGCTCTCAGGTTATCTGCAGGTTGGGCCTCTTACCACAGGTCAAACAATGTGGAAGATGTGCAGATATGCCCACCCAGAGCCTGCATCACTCCCTGAAGACCATGCCTTGGGAGTCAGTGACCCTAAATTCCCAGTCCAAATTCTCAAGCTGATTCCCAGAGACTTTGCCAGACCATCCTCTCAAAAGCTGGCCGTACTTTAGGGATACACAACTCCAAATCCAAGAAGTAACAACCAGTGGGTGTTTGCAAAGGCACAGCTTGGATGTGCAGGCAAGGGCGTCCACATGCCTACTTGCACTCTCCATCTAGAAATGAGGAAGAGGCCACAGGCCATAGCAGAGAGCTTACACCTACAGAGCTGCCACGTTCCTGCAGGGTCCTCTTTTGCCAACAGAGGAGAATGGAGCATATTTTATTTAACAGTGTATCAACTTGATTTATAACTTTTAAATATTTAGACATGGTATATAAGCCTTTAATTTTACACTTGCCAGGTCTCATAAAAGTTAGGGCAGGACCTGGAGAAGAAAAAATGGTTTTTTTTAAAGAAGGAATGGGAGACTCTCTAGATCAAAAAGGACCAAATTTGTTTGTTTGCTGTGTGGTGCTGTAAACAGTGTGCAGAAACTCAGTAAGTACTCAGATATTTGCTAGGAAGGAAGGAGGAAGAGAGAGAGGAAGGAAGGAGGAAGTGAGAGAGGAAGGAATTTGTGCTAAACCTCTCACATTTCCAGGAGTTTATGATATGGAGTCACAGAGGCCAGAATTCAAATTGTTTCTACCACTCCACCTGTGTAAGTTATTTAACATCTCTGCTCCTCAGTTTCATCATCTGAAAAATGGACA
>NW_004955426.1:22304628-22432412 GCF_000276665.1 Chinchilla lanigera | reverse complement strand
TACTATATTATATTAAATTAGTGATAATTTATCATTATCACTTTTGATATACCCTGCCTTCTCAATCCTATTTAATTTATGAGTCATATTGTGAACATCAATTTCTTTCAAACAACTTCAGGAAGACTATTGCTACCATGTGCCCTATGTGAGAGAAAAATGTTTCATGATTTTCATTTTTGCCTCACCAAACTCCTCAAATGTCCCATACCATCATACAGCTGGTGCTGGTACCCACCCTTATCCTGGGCTCTTACCACATCAGTCCTCTACAGCCTGACTTCCAAGTGCCACTACCATCACTGTCTTTGCATAAGGACATCCTCGGCCTCCAGAGCTCACTTTGTCACTTGCATGATAAGACAGTCTTCAGCCAATGATAGCTGGAGAAAAGTAGAAATACTCCAGTTCTCTCATCACTCCTAGGGTAAGATAACTTTGAGGTTCAGGCTCTACACTGAGTCCCAGCAGGATCAGTTCCTAGTTAATCTGAGTGATAAACTGATGGGGAATAACCCCTGCGGTTGCTGCACAAGTAGGTAGGAGTGTGCGCATGCCAATTATTAATCCCAGTGCTCCTTCTAATAACTCAGTGTTCATATCTCACTACTTATTGAGTGTTCTGAAAATTACCTCTTCAAAAACTAGATTCAAGATCAATTTTATCTAATAAACTAATATTCATTAACCTTTACTCCTTCTCATCTTAAGTGAAAGAGTATAGACAATAAATGATCCTCCCACTAATGTAGAAAAGACAACAAACGTCATAGATTTTGTTGTTCTTAGAAGTTTTCCCAAATGTTTAAGGTATTATGTGACTATACAAAGTGTACCAAATAAGGCATCTACTCCCAAAGACTTCTGTAGTTGGTAATGACCTCAGGGATTGACAAATATGTTGTCTCCAAGTTTTCATTTATTATCTCATAATCCTTCAGATGGTGACAAATTCTGAGATTATTAAGGTCCCAGTATAAATACATTGTAACAAAAAAAGATGACCTAGATCTAGGGTCAGGGAAATCAAACCCAAATAGTGCTAAACTGGGCAGCTGTTTGCAGTTAGGTCCAATTAGCAAGTTTTAAACACAGTATTACTAGGACCTCTTTGAAGTGTGCTGCTCTCAGAAGAGTTTGCTTGAAAGGGGTTTCCCAACGGAACCAGTCAAAATCCACAGCTGAGCAGCTTAACTTCCTATTTTGGTTAAGTGCCAGGTAGAGTTCACAATTTTAATTCATGTTCCTCAGGTTTGGATATAAATATTTCCAACATGTAATAAAATGCCTGGGAAGGAAGGCAATTTTGCTGAAAAGGACATTTGTGAAACCAGAAAGAAACAGAGCAAGGCATGAGGAGTTGCATGCTCAAATTTGTGTCCTGATGAACTGCCAATCTCTATGGAAAAGTGAGTTATAAAACAATATTTACTTAGCCAATAAATCATGTAAGACCTTTGTATACTCAAAAGAGAAGGCAATAATTTTGTATGGTTTATTGGTACCTGGTACATAGACTGACACACAATGGGCCTACAGTATATATTAGCTAAATGAATGAATGAGTGAATGAGTGGATGGCTATTTACTGAACAAATACATAAATAAAGTGAATAAGTGATACACATATGCTGGAAAACACAAGCCAAATACCCTAACCCACATAAGAATGAGTGACACAAAGATACACACAAAGGGAAAGAATTATATTAATTCTTCTAATTATGTTGGTGGTGCTGCCTATCTGAGGATAATGTGGGCCTTAAATCTCACTTCATTTTGCATCTCTGACAAAAAAAATGAAGATGTAAGGTTTAGCAGAATGCACCTAGCATAATCTCTGGCACATGGTTATCATGTAATAAATATTGACTAGTGAATGAAAAACTGCATAGTGCTTGGTTCGATAATCAATGACAAGAAGAGGCTGCAATATCTCGGAATGTCATTCCTTGTGTAGTTCCTAACTCTTGTTCACTGATTTCCTGTGTATCCTTTTTATTCATAGACACTAGACCCAGCCCCACAATAAAGGCTTGGAAGAAAAATCAGGAACATATCTTCTCTTGCTCAGTTCTGTATCCTAGGGGAGCCAGTGGCTTTGTTGCAAGTGAGGCAAGATTTATTTTTTAGGAGATGATCTCTAGATAGTGCCAGATCTGCTAGGAGGCAAGACTTCCATAACTGAGTTGCCAATGAAAATGCAGATTGTTGGCTCCCAGATTCGAAAAGCTAAGATTCTATGGGTCTGAGATGTAACCCAAGAAACTGCATATAGCTACCAACCTGGTTATTCTGGTAAACTACTAGACACTGGAATAGAAGAAAATCATTCTAGAAGTAGAAAAAATTCTATCTCAGAATGCCTTCAGGGAAGTAATTCTGATATCAGGTTGGCTGATTACATCCTGGGGCAACCTTCAGGGAAGTTCTTGAGCACTCACTGAATAAGACTTTAATTTACAAGAGAAAGATATAACACATCTTTTTCTGTGACAGACAGAGAGAGAGAGAGAGAGAGAGAGAGAGAGAGAGAGAGAGAGAGGAGCAGCAGCAATAATAACAACAGCATTTAGCTTCCTGAAGTCTGAAAACTCACTATGAAAGGGCCATTGAGTACAATTTGGTTAGATATCCTCATTTCCAGTGTAGGAGAATTTTCCCTTAAGGAAAACTTGAGCTTTAACAGTATCACAGAAAAGATAACTAGAAAGTGGTAGTTGGAAATGTTTATGTAAAGTAAAGTAAGGAAGAGGAACAGAGGCTCTGACATCTGAAATTACCCCTGTGACAAAGCCTCAGAACAGAAGGGAAGGCTGAAACACAGCCAGACTCCTCTAAAGTATTGGGATGACAAGTTCCTACAACTTGATAATTTAGAGACTTGTAATGCATCTGTCCACACAATAGCTAATTTCAGGGTCAATGGTGTATTCCTGGAAGGCAACCTGGAAATCTGGAAAATCCAAGACAAACGGTCTGTTAGCATAAGAGATCGTGATGGTTTAAATCCTCAATATATCATGCCTGCATGAAAGGATTTCTCTGTAAACAGAGGAGCAAGACCACACTGCCTTATATCAAGGCCTTTTGAGCTTATTTTAAAGGGGGCATTATTTTCCACTGGGTATGTGATTTCTTCACAATGTCATATACAAACACGTGAGCACACAAACACACCCTACCTGCATGTGCACATGGCAGAAAACTCATCAACAGGTTCTTAAGTAATTAAAGCCTAAGGCTTTTTGCACTACCATGGAAAGCTTAAAGATACAGACCAGTGCAGCATTTGTACACTGCTCACTGGTCAAACTCCAAGCTTTTGATGAGTTGGCCATCAATATCTACTTCCTTTCCTCTTCCTTCCAATCCTGCAACCAAAAAATCTGTTTGCTCTCAGGACTCTGATTAAAGAAAGGTACTTGGTTTTTGTGTACTTGCCATTAAATATGGTTAAAAATTAAGTGAAAATATATATAAGCAGTTGATGTCAATTTTATGTAACATATGTGAGATTTAAACATATTTCCATTGACTCCTAACCATTAGCCTCATGGCAAACATGAGACAGTGGACATGAGCATATTACCCATAAATGTGGAGATGAACAGAGATAGGAAAAGGAATAGGAGGCAGAGCAGGCTAATTTACACTCTGGTAACAATACTATGTAAGTCAGGTTTTCGTGACTACAATGAAATACTGAGATAATTAACTTGTAAAGAAAAACAGGTTTTTGCTTCATAGTTTTGAAAGTTTTATCCCATGGTCAGTTAGCCCTGTGTCTCTGAGCCTGTGAAGAATCATTACATCATGGCAAGAATGCAGGGCAAAGCAAAACTTCATGACCAGGAGGGTAGGGGGAGAAAGCTTTCTAGGGCATGCCCCCAGTGACCTTAGGATCTCCTGCTGGGCCCCACCATGAAAGGTTCCATCACCTTCCAATAGAACCACCCTGGAAACCAAGCCCTTAATACATAGGTCTCCAGGAGACATTTAATATCTAACCTATAGTATTTTAGTCCTAACTCCCAAAAGTTTGAGTCCACTTCATAATACAAAATTCATTTAGTCTATCCCAAATCATTCCAGTATAGTATTGCTCAAAAGTCCAAATCCAAAGCCTTCTCTGAGACTAAAGGCAAACTCAGCTATAAGCCCTTGCCAAAAAAATGAAAAATAATGTTACATATTTCCAAGATATAATAGTGGAACAGGCACAGGAGAAACATTCCTGTTATGGTTTGTATCTAGACATCCCCTGAGCTTTGTGCAGTCAAAGGCAGAACCTTTAAAAGATGATTAGATTATAGCAGCACTATAGCTGACTTGCTGTTACAGGAGAAGGTAGGGTCTGGTAGCATGACCTGTGAAGGTTTATCTCCCTCCCAAACTACTCCCTTCACTCTCTGATTCCCTGCCACCATGAGGGAAGCAGCTTTTCTTCTGCCATGCCCCTTTGCAAACCTGTTTCTTCTTGGGAGCTGCTGCATGAGTCAAAATACTGCAAACTTCAGCATTGTTGGTACAGAGGTGAGCATAGCTGCCTTCCAAAATACCGTAAACTTCTCCTTTAAGTTGTGGGAGTTGTGTACTGTGTCTCAGTGATGAGAACATGACTATGATCACTACTATTCTGAAGGGGAGGAATAAGAAAATGGTAATATAGCCCAGCAAGACTGAGTGGCAGGTCTAGGTCTTGGGTTAGTCAACAATCATTTTGAGTGGCCATCCTTAAAGATGAAAAGAAAACCGAGAAATAAGTATTAGAACCTTTTAAATAAATTATTTGCAACTCAGTAGGATACCAATAATGAGATGTCACCATTCATCTACCAGGACAGATTCCGTTTAAAAGACTGACAATATCAAGTGTTGCTGAGATTTTTGAGCAGTTGGAACTCTCAGTTGCCAGTAAGAATGGTAAAAACTACTTTGAAAAATCGGTTCCTTCTAATGTAATTCCACTTGTAGGTGTATATTTAAAATAAATAAGTGGATGTGTCTACAAAATATTTGTACAAGAATGTTCATAGGTTTTTGTTGTTTTCTCTTTAAAAAAAAGAATGCTCATAGGTTAGTCATAATAGTTCAGATGTGTTACACATGTCTCTTTCCTCTGGAACAAGGGACGTCCAGGACAGTCTCCTCGCAGCGAAGTCCAGAGTACAAGAGGGCAGAGGAAACTTGCTATGTCTATTAAAGTCTCACACAGAACTGACACATAATCACTTCTGTCCTCTTTCTACAGGCCAAAGCAAGACATGTGGTGCTTACTATAGGCTTGATTTTTTTCATGCATTATAATCTTAATGACAATATAATGAAGAAAGCATAATTATTACCTTTCTTATAGAAGAATAAACTGAAAATAATTTTTCAAAATCCTAAGGGTAGTAAATAGCAGGAATTTCAATATGGAGAATCAGATTTCAATGTCCCTCATATTCACCCAGGAGTTGGAAGATCCTAGATCCACCCTTTATTTCACAGTCACAGCAGTCACAAAAGTCTGAAGTTAATTGGGACATAAAATTTTTATTATTCTGTTTTGTTTTTTATTGGTACATGTTTGCAGTGTATAATGATCACATTCCTCACAGGGAGATGGCACATGTATATAACGTATCTTAATTCCTTTTTCATCTCCTTTCCCCTCACCCTTAGCCTATCTTGTTTTCAATTTCTTCTTGTGTAAAATGACAGTTATTCTAGATTGATCTTTAATCTCATTTACAGGTATAAATTTAATGCCAGAATTTTATGAGCTCAGAATCATTACATTTACTATTAAACTGACAACAGCTGCAAGTGAATAATCTGCTATCCCTGACTTTGGTATGAGCAGCCATATTCTTGGAGGTCACAATAAGTTGATGAGATCTTTCCATGTAGAATAAATATCAATTTTTTTTATTTTAAAGATAAAAGGAGGGAAACATTAACAGACATACAACATTTTACAACATATCACAAGCACAATACAGACAATACAGAGTTACAAACAAAGTGGTAGGGAATTAACAATGGTGGTTGTATTACATATTGATATCTTCAATCAATTTAACCACCACTTAAAAAAGAACTATTGAAGTTTGCTTTTTGGGTAATCCTAAAAGTGCTAGAAATAAAGGAATTGCTTTGTAGAATTAAATTCTTCTCTTAATGTAAAAATTTTCAACAATTTATAACTGCAAATTACAGTTCCCATGGAAGCGCTGTTATGCTACAGGTACCAATCTTACCCTATGCACTCTGTACTTTTCCTGAAAAAAGCAGAGTGAAGTGGATGCATCTAGGTATTCACAGAGACAAATCCCATTTCCCTAAGAGCAAAAGCAAATGCTGAAAATGCCTCATATCTATTGTTACTTAAAATAGCCTCCTAACATTTTCTAAGGATTTTTTTTACAAATGTACTTCCCTATTCTTCTCAAATAGATTTTCAGACTTAAGAAAACAGACAATTTCTACTTGTTTGATTCCCTCTGATCACTTGTATTGTTCTGTAAAACTGGATGGATGTAATGATGGATGGATGGATGGATGGATGGATGGATGGATCAATAGATGGATGAATAGGTTAATAGGCAGAGCGAGAGAAAGAGAAAGAGAGAGAGGGAGAGAAACATTATACCTCTTTTAGGACTGCTTTTCCACCCATCCCAGACAACACCTTGCATCTAATCTAACTGGCTCCTACTCAGATATGGATTTTAACCTCAAATGTTGCATCCCAAAGAAGATTCTGCTGCTCCCCATTTGAGGTCAATTTCCTTTATTTTGTCCTGTCTAGTGCAGGGTTCCTTTCTGTAGAGCATTGATACTGTGCAGTTATGCACTCATCAGTGTGGTCACACAGCTACTCAATGCTCATCTCATCTAGGCTGTAAATCTTATGAGAGCAGCAGCTATGTATGAGTCTTTACAAATGAATAGATGAATGGCTAGGCAAGTGTATGAAGAATGGACTATGAGTTTGGAACTTTGTTGTAAAGATGCTTTTACTGAGCATTGGATTTTAGTATTTAGGAAAAGAGGAAGCTTCAAGGTCAAAGAGTATTTATAGAGTAAAAAGGTGTGAGGGATTTGAGGAAACTTCTGTCTAACTGCCTGCCTACACAATATATCTGTACATATCTGTGGTGATATCGGACCGACATGAACAGAGTGCATAATTTGTTTTTTGTTTTTTTTTTTTTTTTTCCTCCGGTACCGGGAACCGAACTCACGACCTTGCGCTTGCCAGGCAGGCGCTTTTGCTGCTGAGCTAAATCCCCAGCCCCCAGAGTGCATAATTTGTGTAGGACTTGATCTGGGGAGTAGCCATTTAATTTCTTGGGAAATATCATTTGCCATGATCACCTAAAACCCTGAGGTACTTAATTTAGTTTACATCTGTGCATATTTTATTCTAAAGAACCATTTTACTCATGATTTTTCAATTAACCAAGTTATCGTTTACCTAGTTCAGTGCAATGCAATACAATATATAAGCTAAAAGATGTGGAAATCATATTTTCATCAATACAATCATTTGAAGTACAGCAAAACATTTTACTATTTCAAGGAATCTAAGATAAATTTTATAAAATGAAGACTCTTTTAAATTTCAGACCATTTGACCTCTAATTTGTGTTTTATGAGTCTAGATTCTTAATCCAGACTTTGTGAAAAGAAGTAGACATGCAAAGGTACCTCTGAAACTAGATTATACAAAGTAGAGATTCCTCAGGAAAATGACTCTAGAGTTTGTATCATCATATATACTTGATAAGTAAACTGGCTCTCTCTAGTATGTTCTAGAAGCCACAGAGAGAAAACCTTCAGATTTCTCTTTTCTTCTGCTTCCTTCCCAGATTAATGCTGACTGATGAGATTCTGTCCTGATGCAGTCTCAATTCATAGCTTGACTTAGCAGCGGACTACAGTGGTCCTTGCCTATATGTCCTGATGAAGACAGGTTGTGTGGCAACTGCTGTGTCCTTAGGGAATCATCTCATCAGCTATTCCTCCTACCTGATGCTATACACATAATAATTGTAATAATCTGGCCGCACCATTAGCTGCTTCCCCATCTTCCTTGCTAGCAAAACTCTGGCTACCCAGGTAGTAAGGGGCCCAACTCCAGAAGCTGATTCATTTTGGTCTGAAAAACTTGGTACATCAATCTCCTCTTTTGCCAGTGATTTTTCTAGGATGTGAATATAAGCCTGTTTTGATCAACAAGATGCGAAGGAAAGGTAATAGGGAGAGGGGTACTAGGGGAGACTTTCCTCCTCAATTGAAGGAGAGAGGATTGGAAGGAGATCCCTTTTCACGTCATATCTTCTTTCCTTTTTATTTGTGACACTGTCATAGGACATGATACTTGGAGCTGTAACATCCATTTTACATCATGAAAAGAAGTATCACTAACTTATGTATATTAGCAGAATATAGAAAGCAAATGTCAGGATTTTAACAATATTGTCAAGCCACTGGGACAATCTTTGTAACTATACATTCAGATAAGTGAACTATAAATGTCAATACAGTTTAAGCCACTGCCTATCCAGTTCTCAGCTACTTGTAACCAAATACATCCCTGATAAAAATAATAATACAGTCAAATCTTATATCAACATTACTTCATATTCTTGAAAATAATTTTATACCTATTAACTCATTAATCCAGTCAACAATCTGGGAAGAGATAATGTAGCCATTATTATCCTCCATGTTTACAAACAAGATTTAGAAAGAACTAGTCTTCTGTAAAACATTGGAAGAACTAGGATTACAAGATTCTTTATTTCAGTTCAGGAGTTGGCAAACTACAAGGGGTGACCAAAACGTATAGTGAACGTTCAAATTGTAAAATTTCATTACAGTAAAAGTCATATTGCCAATAATCCCCTCAGAATATTCCTCATTTTAAACACACTTATCCCATCATTCTTGCTGCTTTCTTATGCACCTCTAGAAGACCTCTTTTATGAGTGTCTTCATGAAGTGCTATCAAAAATATTTTCAATGCTGTTCCTGAATACCATCCAACAGAAAAGCGGATCCACAAACACATTATGGTATGTCCTTATCCACCTTAGTCTTTGGGTCTGCCATCAGCAACTTCTGGCTCTTCCCCAAAATGATCATGAAAGATAAATATTTTGAATCAATTTATGACATCAAACCAACTACGACAGCACAACTAAAGACACTCCTAAAAGACTTCTAGAACCACTTCAGAATGTGACAAAAATGATAAAGTGTTTTTTAAGCAAGAAGGAGTATTTCAAAGGAGGTTAATGGCAATGTGTCTTTTATTGTAATAATTTTTTTAAAATTTAAATATTCACCATAGCTTTTAATCATGCCTTGCATAGTTCATAAGCCAAATACACGGCTGGCAAACTAAGAACACTTTGTATTCTTTAAGTGCTGATAAAAACATTGAAAGAACACTATTTTATGACACATAAACATTATGTGAAATTCAAATTTTAGTGTTCATAATAAAGATTTAGTGGACTACAGCCAAGTATATTCATTTACATGTTGTTTATGGATGCTGTAGTGCTGCAATTATGGAGCAGACTAGTTGTGGCCAAACATATGACACACAAATCCTAAAACATCTACTGTCTGGACTTTTACAGAGAAGCCTTGCAGACTTCTGCTTTAAATCCCATTACTCTACTCAAAAAAAAACTATGTGGAGTTGCTAGGACACCACAGTTTATACCCTAGCTGTCTGTCATTTTTTCCCACCCTCCCTAATCTATTGACAGGACCATAACCCCAAGACTATGCTTATAGGGGCAGGGAAATGTCTTGACTAACTGCTAATTAACCAATCTGGCTTGAATTCTTCCCTCAGTAAACACCAGAACACATCTGTTTGAAGCAATGTTTTCACGAAACAGTCTCTCAGTCAAAAAAGAGAAGTCTACTATCCCATGCAGGCCATGCTGCAATATTTTTTTTCCTTTTCTGAGATTTGTCATCACATGAATGTAAATGGATCATGCGAAATCAGGTGTAAAGCCTGCAAAAGAACTTCTGGAGAAATTATGGGTGTCCGCGTTATGCCAACCAAGCTTATGCAAACCAAGCAAAGCAGATAAAACAAATTTCTTTATTTGTTAATTGCTTTCCAGTCTTGATTTTTGTAGCATAATATTTAATGAATAATGCATTTTATCAGATTAGAAATACATACATAAAAATTCAATACCATGCCTCATACATATTTTGTGTTCATTAAAATTAATTGACTGCTGGGGATATGGCTTAGAAGTAGAGCACTTGCCTGGCATGAATCAAGCCTTGCTTGGGGTCAGTCCTCGGCACCACAAAAGCAAACAAATTAATTGAATCTGAAAGTCCATAAACTATGAAGAAGAGTATTTTTAAACCATTTAATTGTTAAAATGATGAAGGAGTATGCATCTTTAGTAATAAATGCTAGCAGTCAGCAATCCACTAAAATTCAACTAAAATAAATTTTTTCACATTTTTGTGGCTCTGGTTTAAACCACTTCATAAAATCCCCGAAACATTCCTTGAAAGATACAATGCCAGCTCTCGTCCAGAGCAGGCCAACATGGTTTTGCCACAGTTTATATAATCTTCACATTGTAATAAAACAACATGCATGCTGGTCTGTAAAGATTTTTTTTTAAGAGCCTCTGAAGAGTTAAAATGCTGCCCCATACACCATCATCAAATGGAGGACGTTGATTCTCCAAGATAACAGGTGTTTTTAGGGTTTCAGAACCACTGGCTGTCTGTCACCTGCAGAACTCAATGTTCTGGGTTTATCCGCCCGCTCTGTTGCTGGATTCCATGGTAATTACCAGGCTCCTACAGCCGGCCTGACATCTCGTGTAATAGAAGTACACAGCAAAGAAATAAACACAAACAGCTGTGGTAATTTCAGCAGCTTTCAAACCATGCACAAGCTGAGGAAAAGTTTCTCAATCAAAAGGGATCAAATTCAGGGAAGAAGCTCTCAAAATACACAAGCAGAGGTGAAGTTTGCATTCAAAAGCCCCCTTGCTGAGCCCAAAAGAAAAAGAATTATAAAATGTGCAGATTATTTTAAATAGCTGAAAATACCTTTTTTGTCCTAGACAAAAGCTTTATTTTAGAGATTGTACATACTCTGGCTAAATGATAAGAAACTGGTGTGTTACCAAGGAAGTCAGTGCTTAAAGATGGCATGAAAATACCTTTGCACTTTCTGAAAGGTAGGTGTGCAGGTATAATTTAGTGAAGTAATTCCATTAATTGGTTAAGTTTTTAAGATTATATATTATATATGATAGACACTGTGAAATGATAGGAAACCAATGAAGAGTAAAGGGCTTCTGGGATGTGGGAAAAGAGAAGGGAAAGAAGGAGAAAGTTTGTATGTATGTATATACAGGATAGTTAACATGGTTGTTCTTCTGTCTTCTATTTCTATGCTGAAAGAAACTGTCAATGAGTCTTTGGTTGACCAGTATTGCATGTTTATATCTGTTTTCACGAGAAGCCACTTTGAAGATATCAATATGTAATACAACCACCATTGTTAATTCCCTACCACTTTGTTTGTAACTCTGTGTTGTCTGTATTGTGCTTGTGATATGTTGTAAAATGTTGTATGTCTGTTAATGTTTCCCTCCTTTTATCTTTAAAATAAAAATTTAAAAAAAAAATCAAACAAAAAACGCTCTTTAATTAAGTATGTATAAAGTGTAGAGAGAAAAAATCAGCATGTCTTGTGAATCTACTGCTCACATTAAGAAAGAGATGCATTACCTTTAATGTTCCTTGGAGAGACATGTTATTGTCATCCCTGTCTGTGTGTCCTGGTAGGTAAATGCTTTTCTTGATTTCATGATCTTAATTCCCTTGTTTTTTCTTCATAGTTGTATCTATATTTTTCCATAGCTAAGGAACAGTTTTATTTCATGTACTTGAAGTTATAAAAATAAAATCAGTGTACATTGTTTAAAAAAAAAAAAGATTATATATTATATAACAAACAAGCTTAGACCTAAGTTAGTAAAAATATGAATACAAGGTATGATTCCTAATGAGCATGTTCATTTTTTCATTATTTTATATGCTAGAAATTAGCACATGTGTGACAAAAGAGGCAAAAATGAATGATATAATACCTGCTTGTACTGGCTTAGACCTAGAATGTTCCCCAAAGTCTTGTGTGTTCAGAGGTGGGGTTTGGAGAAGGTAATTGATCATAGGGGCGCTATACTCAGTGGATTCACCCACTGATAAGTTCATAGCTGAGTGTACTATTAGGAGGTAGGCCTGGTTAGAGGAGGTCTGTGACTGGACATGTGCCTTTGGAGGGTTTATTTCCCTCCCCAGCTCCTCCCTTCTCTCTCTGCTCCCTGGCTGCCATGAGTTGAGCAGCTTTCCTCCACTGTGCCCTACCACTACAAGGTTTCTTCTTTGGAGCCGGTCAACCATAGACTGACTACCCTGAACTGTAAGCCAAATTAAACTTCTCCTCCTTTAAATATCTGAGGGTGTCAGATATTTTGTCCCAGCAATAGGAAAGTGACTAATACACTGCCCTTACAGAACATTTTGTCTAATAGACCTATATCTACACATACGATCAACTGCATACAATGCATACAAAATGCAGTAGAATAAAGGGTGTTTACCCAATAACATTGGGACATATGTTATCCCAAGTGTATACTACAGCCTCCTAATAGTCACCTGGAGCCATCATTCACTTCTTACAGGAATGTTCTGATGATTCAGCACTGAGAGTTCTTTTGGAATCAGTGTATAAGCTGTGTTGGTTATCTATTGCCAGAACAATACTGTATAACAACCACAAAACCTCAATGTAACAACTATTTATTGCTCATCTATCCAGAGTGACTGGTGAAGCAGCTCTACTGATCTTAACCAGGCTCACATGTCTAGGATAGGGAGACAGTGATTTGGATCTTATTGACCTTGGCTGATAAAAATGGAGCAACACATCTTTATTTCACGTATCACAATCTCCAGCATGCCAAACCAAGCATGCTCTCATAGCAATGACAGAGTTATCAAAAACTAAGTGGAAACATGTTAATCTCATGGCTCTTGGCTTAAAATGGGCACACTGTCACTACCATTGTAATCCGCTGGCCAAAGCAAGTCACAATGCCAGTTCAGATTTATGGGATAGGAAAACAGATATCTTCACTTTAGGAAGAGGTGCTATCACAGGGCAAAGAGGATGAAGAATTTGGCCATCATTATAATTTACCACCAGATCATACCAGAAAAACATCTTCTAAATTATTTTCTCTTGGGTTTACCACCTTGTTCACTAGAATTGATTCCTGATCATTTGGTTTACACCAGAAATTGAATCTACCTCAATGTCCAGATAATTTCCACTCCTGGATATAGGGATGTTGTCTCACATTTTTTGTGAGCTTTGGCAACTGAGGGTCTTATGAAGAGAGATGCTGAACTGATATTTGTTGGATGAATGAAAAACTATGTTTTCATATGATAAATGTGTTTTGAATGATAGCTGCATATTAAGATATGCAGATAGTCTCCTCAGATGACTATTTTGACATGGATGCCACATTATAATACATCAGTGTTCCTGGTTTTCTATTTTTAAACTGATCCATTGCATTTAAATCACATGCCTACTATTCAACATTTTAGAACAGATACTTATATTTAACTTTGATTTTAGCTTTAGTTTTTTTCCTCAGGTTTCTAAAATGCACTTCCCAATCTTTCTCCCATTAATTTTCAAACAGCAAAGTCATTTTGCAAATATGCTGTGCCCTAACCTTCTGCTGGGTATATTATGGACTGATTTTTCATTGGCTAGAGCATGACTCTAGCAAGGATAACAACAATCTACCTTGCAGAATTGTTCTGAGAAGTTGCATGATGGATTTCTTGAAAAATGGTCTGCAAATGTGCTTTATGTAATATTAATTCTTTACATTTCTACAGCCCACTTTCTCTCAAAGAACTCCAAGCACTTCACATATGGTTGGCCAGATTCTCTCAGAGCATAAATTATGCCCCAGGAGTAAGTTAATTGCCTGGAAGGGGGCATTAACTCTTTCAGGTCACTAGGGTTCCACTTAGAGCACTGCAGGAGGACAGTAATTTACGAAATAGCACCCCAGCAGCTGGAAAGGATATGTGCAATATAAATTATTCCCAGGGAGTAATTTATGAACTCAGAAAACCTGGTTTATTATCTCATCTACTCACACTGTAGCCCAGTGAGAAAGAAACAGCAAGAAGAGAGAAATAGGTAGAAACATAGGTGAGGTTGGGGATGCTAGCTAGACATTTTCTAACTTCCCACAGCTTGTCAGGGGCAGGACTCCAATCAAGTCTCCTGATCATCCAGCATGCCTTTTCCCCATTGAGTGCTGTAGTATCTGGGGCTCTCAACTTGAAATTTCTGCTAATCAGGCCTGGGACTGGAGTGGGCTCAGAAAGATGTCTAGGATACAAAGTTAGAGACCCTAGTGCTGGACCTGATGCTAAATCAGGAAGGGATGGATTAGCTTGAAGCCCTCAAAGAAACAAAATCCACACTTACATTTACTACTTATGTCTAGTAAACCCATTAATATTATAGGAATTCACTCGTTGATTAATCAGTTTTCCCACACTGAGAAGTAGAGAAGCCAGCGGGGAAAGGGAGTGTGAGAGTACAGAAAAGAGACTGCCTTATTGTTTTGTTGCCATAGTTGGAAATGGTCAAATAGTTCATCTATTTTAGGTAGCAGAAGAACAGTCTAGATTGAAGTCTGTTTATTATGCAATTAATACATGGCAAAGAAGTCCCTTGGACAATTTTGGCTTGAAGGTCCAAACATTAACTCCTTGTCCCAGAGTCAATTAGCCATAATGGCAGTGTTCTCGAACTGCCACTTGTGAATTCCACCTTTTGAAGAAGGTCCCAAAAGCTTTACAACAGGCACTAGATGTTCTGCTCCGCAAAAGAATTACATACGCGTATCTTGATTCACCCCGAAATCTCAGTCTTTCTCTTCTCTCTCTTTCTGTCTCTGTCTCTGTCTTTCTCTCACACACACACTCTCTCTCTTTTTCTTTCTTCCTTCCTTCTCTCCAACTTTTGTGATGGCTATTAGAATATTACCGGTCTTCTGAGGAGAAAAAAATCTATTTTGCTCTGTTTTGCCTGGGATCTTTGCTATATTCCAAAAGGTAGCAGTGAATTTCTTTTCAAAATTCAGTTCTTCGTTCAGCCTGACAGCAGCCTCTGACATGGAGAAAGAGCCCAACAGATTTATCTGAATTTTGACTCATTCCTTGCCCAATAAATTATTCTAAATCACACTTTCAAAGAAAAATAACACAGCACATCCCCCTGGGCTCCTACACACACACACACACACACACACACACACACACACGCAGAGCAGTGAAGTAATTTGACCCTACACTTACTTGGATGGTACAGAATGTCATTTATTCAGTGACCCTGCATAAGTCATTTAACCACCCTCTGCCTCCATTTGTTCTGCTGGTAAAATAAGGAGACTAGACTAGAAGTCCTTTCCACATCTGTAATTTCATAATTCCACTAAACCATTTCCATAGTAACAAAGTCTGCAAATTCTAAACTAAATTTTATAGCTTACCTGATTGAAGTTTTATTTCTGGAAAAGAGGAGGCTCATAAAGTAATCTCAAGAATGGAAAACAAAATTAGCAAATAATTAGATAATCTGATCCTTATCAAGGAAACTGTTGCAAATTATTCATAACTTTACCTTGACAATGTCAGGATTAATAAGTTATGAAAAATAATTTGCCCCAAAGATTTTGCTTTACAAAAAGCCCATTACACTGCCTTTTCCTCCCCTTCCCCTTTTTCCTATTCTCTTTTTAAAGTGGTCTGAAGGCAAATTTGTCTTTTCTTCATGAATAATAGTACCACTGGTGAAAATAGCTGTTAGAGAGTGAACGATCATGGAACAAATCCCGGACCAATAAAGCAGTGACTTTGAAAAGGAAATTGCCCTGCTTAAGTGATAGATTCCTTTTCAGCCGTCATGACCCAAGTTATGAGGGAGTCCAGGGACTCGGGTCCTGCCCTTATAGACCAAGCAGCTGCAAAGCCGCACTGGGAGCTCGCTGAGACTCTCTGTGAAGGGCCAAAGGCTGCCTGCTCACCCACCCCACCAGGTTGCACGCTGCAGCCCTACAGAACTAGGGGCTGAGCAGGAATGTGTGTGTACTTCACATGAGTCTCCCCAAGAGTCCCTTTCAACTAGCCTGGATCACCCTTCCTTCTGGTACCTACCCCAAGACCTACTCTGAGTTCACCAGCTCTGCGCTACTCAGTATTATTTTTCATCATTTCATGTTTGCCTTTTTCCTTCCCAGGGTCTGTAAGATCCTTGAGCACAGGAAGCAACAATTATTTGACATCCATCCATTAGAGATCCACGAGAAATCCCCATGGAGATGATGAGACCAGTGAAAGGGAAGAACAGAGCTTCAAGTTTTTTCCTAAAAGAAGAGATGGGATGTTTGAACAACACTTGCTCTCTGATCCTTAGGCAGTGTTTTCTAGATGAAAAGCTGAGATCTGGGACAAAATGAGAATTCTTAGCTGCTGTTGTCCCCGATTTAGCAGAGGATGCTCTGCTATTAAGACCCAAAGCGATGCTTTGACTTGTTGTCTCCTAGACTTGGCTAAGAAACAGCTTCAAATCCAACATATCTTTGTATCCTTAAAAAGATGAACAGTCAGAGCTGTGGGTGCCCCTCCCCAGCTTTTTCGGATGAGTGATTGCAACATCAGGCCATCTATACTCAAGACACCAGATACTTATGTCTTGCCTACCTACATTCAAGGCAGTCACTTCAGAAAGAACATGCTCTGCATTCATGAGCATGTGGTGGTTCTGTATAGAAATGTTTCAAATTTATTTGTTTTAATTCTAAACTAACTTTTACATCTTCCTTTATAATACTGTTGGTGATAATTACTAATATTCCAAAAGGAATTTAATGTTTTAGAAGACACTTAGTCCTAGAAGCTATCAAAATATAGTGAGCTTCTTAGTTTTTGCTTTCAAAAAGAATCACAAAGTGATTGCACCCACTGAAAAAATAAAGTTAATTGGCAAATTTAGGGATCACTTCAAAGCTATCAACTCTTGGGCTGATTTAACTGCCTTGGATAAGTCTGAGTCTTTTTTGTAAACTCCTCACGGTTCCATGGGCCATGTGAAGATCAGGCTCCAGCATGAGTGCCTCATGCATACTTCTGTTAGAGTATTTATCACTTTACACTGCACCATGATTACATGTATGCATTGGTTCCTTACAAAGTTGTGTCATGAGTCCTGTAGTGGACACAGAGCTGTTAAAGCCTCAAGCGCCTGCCATTCCCTTTTCCCTTTCTGAGGGAACCTCAGGAAGTTTCCTAAACAAAGGGGGCCAGGCCGTGTGCCCTATGACCCCAATAATCTGGACACTGATGATTGGCCCAGAAATAGGCACCTGACCTCAGTTCTGCCCATCTACAGGGTGATCAGCCACCTATAAGGAGGTCTGATACAAAAGCTCAATCAAACTGCAGCACTCAGAGCCCTTCTGAACCAATTAGATCCTTTCTCTAAAGGAGTTTAAATGTGAGGTCAACAGAGAGCTGAGCAGTTGGTAGCAGGAGCAGAAGCCAAAGGACACCAGGAGAAAAACAGGGAGCAAGAGGAGCTGAATCACCCTGGCGGCTAAGCCTCTTAGTAGGGACCGGCAGATGCCTGCTGCTGAGGGGGCAGCAAGATAACCCAGTCCCACAGCCGTATCCTGAATGACCTTCCAGTTCCTGAATTTCAATCCAGTTTTCGTGAGTCCTGGCTGGGTGGACTTTCCGGAAGGCTTTTCGGAGACATGTGGCTGAGTAGTAGAGATTCCAATCAGCCTTCCTTCCACAGTTAGCCCCCATTCCTCAGGGTTAACTCAGTGATATCTGGTCCTTGAAACCCCAAAAGCCCAATCACCAGAATTCCCAGGGCCTACCACTTTGCCTGGCGTACAACAAGTGCTAACTAGCGGCGGGTTCTTGGATGGCCTGACCATCTCCAGTAAAAAGCCTTCTTAAAATGAAGAAATCATTTACAATAGAAACACTGATCAGGGTCATCTCCAGATTCCCAAAATAATACTATAGTGCAAAAAATATGTTCAGCTCATTCCATCTGCCTATTTCCAAGCTCATATACATTGCTACCATAAATCTATCAAAGAAGGGAATGTCACATTCCACAGAACTGCAAAGAGCATTTTGATTTCAGGTAAAGGATGTTTGGATGACTTGACTTTCACTTCACTTAATGTTAAATCACAGTAATGTTAGTAAAAGCAATTTTCCACCCACACTAACTTCACTGACAACCTTCAAAGTAGCTGATCTTTGACTTTTAAGAAGTTAATAATATGCGATCTTCACTCTCCTGTGCCACACACATTCCCCATGTCTGTTGTCTGTACCAGCTACCTGAAGAACACATACTCCCCAGCAACCAGATGAGTCATCAAATAAGAGGTGCATGGATGTAAAACTGGGCCTGTTCATGCTTTCCTTGTCCTCAGCTAATAAAATAAAAGAGGTCCCACTGAATTCTGGTCCACTGGCATCCGGAAAATAGGTTAGCAAAGACATACCTCATTTAGTGCATGATTTTAAAAGTAGAGCTAATTCCACACCCCATGTGAATGGAACATATTTACGGTTACAGCCATGCACAGGGTGTGTAAGGACTTGCCCTCCTCTTGTCCTCTACAAAGGAAGGTTTCTGGTTGCTCTTGGTGGTGAGCTAACCAACAAAAGGAATGCTGAAAAGGTCTCACCTCTCCCATTCACAGAGCTCGGGAAGGGGGCTGGGTTCTTGCTCGCTGGAAACGCAGTACCGAACCGGTGCTTGCTGAGATTTCCCACCGGCATATTTGAAAATCTGTATAAAGTAGGTTTTCCCCAACCTCCCCTGACCTCTCTTTGATAAAGTGATCTTATGCCTCTGGAACTGGGATTTTGAATGTATGTGCCTACTCCGTGTCTGGTATTATATTACGACAGCATGAAAATGAAGCCTAGGACTGAGGAGCCGGCCAGCCTCAGAAGCCTTCTTCATTGCCTGCCATGTAATACATGATATGCAAAGCCTCTGACTTCAGCCAGCAGATATTTGGAGACCGTGTTGGCCCTAGCATGGGGACTAAACTAATGTGTGTTTAGGTCAGAAAGCGAATCAGAAAAGCTACTGGAGGGCACGTCACGGAGTGAGAGCCCTATAAATGCATCCCCATTCGCAGCGTCCCCTGGCAAACACTCGGCTTCCCTCCCTGGGCTGCTCCACATCTCTCCTTGTTGGTGCTAGGAGAACTCCAGCTGGTAGCTCCTCTTCTGCCGCTGACTTCTGCCCAGCAGAAAAGCGAGAGGGCGAGACACCAGAGGGGGAAGGAACGCCTTCGACAGGCGCGCGGAAAGCCCAGCGGAGCGCTGCACCAGGCAGAGCGCCCTCCCTCCTAGCGCGGCGCGCAGAGGCGAAGCCCGGCGCGGGCGCCGCAGCCAAGTTCGGATTGCCCCCTTTGGTCGATCTGAGCCGAGCTCCGCACATTCCTCCGGATCTAACCCGCGAGGAGAAGGCGCAAGCCCGGCTGCTTCTTCACCGGCTCAGCGCTCTCCCTCCACCCCCGGGAGGGGCGCCTGGCGTCACCCACTTGCACCCCGCACCCCCACCTCCGGAGCTCCGGCGCTCCCTCGCTGCTCTCCTATCCCTCCCCCGCCGCCGGCCCGCCGCAGAATCTCGACCCCTCCCCTGCCCGGGCCCCGCGCCCCCCCTCCCCCACCCCGGCCCCCGGGCCCCGGGCTCTCGACGAGCAGCCTGCGCTCCTGGCGCCCTCATGTCTTCAAGGGACAGTCCGCGCGGGTTGACGTGGTGTCTCGTTCGGATCTCCAGGCAAGACCTCAGCTCCCGCGGCAGCATCAGACCGGCCCGTCTCCCCGCCGCTGCGCCCCGAGGAGGCGCGGAGTGCCGCGGCCGCCGCTGAGCCGCCCGCTGCGCCCGGGACCCGCGCAGCCTCAGCCCAGAGCGCGGCGCGCGCAGCCCTGTCACCCCTCGCTCGAGGCAGGGGCGGCCGCTCGGACTTCGGCTCCTGGGGGTGCGGGAGGCCGGCGGGGGAGGCGTCGGCCGCTCTCGCCCTGCTGGCGGCAGCGGCGGCTGGAACCTTGGCCGCCGCCTCCTGTGCGCCCCGCTGCCCCGCGCGACCCCAGGATTGCGAACTCTTGCCCCCGACCTGTTGGGAGGGGCTCCGCGCTCCTGCCCTCGGCCCGGATGGGTCTCCTGGCTGGGACTCGGGCCACCTGGAGTTAATGTCCAACTGGGGGTCTGCGGAGACCGGATCCGAGGTGAGTGAGGGCGCAGGCGGGGGTGGCGGGGGCGGGGGGCGCCTGCGTGGCCAGCGCCAGCGGGCAAGGGGGGCTCCCGGGCGCCTGAGGCAGAAGGGCGCGGCTGGACCCCGGAGCGGCAGGGAGAGTGAGAAGTAGGTGAGAGAGGGAGGCGAGAGAAGTTGAGCGGGAGAGGCTAGCCCCGCGGAGGAACAGGTTGCCTTTTCTCCACGTAGGCAAGGATCTACGGAGCCCCTGGGCACCGCAAGCCTGAGAGGAACAGTTTCCTTCCCCATCGCGGCAGGGCGCCCCTCTGCCAAGTACCCAAACGACGTGGGGCTGGGTTCGTCTTCGAACCCACCAGAGTGCCTCTTCCAGACGTGCAGCCGCAGAGGTGTTAACACTGCCAAGAGTGTAACGTACTGTTGGGCTTGTTTCGGTCTATTCCGAGGAAAAGCTCAGGCCCGGGGAGCGACTGCTGCAAAGGTGCTGAGAATCTAAAAATAGCGGGCTCATCTGCTCCCGGCGAGGTCCTGCGGGGCTGCGTTCTTCGCCCAGTTCGAGCCCGTTTGCTCGTACTTTCCTAATGCCCTCATCCTGTCGAGGTCAGGGGAGGGGACAGTCCTGGCCTCAGGGTTCCGTCTCCAGCAGACTCTTGGGACTTCTGAGGTCTGGGCTAGGCCATAGAGGTGATTATTTTGCCGACTTCCTTTCTCCCGTGCTGTCTGCCTCCTTCCCCAGTAACACCCCGCCGCTATTTTGCACCACCTCGGGGCTGACCCCACTGTACTTTGGTTCACGCCCCATCCAGTGAAAAAGAACCTTTATCCGGCGGGAAAGGACCTTCAGCGGGTCCCCCAGCCTCCTGGCGTCGCGCTCCTTTGGCCCCGGGCAGAATCCGCCTGCGGAGCCGCCGAGAACTCCCAGGGAGGGCCGAGCGGCCCCAAACTCGCCACGCTTGCGCTCATTGGTGGGGACAAACAACTCTCGGCCCCAGCAGTGAATAGGTTAGAGCGCGCCTCCGACTCTTCCCCTGTATTTTCAATATTTACTTAAGTGTTTCAGGGAAGAGATGCAACTTCCCACCATCCCACCCCCGCGCGCACCCCTCCTACGCAGCCCTCAGAGTGGGATCCGCTGGCTTTCCTCCTTGCTCCAACCCTCCCTGTCTCACTGTGCCTTCACTTTGGTGGTGGAGCTGTCGCCTTTTCAGTGAGTGACAAAAGTCGGGGGGCCAGGAAGCCCGCCCCCCTTCCTATTCTGGAGGAGATTCCTAGCGCTCCCGGGCCGGGGCCCTCGAACAGACAGACCCCTCCCCAGCTTGCTCGCCAGAAGCGCCCGCAGTCTTCTTCCTCCCGTCCTCTTGGGTCTGGCAGTTATGGGGGTAAGAGGGGGGTAAATTCTCCATCCAAGGACACCAGGCACTGTGAAGACAAGCAATAGACCTTTCAGTAGTTTCTGTTCCCACCCGCAAAGAAAACCCTCGAATTTATAGCGAGCCCCGCCCCCACCGCCTCCGGCCTCGGCCGGAGACTTGGATCTCGCAGGCAAAGCCCAAACAAACCTCCCCAGCTGCCGCACGGGAGGCTGCGGGGGCGCTGGCGGCGGGATGGCTCGCCCCGGCAAGGCTGTCTCAGCGGCGCAGGGAAAGGGGTGTCTAAAAGGAGGTTGCCAAGGAACTACCTCAGGCGAAGTGGGAGAGGAAAGCTCGGGGCAGAGAATGGAGAGGCAGGAGCTTAAAAAGCGGGGATGTCGCTCAGGACAGGTTCCCGGGCTAGCTCTCGGATTTGGGGAGGATTGTAGCGGGAGCGCTTGTTCTCCAGTTTTATACTTAAAATGACAACACAGCCTCCCGGCCGCTTGGGCGCTGCAGGACTCTGGCGGATTCTGGTGCCCCCTGGTGCCGGGAACTCAGAATCGACACGCGGCGGCTGCTGCAGACCTCTGGCTTTTCTGAGCGTCCTTTCCGCCCCGGGCCTGGGGACCCACAGAGGGCAGCGCCAGTGGCGCTTCCCTTTTGCCCGTTGGACCTACACCCAGACCGGGAGCGGCCTGCCTGGCACGGGCGCGAAAGCGGGGTCACCTGGTGCGGCCGACTCCGGGAGGAAAGCTTGATTGGCGCACGTGGTAGCACATTAAACTATTCGCGCGTGTAGCAAGGGCGAGGGTTATGTGGAAAACACGTCCGGCAAACGCAGATGTGTTTTAGGAACACGACAGAGAGACGAACGGGGAAGCCTCGGGTTGGAGCCCAGACTGACTCAGGACAGCGTCCCAGGAAACCGCGGCGCGCGCGGAGTCCCCAGACCCCCGCCCCTGTTTGCTGCCTGCACAGACCCGGTACTAAAGAGCCACTAGGACCCGAGCTGGCCCCGGTGGAGGAAGGAAGCTCCTTCGAGGTGCTTTCGGCGCCCAGCGTAGGGCGGGAACGGGAGCCTCCTCTGGCGAGGCGGAGAGTGTTGCAGTTTCCTCTCTTGCCAGCTTCGCCACACTTCTAATTGAGGCTCTCAGCGTCCAATTTAAAAAGTCCTCGGTCGTCAAGCGGAGGGGGGGAGGGAAGACCTTCTTAATGCGGAAGGGAAATCTGGTGCCTCTGTCGCTTTCTGCTGGCGGGCACCGCGATTTGGAACGGCGCCTTAGCCCCGCGCCGCCCTGCGCCCCAGCCCGCCACTATTTCACTCGCACCCCGGGTCTGGCGGGGCCGGAGGGGCAGGAGGGGCAGGAGGGGCAGGAGGGGCCGGCGCCCAGAGAGCGGCAGGCTTCGCGCTGCCCGGATCCCTGCGGCAGAAGCGCCTCTCTGCCCTCATTTTGCAAGTCGTGGTAGTTTTCCTAGGCCTGCGCGCGGGACCCAAAGGCGTCGCACTTTCCCGGGTTTTCAAGCCAGCCCGCGCAGGGCGAGGGCTCTGAGCCGCGGGTCTCTCGGAGTTCTAGTCCCCGCACGTCTCCAGAGCCCAACAGCTGCATAGAACAGACGCCCAAGGGATGGAAAATGCATTCGTCTCCGCAGCGGTGGGAGGTGGCGGCCGAATTAAACGGTTTCCTGGGTGGCCAGCCCCCGGCCGCGGCCGGAGTTCGGAGTGGGGGGCTGGGGACGTCCTGGAAGGGAGGCGGGAGCGCCTGGGAACTACAGTGGCACCTCGGTTCACAAACTTGATTCTTTGCATGATTCTGGCCACAAGCCGAGTTGGAGAAGTGAGTCAAATTCAATGGTTAGGTTCAGTATCGTCCAGACAGGAAAGGGTTGAGGGTTGTTTTGGGTTTTGGTTTTGTTTTTTTTCATTATCTGGAAACTGTCTTTCTCTTCCCCAAGAAAAAAATTCAAGGAGGTTTTCCAAAGAATACGCTTTCTTGGGGAATGCAGTGGGGGGTAGTCAACGCCATTAATTTCATAATGTGAGGAGTCTCTTCAGTCACTTGTTCCCTGGAGACTAGCACACTGCGATTAGGAAGGGACAGGGTAGCTCCGAAACCCAAGGTGGCTGGTCCCTCTCCACCCCTCTTTGGGTGGGGCTTAGTCCCGAGTTTACTGTGGCTTTTTCTCCTCCACTCCCCGCCTTGTGGCTCTCCTTCTCAGAAGTGTAAGGCCTGAGAAGCCAAAAGGAGCCCTCTTGCTGAGACCGGGAACCTCCATGGGGTCTCAGTCTAAGCCTTAGGGTGAGGTGTAGCTGAGCAAGAGTTCAGGCGACCAGGGTTGTGAGGTGCAGGGAGCTAGCAACGCCTGAAGGGAATGCGACGGAATTTCACGTAGCTACAAAAATAAAATCAAGAGTTTTAGATTAGGATTTTCCGGGGGCTGGGGATTTAGCTCAGCGGCAAAGCGCCTGCCTGGCAAGCGCAAGGTCGTGAGTTCGGTTTCCGGTACCGGAGAAAAAAACCAAAAAACTAGATTAGGATTTTCCTAGACAAATACAATCCCAGACCAGCGGCAATGGTGAAGCATTTATTGTGCTCACCGCCATAATATCCCCCTGGATCTTTTCCAGCGTCGACTTTCATAACCTTAAGAGGTGTGATTGGTATTTTTAACCCAGTCGATGCTTCAGAAGTTAAGTAACGTAACTCAGATATTTCCATGCAGACCAAAAGTCTCCAAGTTCCTACCAGTGGCAGCGACAACTAGGTGGTAAACTTCAAAGGATGGGGGCAGCAGGGAGGGTAGTGGTTCCACCGAGCTCTGGCCCCTGTACACACACACCCGCCTGGGAGAAGCACAGTCCCAGGCAGACACCTGATTTTATTGCCAAAGGCTTGTCGCTTGTTTGGGTCAAGAGCTGGCTCTAAAGCCTGAGGGGTAGTTGCCAGGCCAGGAAGAAAAGTCTCTGGCTGGGGGCCAGGATGGGGGCTACGGGATTTACCCTCCAGGTAATGGGGTGATGGCGGGGCGCTCCAGTAAAGGGGACAGGCCAGCGATTTCTGTGTTGCTTTGTTGCAAGGTTTCCTGGCGGGGACGGTGGTCATGCTCGAAAATCTGGCCGCTGGGTGAGGTGCCAGCCACACCCGGGGCGCACCGGGAAGAGGAGCCGTCGGAAGCCTTGGAAGGAGGGCGGAGGGTGCCCAGGGAAGCCCGGGCAGAGGAGGGTGGTGACGAGTTTGGGCGAAACGACCCGCGGGGATGCTGGGCCAGGGCAGCGCCACAGCCCTGGGCGCCCCAGTCTAACTCGCATTCTGCCGTTCTCTCCCCGCCGCCCCGCCGCCCGCCCGCGCAGGTGCCGCCGCCGGACGGGACTCTAAGATGAAGTTATGGGATGTCGTGGCTGTCTGCCTGGTGCTGCTCCACACCGCGTCCGCCTTCCCGCTGCCCGCCGGTAAGAGGCCTCCCGAGGCGCCCGCCGAAGACCGCTCCCTCGGCCGCCGCCGCGCGCCCTTGGCGCTGAGCAGTGACTGTAAGAACCGTTCCCTCCCCGCGGGGGGCCTCTGGAGGACCCCGGCACCCCACCCGCCGCACACACGCACCCCAAGCCAGCTCTCAAGGCTTCGTGTCTCCGGGCCAGGCCCTGCGGGTCCTAATGTCCCCTTGGGGTGTGTGGCTTCCCAAAGGCCCCAGGTGCCTTGTCAATGAAGCAGTGTGGTTTTCCTGGCCCCAAGGGGATTCATGCGGACCTTTTATCACGCTGAGGAGCAAACATTCCTCCGCCACTATCACCGCAACAACACACACAAGCTGTTTCCCTTTCTCCCCTTTTCTATCACAGAGACACATTCCCATTTTTTTTCTTTCTCTCGTAGCAGTTTGTTTTGCTGTGGCTGGATGTGCTTAATTCTCAGAACTATTGCACTTTCAAGAGGCTGGCTTTTCACAAAACCAAGCCAGAGACAGAGAAAACACAGAAGGGCCTAGGTTTTCAGAGTATGCATCTGGGGAGTGTCAAGTCAGTTCAGAAAAGTTCCAGTTCTAGAAAGATGTAAAGGTAAATAGTGCAGGCTGGGATGGGGAAGAATCTGTAGTTCATAGCCCCGTGAGCCAAGGTAAAACAAATGCTAACTTGTATAAGAAAAAAAATTATTCTTATCAGAAAATGTCAGTGACTTACCTCTCAAAAGTGAACACATTTCAGAAGCAAGTCACTTAGAGTGTGTCAAGTGACTTGACATAATTTACTCTCTGTTCCTCAAGACTTGAGCATAAAGTGAGGTGCGCTAGATTACAAGTTATAAAGAGACCACAGGGGAGGTATGCAGGTAACAAAGGTAGCAATAGACAATTTGACACAACCCCAAAGTAAAGTAATAGGGAGCTGCACGCCAGGATGCCACACTGGCTTTGCCCCACCCCCAAATGTTCTTCTAGCTTGAAACATACTCTGGTCCTAATGATGGGAGCAGCCTGGCGCACATCAGCCAAGCGCTAGGAATTCCCTAAACATGGTAGCCTTGGGCTAGCAAACACCCATGAGAGGTGAGGTACTTATTTTATGCTTAGTTATAACAAAAGCATCTTCTTGCACAAGTCCCAAGAAAGAAAAGGTGCATATTATATAGACAAAATAGGGTTTCAAGAGTGATTCAGGGTTAGAAAGAGAATGTGTTTGAAATTTAGGTACCTGCTCCAAGAGCTTCCATCATTTAATTACATACACCTATCTTTGAAGGCTTTCCCTTCGATCACAAATTTGGTGTACATAATTGTTCTCCAATAAAAATTAAATTTAAAATGCCCTTTGTGCCATTGTCTTCAGAGCAGTGTGCAGTGGGAGTTAAGTAACTTATTTTTCCTTCAGTGAAACAGGTTAAGTCAGGAACAGACACAAAGTGGCAAGTTACTAACTTGGATGTTTAAGAGAGAAAAATGACTATGCCTGATTATAAAGCTGATTAATTATTTAATGGAGGTTTAATGGCCATTTTAGTATCTTATCTACCTAACCTCATTAAATACTGGCTTCTGGTTCTGGCTGTACTTTCAATTAACTCTGGAACAAATTGCTTACTTTAGAATCTATGAAGAGTCTACAACCATAGACTAAAGGGAGGCCTTTCTGCTCCAAAATGCCAGTGGCTATGAAATTTGCTCCTTGGCATTTCGTACTCCTGTCCCAACTGTCGTTTAGGAGGAGATTCAGGAGCAGAGACTAGACTCACCCAGGGAACTTTAAAATTTGATGCTGGACCTCACCCCAGAAGATTCTGGTAATTAGTTTGGGGTATGGCATGGGCATCTTTTAGACATTCCCCAGGTGGGTCTAATATGCAGCCAGGGTTGAATCGCTATAGCTTGATAATACTAAGAGAATCTGCAGTTCATAAAAGGTACAACCCACACAGTAAGCAAGTTAGCATTGATCCTACTGATTGCATGAGGGAGGGCATGACGTGTGGGAAAGGAGTTACTTCCCTTCCCCCCGCCCCACTGATGGTAAGTCATCAGTAGACAAGATTCTGACTGTTCTGTTCTATTTGAACCAGCACAACATACTCAATTCTGTTTATCTATAGGAAGACTCAATAGATCCTAGAGGAAACCTGACAGAGAACTGTTCTCAAAGAGAAAGTGAACTGAATCCTAAGCCAAATTGACTTCTTTCCAGGTATGTTCAATTTGGTAGCAAGCTGTCAGTGCAGGGAAGGCAAAATAATGACAGTGTGCAGACTTTGAACTCTTAACCAGTGTCAACATGCCCATCATCGTGCTGACATTTATATTCTGCATTATACACGGTGCAACTGGTTAAGGCTTATGTAGAAAAACATTAAGTCACGTATTTCATTTGAAAATAGAAAGTACTATAAATTCTGTCCTCTATCTCCTTTCAGATGCTTATAACTTAGTAATTGAGCAAAAGAACTTTCATTATATTAAGTCACTGTGTGCTTTTCAAGGGAACTGGAACTATACCCATTCCACACACTCACCCTCAAGAGTGCGTGTATTCTGCTGCTTCCAGCACAAATGAAGTATCCAGAATTCAATCCATACATAGCCTGAACTAACCATAATTGGTTAACTTCCTTGCCTACAGGTTGACTTTAAAGCGAGTGGCCCATAGTGGTCTCCTGTACTACCTTGTAACTTGTCTAAATTCAAGGACTTGTGATTTGCCTTTTGGAGCATCCAAGATTTTCTCCTTAGCTACCTTTGTTCACTTGTGGTATTTTTGTGCCAGTATCTTCTCCAAAGGGGCATAGAGTTAAGTGTGAGGAATCTTCAAGGTAAAACTCGCAGATATTTTAGCATTTAAAGCTGAAAGGAAACCTTTCTGGTTCTGAGATCTAAAAAGGTAAAGCAGCTTGTCCAAAGTGCCAGAGATCCATGATGGCAGGATGCAGGTCTGCTGAAACTGGGACCAGCGTTTCCCCAGACGATTGAAATGCAATTTTTGTGGGAAAGGGAAGCACCTTATTTAAGAGGAAGTTCTTCAACTAAAACCTGTCACACAGATCCCCTGAATTTATCGAAGGTTAATGCATTGTAATCTTGTTCCATATCTCAGCTCTAAATCTGTTTTACACCTAAAAGCATAGAATGTGTGTGGTTTTACAGTTGTGCAACCTGAGCATACATATCTATTCAGCAAGTAGTTAATGTGTGCCTGTGTGTGCCAGGCTGTGTCCTCGGTGCTTAGAGTACCTTGGTACTTGGTCTCTACTAGGTGAGCCTTGGTGTCTAACAGGTGAGACTTTTCACCTAGCAGAGAAAAGTCTTTGCCTAGTGGAACATACTTTCCTATATGAACAAGAGTGATAGATGTAAAAAAATAACCATGAAGGACCCTTGGGTTGACAGAGTGGGCTTAATATTTTATACAACTAGAAGCCAACTAGAAGAGACATTATTACATTGTTAAATTGTAATTACAGATAATCCTCAATTATAATACAATGGGATTATATCCCACCAATTTGGTAGCAAGTCATGAAGTATCCTATAAAAACGATTTTTAAGCAAACTATCAAGTTCTTAGGCCAACAAAAACCTAAGTAAACCATTATGTAACTGAACAATAACTTGCAAGATGACCAGGTGAGAGTCTATGCCTTAGGTGCCACCACTCATAATCTGCAGAAGAAAAACACAGAGCAAGATATCAGGAGGCTTCAAAAAAAGAGCACAAGCTAGTATATATGGATCAGACCATGTTTGTATCTCAGCCTGCCACTTACTTAACCAGCTGCAACTTTACGTCTCTTCAAGCCCAGTTTCCTCATCTGTATGACAGGGATAATACTAAACCTGCCAAGGCATTAAATGAAATACTGTTCTGTGATGCCTGTGCTCCATAACTAGATATCATAGTTGTTATTTGCCAACTCCTCCTTCCCAAGGCTCCTCCCCAGGTACCCAGTGAACTCCCTTCTGCCACAACTGCTGCCAGGACTTTCAGCCGGCTCAGCACAGTATCAACAGCAGCAGAAGTGCTGGCTTGCATGAGGCTGTTTGGACCCCATAGTTGGTTGGTCAGGCTGGCCTCGCCTGAGATTCTGTCCCCCGCCCCATCAGCTGCCTTTGGCCTTTCCCAGCTTTCCCAGTCCCACTCTTCCCCAGTTGCTGAGCTCAGGTACTTCCTGTGGAATTTTCCCCACCAGCCTCCCTTGGTCATGTGAGGGAGCCTCTCTTCCCCTATGAGAAGAAAGGGGCCAGGCCAGGGTGAATCCTCCCTTTAAGTGTTAAGAGGGTATGAACTGGAAGCTACCTATACCAAGAGGGAGAAGTTCTGTTTTGATTGATCCTGGTTGGGCATTTAATTTAAAATATTTCTGAAATCCAGCAAAAAAAAAAAAAAAAAAAAAAACCGCTAGTAAACTTTAGTAAATGTTCAACTCATTAGTATACAACTAAGGAAGCTTTTAGTGCTAGGTAGATGTTAAACTTCCAAATCTAACACTATGAGATGTAGCATTTTAAATAAATAAGCACCATCCACCCATTGCTTCATGACTGTATGGTGGAACAAATACCATTAAAAAATAACTACATAAGCTAGCAAGGGGCTCTTCACTTGGAAAAGATCTGTTGGAATTAAAATCCTGCAGGTCAGACTCTTTTAGGAGGCACTGATCCCTTACTTGAGGTCCAACACCAGCATCTCCCTCTGCCCCTGTCTGGAGACTGATTTCAAAACATTGCTATTGAGAGAAATACAGTTAAGACTCACTTTGAATTG
Organism: Chinchilla lanigera; assembly: GCF_000276665.1. Taxonomy (NCBI): domain Eukaryota; kingdom Metazoa; phylum Chordata; class Mammalia; order Rodentia; family Chinchillidae; genus Chinchilla; species Chinchilla lanigera. The sequence goes on along the minus strand of NW_004955426.1, from coordinate 22,402,395 downwards.
GCAAATCTTAGGGTATTATGCTGGTCCAGCAGCCTAAACTTCACAAAAGTCTGTTTCTGCAGATAGGAAAACAGAAGGTATCTGGTATTTTGCTTTCCTGACCTTGCTTTGATTTTGTCTTTATTTAGCACTCATAGCCTTCACTTGCCGAACATATTTGTTAGTTAATTACCTGAGTTCAGTCAAAAAACATCAAGTGCTTTTCAGTTGCTAGGTGCCGTGCAGCATTAAAAAGGCAAAACTGTGAATTTAAGTTGTTTGTGATCTAGTTGTGAACTGTACATAGGCAGGTGGGCAGATGGACAAAGGAGTGGGTAGTGCCAGGCTCTATTGAAAGGGGGTTACTCCGACTGAAGTCATGACAAGAATTCCTGGCACTGAGGTCCCTGGGATTTGAAGATTACAGCAGAAAAGAATTCAGGAAAAAGGGCGGATTTGAGCTGGTACTTGACAGGCATTGGAAGGAAAAGGGAGACATTCTAAACTAGGGAGCAGCATGGGAAAGTTTGTGGCCATGACATAGGGAAGGTGTAATAACAGAGACAGGACACAGCAGTGTCCAAGTACTGGACAGTAAAGAGGCACTGGGAAGGAGTGGGAAATGACAAACACCTTGGCAGGTGACTAACAAGTATTTTCCTACAGAAATCTAGGAAAGAAAGGGGTTGCTCCATTTTCGGTGACAGCAAGTGCTTCAGAGCTGTCTTGCACCAAATATTAGCCAGGCTCCCGTGCGTGTGCTCTATAGCATAGGCATATTCTTTTCATTTTGCAGTATTGTGCCATTATTTTTTATAAAGCTTCTAGACATAGACACAATCCAGTCAACCTATTAACCCTTAAGTAAGTGAATAAGTACAAATAAAAACAATGTTGAAGTTGGGGTCATCTGTTTTGAACAAATAAGTTTATATCTCATCCTAAAATCAAAGAAGACTGAGCTCTTCTGGACAAAGTTGTCTGTTTTATAGGTGAAGAAATGAGATGCGCAGAGGTGTCTAAGGTCACACATCTAGTAACTGGCAAAGCCAGAATTCAAACCTCAGACATCTGGTCCCAAAGCCAGGTTTTTCTTTTTTCCTGGCTTAATATAGACTATGCTGTCAGATGAGTAGATTAAGAAAACACAAACATTTGGCTTGCTGATAATAACATTTCTGAACCCTAAAACACAGATTTCCAGGAAAACCACACTAGATAAACAAGAAATAATATTCAATTTCTTTTAGGTACCTTTTTTGATTTCCATTTGGACCATGTGGACCTACGGTGTTATTAACAACCACCATTTTAAAGCCTGGATATAGACATTTTAAGGAGAGAAACTTGGATTTTTATAAGAATCCCTATAAGAGTGATACTTTTCACAATTAGAGAAGGCTGACCATCTTGGTGACAACGCAAAGGCTCCTCCAATAGCTTGTGGGAACTGCTTCTCAGATCACTCCCATTCTGCTTAGGAACAGGGACATTCACATGGAAACCAATGACAGCACAAGTGCCAGAACAACTTGCCCAGTGGGGACAGGAGTTGGTTTGCATCAGCAGGGTGTAGGTCACCATCAGAACACAACTACTGTAGCTCAGACAAAGCCCACTTTTGTGTAACTTGGATAAGGTAAGGGAGGTAGAAAGGCCTGGCTCTAAAAAGTCTGTGGTATTCTATTTTGCATGCAGCCCTGCCACTAAAAATGTTGGAAACTATTGTCCACTTTTATATTGACATCTAAAATTTTTCATCATAAATTTAAGTAGTTGTATCACTATGTCATTTTTGGCCTAATCAGGAACTTTATACATGCTTTAAATATATTTTTGACAAAACTTTGACCCTGCCAATATTTTCAATTCTTGGAAAAGTCTCAACCTAAAGAGTCCAAATAAACTGGCCTTTTAATCAGAAAAGGTCTGACTTCATTTTCAGTTCTGATACATATACTGATTATATACCCCTTGATAGCGATGGCACTTCTGGATCCTAATAACTAGACAAATAGATGGACAGACAAGCAGATGGAAAACCCAGGCTTGCCAGGAGTCTGGCAGGATGAAGCGTGGGGTCACTGTTTCAGTACTCCTTGGGTAATTTCCACGCCTCTCTAGCAGGGACATCCCCAGGACGGTGAGCACCCACACACCCTTCACTAAGACTGGCCTCTTGGTAGGAACTTGTCTCTTTTTTCCTGAGAATTCACTGCAAACATCCTAACATTAAATACTTCTAACAGGCATTTTCTAAGAACAAGTACAATTTTTTAGTAACAGTATCAAAAAATTTCACATCAATATAGTACTGTTATCCAGTAGCTAGTCCATATTCCAATGTCCCAACTGTGGCAATAATGCCTTCTGTAATTGTTCCAAATCCAGGGTCACAAATTGCATTTGTTTGCCTGGTCTCTTTGTTCTTCTTTAATTTAGAATTGTTCTCAAGTCTTTTATTCCTCCATGGCATTGACAGTTTTGAAAAGTCTGGACTCTCTTGCTTACTGTTTCCCAGACTGCCCTTCAGTTTGAATTTGATTATTTCTACATGATTACTTTGAGGTAAGCATCTGGAGAATACTATATTTGTGATGCTCTATCTTCACATCCCGAGGCATCTGTTATCAGTTTGCCCCCAAAAGCTCCATGTTCCTGAGTGTCTTTGTGTGTCCCTTGAGGCTGCCCATCCCCAGGCCAGGTGGTAGGAAGTGTCCCTCTCACGGTAAGCACATGAAAGGCTTCAGAGCGGGTGTGGGGAGGAGCCAGCACAGTTGGCAAGCATAGTTATAAGACACAGCATGAGTAAGGTGAGGAAGTAGACACTGGTTCCCTTAAAGCTACCCACAGACCTGCAAAAAGCCTTCATGTGTCCCAGAGGGACACATGCCTCAGTCTGAAGACAGGCAAATATCACTCATGGGAATCTGTAACTCACTGATTCTTGTGTGATTCATTGTGAGGCATTTCTAGGACACAGAGAAGCACCATAGGTTCCCAAGGTTGGCCTGTACCTTCTGCCCACAGACCACTATGCTAGGGGCTCCAGGGCCTAGAGAAAGATCTCTCAGTAAAATATACTAGCCTAAAGTGGACCCAGTCTGGATCCCCTTTGGGGTAATCTTACTTGCTAGAAAGCCCTCTAGAGACTATAGAGTCTGTCTTGTGTAGCTACCACCCGTCTAAGCATCACTGAAGAATGACCACGGATGTGGCCACCGTGCAGAGTTACTTGAGGCCTATTTTTCACGTTTTCTGTGAGCCAGCTCCTGAGCTCAAAGCTTTGTTATATTAACCTGAACACAGGTAAACGTGCGACTATCCCTATGTTAAAATAGGAAGACTAGGGCTTCCTGGGGGCAGCAACATAACCGGGTCTGGACCAGGGCAGCTGAGTCCAGAACTCTTCATTCTCACCAGTCCACGAGATCATTTCCTGCCGGCCTGGGTCACTCAGATATGACTCTTCTGATGACACCGAAAAGGCCACAAGAAAAGAAATCAGGCACTGGAGTTTTGCAAATGCAGGTATCGCAGAATGAAATCCACACCTAATATCTGAAGAGGCCTCAAGATTCCAGTAAATTTATTCACTGGGGGTAGAAACTATCTGACCACAGGAATCTATAAAACAAGGTCAAAAGATAGAGAACTTTTTTTTCTCCCACTTTTTTGTCCTATCTTCTGTTAGTTCTTTCTCATTCTCCGCCAAGTCCTAAGCTTCTCAGTCTTCATTTATTCATTGCTCAGCTGGTCCCCTGGGACAGGAAGGGAGCTGAGGATTCTGTGGGCCCCCCAGGGGCATCCTGTGTCCTCAGGCTGGAGGCAGCGCTTTGTAGGGAGGAGATTTCCTACCAGGGCCCTTTGGAGTCTCCCCCACTCCCACCACCACTTGCCTCTGATTACACTACAAGGCATTATTTTCCCTCCTGGGTTTTTGTGCACTTAATTTTGCTAGGTAATTCCTCACCCTTTCCTGTTCAGTTTTTTATAAGAGCAGGAACACAGGTCACGGCGTGTGCCTGTTAGCCCGGGGTGTTTATTGCTGGCTGTGGAGTGCTTTTAGCTCACACCAGGTGTCCATGGGTTAGCTAACAAATGGACACCCTGTTGGGTGTTTTTCCGACTTAAAAGCTAAAGAATGGGCATTTTCCCCCTCCGGGGGGCCATGCTGTATTACTTCAAAATCATTAGCATAACTATAATGAAAGGATGGGCCACATACTTAGAAATCAGAGCAACTGGAATAGGGATAATGAAATGAATATATTGTTTCTTGAGTGGGCTTTTTCGGCTATTTGTATTCATGAAGTAATTTCCAGTACATTATTATTATAAGTGTTCTTAGCTGAGGTGTAGGCTAGCAGTTCGAAATATAGTGTAAGTAATAAGTGTGTGCCGTGTGGGTCAAAGTGGGTGGAAATGGTAAATAAAATGGCATTTTGGTGGGCAATGTGGCTTTTACAAGTATACCCTAGTCTCCTTTTCCTCTATTCTGAAGTGGTTTGCATTTTGGTTGGTCTTTTTCTTCTGCCTTGAGAGAATCCAGAAATGTTTTGTTAAAACAACAAAACACGGGTGTTTTTACAATGCAAATACTTTTCAAATAAACTGATGTCATGCCTTATTGTCAACAAGCCAGTGGTAATGGAGAGAATTCACTGGTAGCTCCGAAAAGGGTCACAGTGACTTTGTAAATCGCTTCATCTGGTGATTGCTTTAGAAAAATGGGTGCTATATACCCCTTTTGGAGTTAACCCAAGAGTAGTCTATGATGGGCTTTCAAACAATAGATGAATTCTGTATCCAAATAGGAAAGCACAAAGATGGTCATTACGTAATGGAAGATGCACCCCTATTCAGTGCTTTGTGACTTATAGGCTCTGTTATTATTATGATTAATTATTAATTAATTCAAATAAATGAGAAAGGGACCACTTTTAAATAGTAGCAGATGAAGAAACTTTTACAGAATTTTTCAGAGAACTGAAACACTTTCATGGACTCACACCATCCGTTTCAGAGGTCCCTGCAGATCAGAGAAGAGGGAGAATTCACAGCACAGTGCATAGACGGCCATCTAGGACAGGTTGTGGGGTCCTTATGATCCATTTTGTGCCAGTTACAGTAGACAGTTCTAACCTTGGAGTCACTGGCCAGGAATAACCTAAACATACTTGCAGCAGCAAAACCAAAAATGAATAATATGGAGATTTTAAGGAAAAGGTGAGATTAATGTTTGACTTCTGGTTGATGGACACTAAAGGAATTATAGACTGTGGCTGTAATGTGTCCTCTCAGACAACACTGGGTCTAGCTCTGCTTTTGCAGATGGAAAGTGAGGTTGAAGAATGTTTCACAATGGAATCTGGATTTTTTCAGACACAATTACAGGGTCCTTTCTGCACATCCTTTTGCTTCTCTTAAACAGGGCACTGGGAATAACATGCTGGTTTGAGAGAGGATTAGTGATGGTTATTTCAAACATAGCAAACCCGCTGAGCCAAGAGGTTGAGTGAGAGCTGCTAGATCCTGATGGTGGGGACTGAACTGAATCTGCTCCCTGACAGAGGCAGCTAAAACCAATGTCTGGTAGCACTTTCCAGCCAAAGCTTGGACTGTCCACATCTCAGGGCTTTAGAGCTAGCAAGGGTATTGAATTGACCTCAGAAGGGTTAAGTGACTAGTCCAAGGTCACGCGGTTGGTCAGGGCCCAGCCCAGGCCTGGAATCTTGGGCTCTGTCCTCTCCAGCTCTGCAGCAAGAGCCTCCTCATTTGGTGCCAGACTGAGCACGAGGAGCTTCCGGAGACAGGTCCTCTGTCTGAGTCTGCCACGCTGCTGGCTGGTGGTGTTCCGGTTCTGACTGGGGGCTTGCCAGATCTGTCTTAGAGTGACATGCAAGACCAGGACACAGGAGAGATGCCCTGAATGTCATGCGTTTTCCATATTTGGAGACTATTTGCTGTATTCTGTGGCCCATGGCAGCTTATTTTTGGAATCTACTTAACGTACCTAAGTTCATCCTGAATTTTTCAGTAGAAAGTTTAGCTCTCACTTCCTATGCTGAGTTTGGTAAGTAGGTGAGATGAAGTGAGCATATCTTGTGCTTGTTTCAAAGTAAATGATCCTTTGCCTAAAGACTTGAAAAGGTGTGAGGTAGAATTTTTCCTTAAAAAGGCAGCATGCAACACTAGAGCTAGCTTGAGCTTTAAAACCAAAACAGCCCATTATTAGTAGCCATGTGGTCTTGCACAAATACTTGTCTTCTCTGAACCTCAGCTTCCCGATCTGTAAAGAGAAGATAATGTTCAATCCTACATTAGTCTTATAGGGATAGTGTCAGGTTCAAAGTCAGTGCTACACGAGAGTAGGCATCCACTCCACCTTTACACTGATATATTTTAAGTGCTTCAAGGAAGCTATTAAAATATAACCCAGTGAAATTTTATAATGTGAGGAATTTTACAGGTAGTGCTTAGCCATGCAGTTCTTATAATAACATTTCAATATTAGTGAAAGAAAATCACATTTGTATCTTATTGAAAGGTGAAATTTACTTATCTCCAAAAAATGGCATTAGTCATTTTTGAGATGTTATATCATTCCTAGGCTGATTTTTCTTTTCACGTACATGCATGTGTGTGTAGATGGAGATAATGTCTATTTTTCAGATAGTTGGCATACACGGCAGTTTGTACAATACAGATAGGCAAAGAATGTCTCCCACACTGGTAAGGCTCCATTTTCTTGCCGTTTGTGGACAGCCTGTCTCGAGTGCTCTGCAGGTCAGAACCTGCCCAGTGCCTCAACAGCCCCAGATGCAGCAGTCTGAGGCCTCATGCCCCAAGGCTAGCTCCATTCGAGGGCTGGGCACTGCCCCAGGTGAGGGCATTGGATGCTGATTCCAGACACATCACTCACCTGTGTGGGCCTGGTTAAGGCAGCAGCTCACACCTGCAAAGGTCAGTATGTTAACCCTTGGACAGAACTTGAGCTGGATGCCTTGTGGTACAGTAGATAGGAGGGTCCTCCCCAGAGGAAGAAACACCTGTGCTTTCTCTCCAGGGCCCTGCCTCTGCCAGGGCTGACTTGGCAGAGCTCAACTCTGGCCAGGAGACCTCATCTCCCAGAGAGGGGCACCATGGATATTAGGGTCAGGCCCCTCTTTCCTCAGCAAACTTTTCTCCATCCTCAGAGTCCAGTTCCACGCTGGGTGAGGAGTCACTTTCTTGCTGCTGAGGCAACAAGCTTGTTCTGCCTCTCTCTTGGGTTCACAGGTTGAAGACATAGGTTACGAGCCAGCTTAGATGTTCAGCAGGGCCAGGATAAAGGCAAGAAACATCTATAAGCGTATACCCGACCTTCTGATTTAAATACAGTAACCTGTATTGTTTCTGAGAGAAAGCTGACATTTTAGGAAAATACTTTGCCCACTGAGGCTATCTTCACTAAGATAATATTTTGAATTATGTAATTTTGAGTTCAGCTATTAGAAAGAATACTCAGAGCCTTCACTGTTGTTCCTATAAAAACTCAGTCAACTTTACAAAAGAGTCAGTCTCCCAGTCCTTTGTTCCTAGGGTGATTTCATTATGTTTGTGCATAATCCAGGCAGATAAGTTCCTTTCAGTGAACGGTCTGTTCCCAGAGTTGCACCCCGGTACAAGGCTTCATTTACCTAAATGGCTCTGTTAAAGGGACACAACAAAGTTAAAATACTTTAAATAGAATAAAGCCAAGACTTCAGCATGGATGACGCTGAGGGATGACTTATGTACCCTTGAGGATTTTTTTTTCAGTACTTTGCTTTGAGATGGATGTTTTCCAAGATATGTCTTCTAAGTGTGTTTGAGAAATGAGCAACCGTCTGACCTACCTGCTTTGTTTTGTTTTTAATGATGCTCTTCTTTTGTGGCTTACAAGTATTTTATTGTCGAAATTAACTTTAGTGAGGGCTGTTTGTGTATCTCACATTCTGCCAGGACTTTGTAAAGTAGAAAGTGATACCCTGCTAAGGTTTGTGTTGTTTGTTTGTTTTGTTTGAGATGGTGTCTTGATATTTTGCCCAGGATATTCTCAAGCTCCCGAGCTCAGTCCTGCTACCCCAGACTCCCCAGTAGCTGGACTACAAGCACATGCCACTCTATCCAGTGCTGTTAAGTCTTACTTGAGGGAACTAACCCAAACCCTAGCCCTGTTCCTTTCTCCTCGGCTCAGGGAATTGTTGGAAAATTGGAGCAACTGTGGGCTTCTCGGTTCATCTTGTGGAGTTACTTGCCTGGGCTGGGCTAGATGCTTCTGTGGAATTCTTAAGAACAGACCCAGTGATGTTTGCCCAGCCCCCGTCTGCAAAGGTATATGGCTCCTAATGCCCCCCAAGACCCCACACTGATAAATTGAGGTTCTCTGTGAATTAACTCAATGGTATCACAAAGCCTGGAATTAGGAATTTAGTTGGAAGAGTCAGTTGCCCATTCCTGATTTCCACAGTTCATATCTATGTAAAATTTTCCAAAGAAATATTTAATTTTTGTTCTATTTTTTAAGAATATGAAGGAAGGAAGCCTTCAACTCAATAAAAGTCACATATATTGAACTTAATATTTCTGTAGTAGTTACAAGGTAGGAGAGAGACTTTTCCATCAAAAGGAGGAGTTTTCAGTACTATATCCTCAGTTTAACACATCAGATATTTATCCAAGAAGCTTTCTTTTTTGTTTGTTTGTTTTTTGTTTTGTTTTGTTTTCCCGGTACCAGGAATCGAAGTCACAACCTCACGCTTGCCAGGCAGGCGCTGTGCTGCTGAGCTAAATCCCCAGTCCCCAAGAAGCTTTCTTTTAACTTTATTTTTTAGAGCAATTTTAGGTTTACAACAAAATGAAGAGGAGAGTACATAAATTTCCCATATATTCCTTGCCCCCGTACATACATAGCCTGCTCCATTATCAACATTTGCTACAATTGATGAACCTAGGATGACATAAAATAATCACTCAAAGTCCATAGTTAGCACAGGGGTTCTCTCTCAGTCTGGTACATGGTGTGGATTTTGACAAGTTTATTATGGTATATATTCACCATCATCAAGAAGTCTTTTAACTCCTGATTAGTAGGCTGTTAACCGCACATCATCCAAAATCATAAGCAGTTGGGCATTCACGTTCTGCATGGGCAACAGAAAGGGCCAAGTGGAATTTAAGGAAAAAAGCACTAAACTTTCTCATGAGTGTAAGTATATCTCAAATGTTGCATTATTTGTCCTGTGCAATATTTGGGATGACTTATATTGAAATTTTATTCACTATCTGAAATTTAAATTTATTAGGGCACTCTTTTTTTCTGGTAAACTAAGCTGTGATAAAGCCATGCAGTCACTATATCTTAAAAGGGAGGAGGAATATTTTTCAACAACCTCAGAAGTATCAGGAACTAAGTAAGAATGCTGTCAGTGCTGATTCAAATTATTATAACTCTAGTAATATGAAATTAAGTAGCTTTTATAAATTTATAAATCTGTAAACCAGGGTAATTTGAACTCTTGTAACTCAAATATTTTACCATTACTTTTGTTAAAATTTTAATAATATTTTATCCCATTTCTGATTAATCTTCAGATGATTGTTAACTGATGTTCCTATGTTCTTAAGTTAATGATCTGTTTAGGAGCTGAATAGAGCTGGGGACTTCAAGTGTCAGTCCCTTTGTAAAACAACATTTTTATTTAAAGACTCCTTTATGTTTTGGTCAATCACTTAGAATATATTCATTTTAGAAGTTCCAGGGAATTCTTAGGAACAGATGTACCTATTTTTCTAAGAACAATCATGATTTTTCTACAAGTACAAGTATTTATTTTTAAAAAGAAATACAGTTATATTTATTTCCTCTTTAATAACTTATTATGGAAAGAAATCACAAATAGCATAAACAACTCATTTTTAAAAATTAGTTCATTTTTTTAAATCAGAGTGATTTAATTTTGTCGTTGTTTCTGAGAAAACTTCCTAAAGGAAGACCAGTTAAAAAGCAGTCTAAAGGCAAGGAGGCATTAGGAATGCTCTCCCACTCTCTGGGCCCTTGAAAACTCTTCCACTCAGGAGCCCTATGTCTGGGAGCCCAGCTAGGATAAGGTGGGTACTGAGGGCTAAGCTTTAACACTACAGGAAGCTGTTAAGGAAGGTGATGCTGGAGGTGGTTCTCATGGGAGGTGACTGTGTCATGCAGGATATCAAGTCCTGCCTATGTACTGTGTGATATAGGCTGTTTATTTTGGAGCCTTTCATTTCAAAAAGATGCAGTTCTCAGTGAAAGCCCTGTGTCCCCTTGAAAAACTAAGAACTCTTTCTTTCTTGTAGAAAGTGATTGATTCACTTAACAAACAGTATCAAGACCTCCAGGTACCAGACCCCATTCCTAGATTTGTTTGTGATTTTGGAACTGGCATTCTATCAGAGAAGACAGCTCATACATAACATACCTAACACCTCAGATAGTGTGTTAGAACATAGCAGTGTACGGTAGAGTAGGGGGGAGCGGGGCATAGGGAGTAGGGGTTGGGGACATATTGCATTTTAGACAAGGAAGTCAGAGTGTGACTATTGACCATGACATTTGAGCAAAAACTTGAAGGAAACATGGAGTAGCACTGGGCTCCCCTAAGGAACAGACAGCGATCTAGGCACAAAGGAGTCAGCCTGCACAAAAGCCAGAGTCCCTAGCTCTGGTGCTCTATCTGGATGGTTTTGCCCCCATGGAGACACTTGGCCATGTCTAGAGACATTGTGGTTGTAGTGACTAGGACCGGTGGACACTGACATCTTACAGTGTGCAGGACAGCCTCCCACAAAGAAGAATGATCCAGATCAACATGTCAGGAGGCTTAACACACAAGTAGTTAAGCAACCCTGCCTATATTTCATTTTATACCATAGAATACCTGCTATGCTTTAACAATTAAATAGTTTAGGTTTATGGTCAAATAATTTCAGGTTGGGTAGGCATAGTCTACTCTTCCTGTGATTTAACACAGTCCTGGAAAAAGTACCTCTTGTTCACAGCTCTTCTTAGGTACGTTTTTCTAAGCCGCATATAATCTTAAAGAAACAAAATTGCCTGAAAATAGGGCCGGGCGAACATAAGGCATAGTATCTAATAGTTCAAGCTTGATTTACTTTCCCTTTAGAAATGTATTAAATTGTCCCGATTGAGTTAATTTTCCTCTTACTCAGTTGGCGAAATACTGCACCAAATGCTGAAATACCCAGAAGACATCAAGAGATTGCAAGTTCATACTGCTTTAATCGGAGGTCTCACACCTGGTAGTGTCCTCTCATTTTTCCCTATGGGACCTCCTGAGGTGTACATCTCTCATCTTATCTGCTGTGTGACAGCCTACATCAGAGACCGAGCTTCCCCCCGGGGTAAAGGCTGCATCCATCCGCAAACAACGTCTCATTTCATCCACTGCTGTGATACATTTGATACATTTAAATCACCATACCTTTTTGTTAAATTCACACCAAAGAAAATGGCAAATTAGTCTCTTTGTTAGTGAGATATAAGTTGTTTTTCCATTCCTTATAGTTTTTAAAGTTTTAAGGTAGAGTTGGGTTCTAGAGTTCTTTTTTGTTCTGTCCAAATGTTCTTCTCATCAGCCACACAGTGTCGGGATGAATTTCAGGGACGAGCACTCAGTATTCCATATGAAAGTCACAAGGTTGGGAGGTGTACTTTTCTTTTGGCCTCTAAGACAGTGTTTCTTCAAGGTTAGCCTATGAATTGTAAATATCACAACCCCTTGGGGGCGTGTTAAAAATGCAGGTTTCTTCACACACACACACACACACACACACACTCACTCACTTCTTGGTCTCCGAGGGTGAGCTAGCACCGTGCATTTCAGTGAGCATTCTGAGTGTTTTCCTCGTGTCTTAGTTACTTTCTCATTGCTGGGACAAAATACCTGATACCCATAAGTTAAAGAAAGAAAGGTTTATTTTGACTCACAGTTTATAGAGGTTTCAGACCATAATCAGATGGCTTCGGGGAAGGGCAGCATGGTAGAAGGGCATGGCACAGGAGAAAGAGTTCATGGCGTGGAAGGCAGGAATCAGAGAAGGGATCAAGGGAGAGGAAGGATTTATACCCTGTCAGGCCAGGCCCACAGTGACCCACCTCTTCCCATGAGGCTTCACCTTCCAACATTACAAAACCCAGTTGTAAACCCATTAGGGGACTAATCCAGTAACACACTCATGATTCAGTCTGCTCCCCAAAACCCCACCAATGTGTGTGTGAGGTTTTGGAGGAACATTTAGATATAAACCATAACATTGCACAATAAAAGAACCAAGCTCTAGGCTATATTCCAAGGCAAGAAAAGAGCCTTCAATTGTCAGCCTGCTCACAGCCCCCTCTTCTGACTTCCTAAAATAGGCTCAAATGTAAAATACACTTGTAAGGGTTGGATTTCTACAAGGAAGTGGATCGCCCACCACAATAGTCTCTTCTTCCAACTAATCTTTCTTCTGCAGAGTTAGAGGATACATATTAACCTCTGTTTTTAGGGAGTTATAATGTGCACTTAGCTTAAGCGGCTGAGCTTTCACTGTGGGCCCAATTTGCACTGACTTTAGGGGGCACTTTGATCTAGAAGACTGCCTGAAATGGTCATTGTTGTCTCATGTGACATTTTCTGTTTTCTTGTTGAACAGCAAATATGCCAGAGGATTATCCCGATCAATTTGATGATGTCATGGATTTTATTCAAGCCACCATTAGAAGACTGAAAAGGTCACCAGATAAACAAATAGCAGTGCTTCCTAGAAGAGAACGGAATCGGCAAGCTGCAGCTGCCAACCCAGAGAATTCCAGAGGAAAAGGTCGAAGAGGCCAGAGGGGCAAAAATCGGGGCTGTGTCTTAACGGCAATACATTTAAATGTCACTGACTTGGGTTTGGGCTATGAAACCAAGGAAGAACTGATTTTTCGGTACTGCAGCGGCTCTTGCGACGCAGCTGAGACAATGTATGACAAAATACTAAAAAACTTATCCAGAAGTAGAAGGCTAGTGAGTGACAAAGTAGGGCAGGCCTGTTGCAGACCCATTGCCTTCGACGACGACCTGTCATTTTTAGATGATAACCTGGTTTACCATATTCTAAGAAAGCATTCCGCTAAAAGGTGTGGATGTATCTGACTCCAGCTCCAGAGACTGCTGTGTATTGCATTCCTGCTACAGTGCAAAGAAAGGGACCAAGGTTCCCAGGAAATGTTTGCCCGGAAGGGAAGATGAGGACCAAGGAGGCAGAGGCGGAGGAGGAAGAGAAGGAGGAAGGCAGCCATCGTGGGAGCCTGGTAGAGGGAGGTCCAGCTATAGAAAACTGGATGGGAGAGAGAAAACAGCCATCTGGGTTCTCCAGGACAGCAGCCGAAATCACCAGAAGCTCAGGGCTGGCGTCCCTGGTTGGCTGTTGTCATCATTTCTTCTGATACAGTCCACCATCACCAACCACGGTTGCAGTCGCGGATGTACTCAAAGAACCAAACCAGTGTATCTCCTGTGCTTTGTTTTCACCTGTCTGAGGACGTCAGGCAAACAGTGAGTCTGGTGTCACTCCTTGTCATTATGTTCTACTGCTGAAAGTAAGAAAGATTTATTTTTCTGTCACTCAGTGGATTCATACCCTGGAAAGGAGAGGGGGAAAAATAGCGGAGACACAAAAGCGGAGACACAATTTAAAAGCCGAGGCCTGAGGTTGACTACAGCAAGCCTCTGGGGGAATGGTTGATGATGAATTTTGAACACAATATGTGGGGTAGGAAGAAGTTGGCTAGGAACCAAAAAAAAAGCTGTCTTCATGATGAAACACAAACCTGAAGGTATTTCCTTTATGTCCTTGGAAACAGGAAGCGATCATGGTTTTCGACAGCATTCTCCTAGGAGAGCAAGCAGGGAAGGCCCCGCTGCCCCAGGCCAGGGAGACCCATCCCAGGGCCTTCGGTTTACAGAAAGACAGATGTTACATACCCAGCTCCGTTGATGCATGGTCACCAGTGACCAGAGAAGCTACTCGATGCAATGCATCTGTTTCAGATACAGAAATATAGAGAAGATATTTATTGAGATTTAAGTTATTGTTATTTATTACCATTCACTAATGAATTTCTCTTCTTTTCCCCTTATTTATTAAAGTTTCTTTTCAAAGGTGCCAAAGTGTATATGCGCGCAAAATGCAAAGAAAGGTAACAAAAGGAAATTTTAATTGGGAACAAGGGTCCATGCTTTCCAAAGTGTTAAAAAGGTTTTCTCTAAGCAAAAATCACTTACTTTACCTTTTTAAGAAAATCCCTCATTAATTTCCCCAGACTTCAGTCTTTTTCCGTTTGTATTTTTTTAAGCGTGTCAGAAGGAGCACCTCCAGGTTGGCTCCCTTTTTGGGGGCAGTGTGCAGAAACCACCAGCTTGGCTTCATTTCTTTGCTGCTCCAGCACCGAACAGATATTGCCGTATGCTCCACTCTCTGTTGTAGTTATTGCCCCCCCCATGTATCTACCTGTAATATGCATAACCATATACATAAAAGGTAAAATGCCTGTCGTGGGCAGTCCTGGATTTAATGTTGACCTAAAGCAAAGTGAAGGACCCTGTCAGGCAGCCATGGTTTTGCCCTGACCTGTGGTGTCTCTTCCTCCATCACTGCCATCCACCCCTGCCTTTCCGAGAACCACAGGTGCATAGTGCAGCCAGCACCATACCGATGCCTGGTCCCCTACAAGCCCCTCGGCTATTGCCTGGGGTCAACTCTTGTAGCACCTACTCACCTGAAGGCTTCCTGGGGAGAAGGTGGCTAAGAAGGATGGACAAGGAAAATGCATGTGGGCCAGCCGCAGCGCGCGTGCACACACACACACACACACACACACACACACACACACACACGGCCTCACCCCCAGAGCAGGGTCCCTCTTTGATGAAAGAGCTCAGGGGAAGAAGCACAGGATGGAAGCAGCTGCCACCTCTGTGGCCCCATGTGAATTTTTCTGGCAGCCAACCTATGGGTGATGATTAGGCCCTATGCTAGAGCTTGCTACACACGTTATAAAAGGGCTTTTTATCCAGGAGCTAATCTACCACTACCTAAGTGGCTACTGGCCACAAAAGTAGTACACATTTAGCACGTATAACCTACTGGCCTCCCTCAAATAATTATGTTATTTTTGCAAAGTAACCAAGAAGCAGTTACCAGACATCTTCCCCACTCATCACCCTCAAAGACCCAAGTTCTCCATTGTTCTGTCCCTCTGTCCTTTCTGTACCCTCGAATGACAGGGAAATGGAGGAAAAGGGTTTCTCTCACCCTCTCCTGCTCAAAACAATGACATCCCCAGCTATGCAGCACAATTTGGATGTTGCCCCAAATTCAGAGAATGCTGGCAGATGTGGTGGCTGATGTTCCCGGGTATCAACCTCAGCCCCAGCTCCCCAGAGTCCTCGCCCAAAGGGGCTGCAGGGTTCAATGCGTGGTGACAACTTGTTCCCAGCATCACCTGTACATCATAAGCAGGTTCTAATGGGAGCAAATTGCTCCACGAAATCCACAAAAGGGTAAAGTTTGTGATTTTTCTTTTTGATCATTGTGATCACCATCAGATACAGTAAAGAGTGCACTTCTTTGGAAGTTCTGACTTCTCTGATCTGTCCCGGTCGTTTGTGTTATACAACCAAAGTTCTCTACAGACTTTATTTTTGTACAATATCATTTTGTAACTTTTTACAAATAAAAACTCATTTCTATTGCTCTCTGTACTTCCCTACTTCCTCATGTTCCACCGGACTTATGGCTGGGCCAGGCAGCTATCCACAGGTATTTACTACAGACTATCTCCCTCAACACCACACAGCCCATTTGTTGATCAGTGGCCACACCCAGCAACTCCCAGCAATCAGTCGATGGGGAAAAGGATAAGTTGTTCTCTACTTACTCAACAAACACTTATGGTGTGTCTATACTGGGTCAGGCGCTGTTTTAAACATTGGGGACCCAAAGGTGACTGAAACAACAATATCTGAGCCCTGGTGGGGTTGTTATTTTATTTGGAGGGAGACAGGCAATATTCAAGGGAGTAATGTGTGTTGATCTAGGTGATGGTAAGTGCTATGGAGAATACAAACAGGGTACTGGAATAGAAAATAAAAGGAAAGCTTGCTTTATTCAGAGGTGACATTGAGGCTAAACTTACAATTCAGTGCCAGTAAGTCAGAAGCATCCCGTCTGGAGAGGGAAAGCAGCTGCGGCAGCAAGAACTTGGTGCCACCACAAGGCACACGTCTGAGTGAACACTATGCATGTTGCCCCTACACAGCAGTGTGGCAGAATGCTCGGAACTGTGCATATGGTAGTTGTGGCTTAGCGTGTTCTGGTGTGAACAGAGTGAAGAGAGGAAATGTGAGTGCTCCGGGCTGAGGGAGGGGAGCGCATTTCCTCCTCACATACACACGCCCCGCTCTGGTATGGCGCCCGCGTGGCTCCTCTCCTAGTCACCAATCAAGACCACCAATGGGCAGCACTTAATGTGGTGCTCGGTCTGCCAGGCATGCAGTGCCTCCTCCTCCCCGTACACACTGTCCCTTACCTCAAGACTCAGTGAGACCACGAGTGAGAACATATGGGCTCAGGTGTGTGGGGTCCTCCTGCCAGGGCTGCCTGGCAAGGCTTCAGGGCAGTGCTGAGGATAGCTGCTTTTTTTCTGAGCCAAAATACAGGGAGAGGGAACAACCAGGGAGAAACCTCTCACTTTCCTTCACTCCCTTGTGAGATCCAGTCTCCTAAAACATGTTCCTGGGGTTACGGTGGGATGGATGTTCCTCAGAACAAAAGGAGCAGCACAGGATAATTTTGGAAAACACTGAGTTAAATAACATCATCTCATTTTTAAGTTAAAAAAAATCACTGTTCTGTAGAAATTATCAGAAACTTTACTAGACCAAAGAACAGTTTGAACATGCCAAGAGGAATGTAATGTGCAGAACTCTGGAACTGGATTTGACCTGGCGACAGCTCATTGTTTCATTTTCTCTCTCATTTCACCTGATGACTGCCCTGGAAACAACTTCAGGCCCGGTTGCCTGTGCCTTTAAGCTGCAGGGTGAGCTGAGACGTGGATGAGAGATAATTAAGGGGCAAGAACACCTGTCATTAAACACACACCCACGTGCGCACACAGATCCACGCTGGGTATTTGGGCATTGTGGTTTCTTGCTCACTATGAATAACAAAACAACCAGTGGCCAACTTTGGAAATTTTACTCAACTGAGAAAGGGAAATCCTTAGCAATAAAAAAGGAAATTTTCACCACGCTTCACAAAAATTCTTCCAGGCTTGAGTCATTTCAAACTGCCTGGCTCCATCCTCAGGGCTCGCTGCTACTCACAGCCTCCGAGGGAAGGTTGCCCTCAGGGGCATCCAGCTCCAAAGCTTCAAGTGGTGGGAAAGCACCAGACAGAAGCCTGGCCCCCAGGCTCCTGTGGTCTCCTGTGGCTTGTGCCACTCTACCTCATTCTGGTTTTTCCTATGTTAAGGAGTCATCTGGGCTGTGGTGAGCATTGAGAGAAGTGCACTGAAAAGAACTTTTTTAAAAAACCATACACTCCCAAGACAAAGAAGGACAATCAGAATTTCCTAGGCCTAAGTCTTAAAACCAGAAACAGCCTCTGTCACATGTGGTCCTGCTTCAGCTACAGCTGATTTGCTCTCTGGCACCAGCCTAAGACATCCTTCCCTCATTCACACTGTTGACCCTCACACCATGAGCTTTGTTTACAGACATGTTACAATTGTCCTATGTAATAGTTAACTCATTTTTAGTCTCAACCTCATGATATCCTGAATGAAATGAAAACCAAATGCTGCCCAGTCATCCTTGAAAATGAATACGTAGTTGGGGAAATAAAGGGAAATTATACAATTACTCATGTATGACAACTGCTACACGGTCACCTGCCCAGACCGTGGCAGGTAAGTATAATGATGGTGGGAGTGGGGAGGGTGTGTGGTGAGGGGGCTGTGCAGAAAATGCTAGAACACTTCGGTGGTGGGGGAGCAGGTGGGAAGGAGAGCTGGCAGAAAGATGACTCAGAAACCACAGGGGCAGGGCTGCCAGTTACAACACAAGATGTCCAGGAAAATTCGAATTTCAGATAAACATGTATAATGTCTTAGTACAAACATGTCTCCTGCAATATTTGGGATGTTTGGTGTGAGACACACTCATGTTAAAATATTTGGGATCTTGGAATCTCCCAGAAATTCAAAATTAATGGGGCATCCTGTAGTTTAATCCACTGCATCTGGCCGGAGAAAGTGATACTGTGGCTGGACCCTGAGTATGAGAAGGAATGTGTCAGGGTGGATGGGGCAGAGTGGGGTGGAGACAGGGCTGGGCTGGGAGACAGGGACAGACGTTTCAGGCAGAGGGACCCCGGGAATCAAAATGTCAGAAGGGCACTGTGTACTCAAGGACCTGCGGGCGGGACAATGGGCTCAGGGTGAACTTAGCTCTATGCATAGCAGACGCACAAGGCTTTTAGTGGTCCCAGAAATGTTCTATTTTTAAGTTCTATATTATTTTTAATTTATGTTGTACAATGTGATATTTCAATACATGTATGCATTATGTAATAACTAGAGCAATTAGCGTATCCATCACCTCAAACATTTACTGTTTATTTATTGTAAAATGTTTTATTACTGGAAAACATTAAAAATAATCTCTGTTGATTATTTTGAAGTATGCAGTACCATAGTATTGACGGTAGTCACCCTGCTGTTTGCGCTCATTCCTCTGGACTTTGTACCCATTTGATATTTTTAAATCAGAAAAAAAAATCAAGCAAAAAAAACCATCAAGCATAATGGCAATTCATGTATAAAATGAATCCAGTCTGCACTATATTCAGGTGTATAGCAACATTGTCATAAGTTTTAATTTTTTAATGGAGAAGAAGTCACAAAGGCAAAAGTATGTAAAGCCCATGAAAGTCATCACACAGCCCTGGGTGAGCTGCTGACAACAAACTTGTGACATCCTCTGCTTCCTGTCCTTCTAGTTTCCCCTTTCCTGCTCCTCATTAAAGCCAAGTTCATCGTAAAAAAAGAAAAGAAAAACACTTTTTTCCAACCTTCAAGTCAGATTGTCTTCTCAATACATTTGCACTTATTTCCTGCTAAGAAAACATACATCTAGAGGCAGGCCATTAATAGTCCAGTACTCACAAATTTTTTAAAGAAGACAAAATGAATCAGGTGTCCCAGAGCAGACTGGTCATCAGAGGAACAGTGATGGAGGGACCAGGCCAGACAGAAAGCGGACTGGATGGACAGACAGGGAAGGAGGCTGTGAGAAGACTTGGGCCTCCAGGAAGTCAGAGCTCCAGTGAAGCTGGGCAAGGACAAATAACACGCAGAACAGTCTTTTTCTTAGGAAACACATTAAAGGTGCCTAGATAAGGGGTTTAATGCATACATCGTTCCATGCCTGGGTCTTATACATTCAACTAATTACTGAACACCTGTCTCCTACCAGAGGAGGATGTAAAGATACAAAGACAAATCTCTCCAGGATCCCCAGACTAGAGGGACAGAAACAGAGGGTGGTATGCACAGTGTGTCACAGAAGCTCGGGGAGGAGTAATAAATCCAGCTGAGAAGGGGTGAGGAGCGGTGAAAGCTCTCAGGGATGTCTTCCTAGAGGTGGTCACATAAATGATATTAAAAGATGCGTAGGAAGATCCCAGAATGAAGCCAGGCAGAAGGGACTACGGAGTTCAGCCCCAGGACCTAGAAAGGGCTGGTGTCCTGCTGGCTCGGGAGGTGCGGATGGGAACAGGCAGAGCTGTGGAATGCAGGCTGATGGGCTCCACTGTGGCGGGAGGAAGGAGAGGAGCTGCATCTCCTGGAATAAAGGCAGCAGAGACATGGGTGGCGAAGGGTGGGGCACTGATGCTCCTGCTCTGCCAGGCTCTAAGTCAGCTGCCATCTGGGGAGAGGATCATTTTGGGTCTCCACGCCAGCCCCTCCCCAGCAGACACTCCATCCACAAGCCCCCTACTGGGCTCAGCTCTCAAGGCTTTGTCTATGTGGCTTTCGTTCTCCCTCATGATCCCTAACCCTAGACACATCTGCTTTCCATAGGACACTCAATGAGACTAAAGAGGCTTCCAGACCAGCATTCCACAAAGTTCCCAGTTGAACCCCAAGAGGCATTCGTGGAGGCAAGGCTTCCTTGATTCTAAAACTTGAGGAATTTCCTCAAACAAATTTCCTCAAATTCGTTTATGCTTTATTCCTTTCCCAGGAAATGACACCTCATATTAGCATATTAAACAAGGCTCTGAGAATGTCTGCAGAAGAAAAATCTGATGAATCTTGAGCAACCCAGCATTTCATAATCTCATCTGATCAAGGGACAAAGTCTAATAGAAGTGTTCTGCTGAACACAGCCTGGGAAATGCTGTTCTAGAACCGAAGGAAGGAATGTCTAGTGGAAGAATTATAGATATCAAAAGACAAGTTATTTTTAGGCAGGAGAATCTTCCCAGCCCAGCATTTGTGTGAATGTGCCTTTTGTCTGAAGGACCTGACAAATGGTCACCAAGTTTCCTTAGAAGCATCCCTGGGACCAGGCCAGTGAGCAGCCAGACCTAGCCAGGTTGTCATTTCTCTCCTTCTCTGGCATCCGTCTCCACCCACCATCTACCCTAACCCCACTCAGCTAACTGCCATACTTCCCAACTGCGGCCATCATTAGAGTTATTCATAAAGTAATATAGATCCCTTTCATTTGTGGCTATGTGGTAAAGACTGTACTTCGGGGTTCCCTTGTGGTTTACTGAGGCTGGTGACTGACCAAAGAGCATGTGCAGAAGTGACATGTGCCTCTCCCTAGTTAAGCATTTCATTGCATTTATGGGACTCTACAGAATCTTTCTTTTCCCTTTGAGACAACAGACAGCAACCTTCAAGATGGCGGCTGTTCCATCAAATTTAACTCTGGTGAACTGGACCATTCTACCAACTCACAAAAGACAAGGTGAGGGGAGTGAGAAAGAAATCTGTTTTATTTTGAGCCACTGAAAATTGGAGCTTGGAGCAGCATCTTTTACTCTATTCTGACAGATAGACATGCTATAGGCCATGAAGAGAAGCAGAAGAGTCAGGCAGGCGTAGGGAGAACAGCAAGTACAAGGGCCCCAGGGGATGGCAGGTGGTGGAAAATAAAGTTTAAAAGGTCTCAAGGTTCATAACCCATAGAATCTTCTGGGCTATGGTATGGATTTAGGATTTCATTCTGAATTAGACAGGGGGCCATCAGAAGATTTTTAGAAGTAGTAGACAGTAAGTAGACAGTAGTTGGATGTTTTTAAAGAATTAGTCTAGTAGCTTTGTTGAAGATATATTCTACAAAGTTGCTTTGTAGAGGGGTGACAATAGAAGCAAGGAGACCAGCTGGAAGGCTATTGAGAGAATTGTGCAAATAGACAGCGTGACTTGGACTATGGTGCAGTGATGGTGGTGCTGACAGGACATGCTCAAGGACTGGGTGTGAGGAAAGCAAGAGAAGTTAAGGTACAATATTAAAAAAAGGGCATGGGTCTGAAGTCAGTGCAATGACATCTTTTACAAGGCCAAGCTACACCTGCCTCACACAGGCAGGGGTTGGGAGCTCATCCTGGACATTCTCTGTTGAGAAGGTAAGAAGATAGATGTTCCCTTCTGACATCCCAACTCTGGGGAAGGCAGGAGCTAGTGCAGGGGCACGGATCAGAGTCTGCCAGGCTCCAAGCTCTGGAATGCCATTAAAAGTGTGCATGCCAGGCGGACTGGCTCATGTTCTGGGATGAATCTGCCACTGCTCTCTCTGACAATGTTTAGCATGAAATAAAAAGTATGGCTTTCAAATGATGCCACGAGGAAGATTCTTGAGCAAATATGGCTAAAGCCTCTTGCAGAATGTTCTCAGAGACTGGGATTCCAATCACCTCTAGCTTTTTCTTTTCCAAATCTGGTCTTTCCCAGCCCTGCACTAAAGTTCATCTGGACAATTGATTGGCCTCTTAACAAGTGATGCTGCCCATCCAGACTGCCCATGAGAGCCCCACAATTTATTTCAAACAAATCTTTTCTCTAGTTGTTTTTGTTGTTGTTTCACTCCTCAAACTGTTGAGGAATGTTGTTTCATTCCCTTGGAACTTTACCCTCAGTGACTATGAATGTCCCCCAGAACTTCAAAATACATGCTGAAGCCAGGTGTGGTGGTGCACATCTGCAATCCCAGCACTTGGGAGGCTGAGGCAGGAGGATCGTTTAGAGTTTGAGACCAACTAGGGCTATAAAATGAGTTCAAGGCCAGCCTGAACTGCATAGCAAGACCCTGTCTCAAAATGACAAAAAAAAAAAAAAAATGCTGACTTCTTGGCACTTTCTCCCTGTTGTACCATTGCTTGAGCCACTTCTGCTGAGAAGACAATCACTCACATCTTCAGACCCCCAAATTCTCCCCAGCTAGTATTTACCGTTTTCTTCATTATGATCCTATTGACAAAGCTCTTCCTGTGGTGGTCAGGCTGATGAAACAGACATTTTTGCTTACAGAGATTTCTTGTAGAGAAGATATATGCACTGTTCACATGATTTCTTCTAAGTTGAGGGCTCATGTGTTGCACATGCTTAAGAAGCATATCTTTGTCAAGACTTTGTGTTACAAGCTACAGAAACTGAAGGCAAGGTGTTTAAACAATGAAAGAGGATTGATTCATTCACACAGTTGAAAAGTCTTGGAGTGGACAGCTTTAGAAAAAGTGATGATCAGTTGATGTCATGAAGCATATTTCCCTCCCCCACTGCACTCTTTCTCCTGTGTTGGCTTCATTCTCAGAATATCCTTCCCTACATGTCAACGGAGCGATGCAGTAGAAGTGACTAGCTTAGATCCCACTCTCTGAGCTATCCCAGTAGAAAAAGTAAGTTTCTTATTTTATAGTTCCAGCAAGAATCTTGGGCAGATGCCATTTGGCCAACTAGGGAGAAATACCAATTTCTTGCCCAGTCACCAGTGGTGAAGGGGATGGATAGTTCTGTCCTCGCCTAGGGTGTATTCCCTCCTCTGGTGCAGGCAGGCGTACTGGCCACACATATGTTGTATGGACCAAGAACATGGGAGATGGAATTCTGCAAAGGAAATCTGAGTGCTATGACCTAAAGAAGGGGTTAGGAATGTTGCATAAACAAAACAACAGATGTCCACGACAGAGTCATTTTTGTGTAATAGCCTATCCCAGCAAAAACAAATTAACACTTCTTTTATCATAACAGTTTTGACAACCATCTGCTTAAGGAAATTAATGTTCCCATCTTGGCCGACGTCTGACAATAATAGCAAGCTTATCTAACAATTCAAACAGAGCAGTAGAGAGGAAAGCATAGTCAGAAGAAATGTGAAGATTGACATCTCAAAATTTTTTAACCAAAAAAATGAAGTACACAGGTGGTAGATGTATAAATGGATGGATGAATGGAGAGCTAAATGTAGTGTTTTATTGATTTTTCCATTTATCAGATTAAATTAATCCCATTAATGGACCCCACTATAAAGATAATTCAAAGAAGATTAAATAAATAGAAAATCACACTTTAGCAGTTTAAATAAGAGTTTGATAATCACACACAACTAAGCAATTGTGAACATGGATAGGATCTATGCTATAGTAATAACTTTTGCAAACAGTCCTACCAATGGATATTAAAATTAGTGGGCATATGTTTGAGGAGAAAAGTTTCTTTACATTATCTCAAAGAATCTTCTGCAAGAGATTTATTAATTACAAAAGGGAAAATCATAACTATTTATTTATTTTTTGTCTTTTTGAGACAGGGTTTCACTATGAAATTCAGGTTGGCCTTGGACTCACTTTGTAACCCAGGCTGGCCTTGAAATCTCAGCGATCCCCTCCCTCAGCCTCCCAAACACTGGGATTACAGGTGTGCGCCCCCGTGCCAGCTGAAAGTCCTAATTTCATAGTGGAGAAACCCGGACAATACCAAAGGATCATGGCTGAGCTTGCCAGTAACAAGCTATGCTGATACCATGTTTCCTAATATAAAGATGCACCAAGAAGGTTACATCAGCCCTGTGTCATTTCTACAGAAAAATCCAAAAACCTCAATCTAGTCTTGAGAAAACACCAGACAGTCACAATTTGGGAAACGTTTTATGCAATAACTCACCAGCACTAAAGTACGTGAAAAAGAAGACCAGAGAGAAGAAATATTCCCAGAGCAGAGGAAACTAATCTGGTAACTAAATCACATAGTATCTTGAAATGGATTCTGGAACAGGAAAAGGGTATGTCCTTGGGATGCTCTAACAAAATACCACAAATTCGGTAGCTTATAAGCAATAGAAATTTATTGCATATAGTTCAGGAGGAACCAAATGAAGAAGAGAAGTCCAAGATCAATGCTCTGGCAGATGGACGTCTGCTGAGGGGCTGCTGCCTGGTCCGTAGAACAGTCTGCTGCCTCCTCACTGTGTCCTTACATGGTAGAAGGGGCACGGAAACTCCCTGGGGCTTCATTCTTAAGGGAACTAACCCTATTTGTAAGGAATCCATTCTCATGATCTTTTACCTCCCAAAAGGTCCCATCTCCTAATAGTATCACCTTAGAGGTTGGGAATTCAAAATGTGAATTTGGGGGCACACAGAAATGTGCCGTGGCAAACAGTAATGGCCTATGGCAAACACTAATGAAAAAACTGAGGAAATTGCAATAACGTCTGTGCCTCAATTAATAGCATTGTATCAAAGTTAATCTTCTGGGGTGCTCGCTTGCTTGCTTGTTTTTGTGGTACTGGGAATTTAACCTGGGACCTTCACATTGAACTACACACCCAACCCTTTTAACTTTTTATTGTGAAACAAGGTCTCATTATGACACTAAATTGCCCAGATTGGGCTTGAACTTGGAGTCCTTCTGAGTCCCAGAGTACTGGAATCTTCTGGTTTTGATCACTGTGCCATCATTATGGGAGATGTTAGTAGTAACATCTAATAAGCTGGGTGAATGGCATATAGGAATTCTCTTATTATTATTTTTCTACTTTTCTGTCAGTCTAAAATTATTTCCAAATTAAAAGCCAAAATAAAACCATTGTGTGGGTCCTAAGTAACCTGATAAACCAGTTGCCACTACAATACAAAGGTCTATAGGATTTAGTGCCTAGATCAGAGATACAAACAAATTGTCTTGGCTACTTTTCTTTCATTGCTGAAACAGATACCTGACACCCAAAATTAAGGAAGTAAAGGTTTATTTAGTTCACAGTTTATGGAGGCTTCAGCCCATACTTGGCTGCCTCCAAGGCAGAGTGGCACATGACAGAGGGCAACAGTTCATGGCAGCAGAAGACAGAAAAAGCAGCAAGAGCAAAAGGGAGGAGCAGCAAGTAAGCATTTTTCCCTCCCTTATATCATATGCAAGCTACCCGAGCCCAGGGCAGGTGCAGCACTCACACCCAGGAATCAGTCTTAAATTCTAGAAACCCACCCCCATGACTGCATGAGGCTTTGGGGTGAACATCCAGACACAAACCATTGCACAAATCTTCTAAGGTTTGGAGGAAACAGCGAGCAACATGGCCTTGGTACCTATAATGTCTTTAGGAATGACTTCAGTATTCATGTGTTTTCAGCTAAACATTGAAAACATGGATCAAAGGACAAAAGGACTTCTACAGGGGACCCAAAATAAAGAAATATAGACATATGAGCAAATGAATGTGGTACGTTCAAAGGTTATCCAAACATCTTTCTCAAACAAAGAAATGGACTTTGGGCTCCAATTGAACATTCTGGAGTTCCAGATTGGTGTAGTAGTGGAGGAGCATGGGATTGGCTATGGCACATGAAATAATAAGATGTATCTCAGGAGAAATAGGTTGAAATAATAAGTACTTGTGTTAGTTTTCAATTACTATGATAAATACCCAAGCTAATCAACTTATAAACAAAAGAATTATTTTGACCCATAGTTTTAGAGGTTTCTATCCATGATTGGTTGTCTCCATTGCTTTGTGTCCATGGCAACTCATCACAGTGGAAACACATGGCAGAGAAAATCTCATGGACAGGATGTGGGAAGGGAGGAAAGAGAAGGAGGAGGAGGGGGAGGAGAAAGTAGAGGTATAGGAGGAAAAAGAGGAGGAAAGTGAGAAGAAAGAAGAGAGAGAGCAGGGTCCCAGTCTCTTTGGAGGGCACACTCCCAATCACTTGAAGACCTCCCACTAAGCCCCACCTTTTAAAGGTTCCACCATCTTCTAATAAAACCAAAGGCTGAGGACCAGGTTTTTAACATATGGACATTTGAAGGTTACTCTAGATACAAGTTATAGTAGTAATAGACAAATTTCTGTGTTCAGAAAAACATAGAATAAATTAAGTCCAAAAGTAAAAGCCAGGGCAACTAGAGTAGGGGAGAGTTTTTAAGGGCACCAAACTGATTTAGACCAGTATCTTCTGCAGTGAGTATTTATTGGAGGAGTAAAGAATGACACAGGGTCAGCTAAGGATCTGTGCTTTTCTCAGCTATTAATGTCAACCAGACAACATCCACCTTTAATGTACATGCAAGGCACTAGGAATCTTATTCAAATGTAGATTTTGATTGGCAAGTCTGAGATGGAGACAGATTCTGCATTCCTAACAAGAGTCCAGATGATGCCGGTAGTATTGGCCCTCAAATCATGCTTTGGGTAGCAAGGATACAGACCACTGGAGATTTAAATGGAGGAAAAACACAGTACAAACAAGAGTTAAACAATGCTCATATGGGAATATATTTAACAAGGACAAGCTCATCCTGAATATGTCCTGGCTTGAGTATGAGGCTGTTATCATATGAAGAGTTAATACTAGAAGCTGAAAACTTGGTGTGCAAAGCCCTAAAGGACAGGTAAAACCAGTTGGAAGAGAAGGCTGGGGATTTAGCTCAGTGGCACAGAGCCTGCCTGGCAAAAGAGAGGTCATGAGTTCGATTCCCAGTACTGGAAAAAATATATATATGTGTGTGTGTATATATATATACACACACACACACACACACACACACACACACACACACATATATATATATATAGAGAGAGAGAAGACAGAGGCTGCCCTCTGAATACAGTTCAGAGGTGAGCTGTGGTGGGTGCATTTGCAGCTAATCCACTGAGCAGAGCTCTCTAAACACAGTTGGGTGATGGCCAAGAGTTCTCCAAGAAGCAGCAGAGGCCTGGCCAAATGACACTCCCCAATTACTGTCTCAACTGTCATAAATCCCCCTGGCGTGGCCTGTTTGCTTCGCAAGATTGGAGAAGCTGAGCTTTCCCAGTTCATTTCTCCTGTCATCGTATGTCATGTCTCCTTCACTTCCAAGTCAAATATTTTCATTTTCTGGAAAAAGATCTTTCACATCACACCAGAATGACAAAAGACAAATACTTACACCAAAATGTATGCAAATGTGCAGGAGCTTGGAGGAAAAAAGAAAGAGATGATCCTTTGACCTCACCTAGTGATGTGGTCATTCCTCCTCTTTTTCCTCTGAAAGATGGTGTGTGTTCTGCTTCCTGTCTCTACCAGGCAAATCAGAACTATTATTTCCACAGAGGGGATATTTTAATTCTCTGTGGTTATGGGGAAATGAGGTACTTTCCCTAAATCAGGTCAAATTCTATTCTCCCAAATGAGCAGAGTGAATGAATACTTCCTGCTTAGTCACGTGGTGACCCAGATCCATCCCCTGCACGCAAGGTGAACCCAGTCTACTGGAAAACAAGGATGCGCTGGTGATGATTCAAAATCTAAGGAAAAACTGAAGCCAGAACCAAAAGCTTCAGGAGTCCAAGTGAGATAATACTGTGTGGACTCAGCTGCAACATTTCCAGTTAGAATCTTTGGGAGCAGAAAATTGGAAATCTTTCTGAAAGCAGAAACTTTCTATCTCCAATGCCCATAACAGAGTCATTACACAGATATTTGCATGACAAATGAGTGGCTCATCAGACTTCTGGTCAATCCAGTATCTTACTTTTGGAAAAATGTAGTAATAATGAAGTCCAGCCAGCCTAGAAGCAGACAAAACTTGAGATTTTTATATCCTTCAAATTCTCATCCTTCCTCACTTGTCTTTTTCTTGCCCTAGTTCTATTTTTCAATTTTTATTTTGTATTAGTACATGTTTGCAGTGCTTAATGATTACCTACTTTGTGGGCAACTGGTGCATGTACATAATACATCTCAATTCTTTCATCCCCTATTCCTCTCCTCCCTCCCTCCCCTCCATCTCCTGGTTCCCTTCACATTTGAAAAAGATCGAGCTCCCTATTCCCCATTATCTATCTATTATTTTCCCCTTTATTTGTATTTTGGGCTTGGGCATAAAGCAGACACACAAGTCTTTCTCCTTTTAATTGAAGTGAAATTCACAGGTTAGCCCACGGTTGCTCCGTCTCCCCATGTGATGCGCTGCACCATGTTTCAATGCAGCAAGAGGCTCTCTCCAAACGCCAGCGCTGTGCTCTTGGACTTTCCAGCCTGTAGGGCTGTGAGCTAAATAAGCCTCAATCCTTTATAAGTGACCTGGACCTTTCTTTTTCTTTACATGCAGGAGATGTTGTAAGGAATATATAAATGTCTCAATTTCTTGGCCATTGTGAATATCTTGTCCATTAACTTGAACTCATCATTTTTAACTTTGGGGAATCAAGGCTGTGTAACTTCATGAAAGGGTGAGCTTTGTATTCTCCTTACAGAATAAGATGTGCTCTGCCAAATGGGGCTTGTCAGCAATGGAACCGAGAGCCAGCCCTCGTGGATGCAGGTGTGGTCAGTGCCCTCCCAGGAACGGGAGCCTTAGCTGAGGGACTTCCTGCCTTTTGGCCCTGTAGCAAGGCTGACTCAGACACTCTCTGTCCCTCCTCATCAGACATTCGATTCCTCTGACTCTGCTAGGGGGCTCTATGTCTGCCTGATGCACGGAGGGAAGGAGCTTGCTACGCCAAGGTAAGATTCCAGATCTTCCCACAGTGATTTCTCACTGGAAATTAACTAATCTAGCTTCTGCTTTCATCTCAGTCTTGGGGGGCCTGGGAAGGATGTCTGCCCCTGGATTTGCCCTTGATCTGCAGACAAAATGCAGTAACAGACCCGCCAGCTGAGGCACAGCCCTTGGACCTGGCAAATTCCTCAGGGCATGATTTCTGCCTGACAGGCTCCTGGGCTCCAGCTCCTGTTTACATTTCCCCAGGAATGACCTGGGTGCTTCTATTTTTTGTGTAACTGTTTCTCTCTACTTTGACCTCCTGGCACTCCTTTCTACAACTGTTCCTTTCTTCTCCTGAGTCTGCTATGAAATTGTAATTTCAATGTCAATAATAAAAAAGTATCTAAATTAATGTTTCCTTTTTAATATTTAGGGATAATGTTTTTAGACTTCAACCTCCAGACTGAAAAAAAAAAAGGTACTCATGAAATGACAGTGTCCACAACTCTGTTGAGTAAGTTGCTAAAAGTACCTTTTCTGGATACATTTTACAGAGGCACAACTTTTAAAAAACAAAAGTTCCCAAATGGCTTTAAGATTGAAGCTATCTGTCAGTTGGCAATCAGATTAACTCAAATGCTTTCTTACATTTCTGTCATCTTCCATACCCAGATGCAGAGATGGAAAACAATTTTTGCAGAAATGTGCTGGTGCTGCTGGGGGCCCTGGAACTGCAGGGACATTGCCTGGTCCCTGTTCCCACAGAACACCTGAACAAGGACACACACACACACACACAAATGAGAATGACACATGGGATACATACATGCAATTAGAAGGTGACCACTGACACCTGCTGCTAAGGTACAATACACATCAACCTGCAAACCTGCCCCCTTTTAACAACTCCTTGTATTTTTTTTTTTACCCAACAGATGTCTTTTTATGACATTTATCTTCTCAGTTCAGTCCAGGCTACCTTTGACTGTCACTAGAAGACATGCTTGTGAATCTCAGCACAATGAAAGGAGAAATGCATGAGGTGGTGGGTATACTAAATGCCCTGATGACTGTTACACATCCTATGGTTAGCTCCCCGTATTCTTGGCTTCTGCATCAGAGAATCTTGGATATAAAATATTTTTTTTAATTCCAGGAAGTTCCAAAATGCAAAACTTGAATTTGCCACATGCTAGGCAGAAACCATGGGGACAAAACGACATGTGGACACACTGTGCTATAGACTCCTGTTTTCTAGCCTTGTTTCTCTCAGAACTGTTTGCGTCCTTCTCACCCAGCCACAGCTGTGCACTCACACTCAGAGCAACAATCGCACCACTTGTACAGAACAGGTACAGACTCTTTCTTTCCTGGTCATTGTTCCCTGAATATTATGCTAAATACTATCTACATTGCATGGATAAGTAATCTGGAGGTAATGTGAGGCACACAGGGAGATATGTGCAGATCGTATGCAAGTACTGTATCATTTTATGTAAAAGACTTGCGCATCTGCAGATGTGAGTATCCCCAGGGGAGTTCAGGAACCAATCCCTTAAGGATACCAGGAGACAACTGCACATATACTGTATCATCACACTGTGTCCCATAAATATGTACAATTATTATCCAACAATTAAAAAAGTAAAAATAGTGTGTATGGAGTGTCTGCTAATTTCTCTGTCTCAGAAACAGAATCGCATTTAATCTTGAACTAACTTAGAGGAACACAATAAGTACTCGTGCTTTTCAAGGAGAAACCTAAGACTCAGAGAGACTCCTACAACATGGCTAAGCCCACCAAGCTGTAAGCAGCAGGGCAGAATTCAAACCCCACTGATTCTGATTCTTAAGTGCCTACACTATCCCACTACACCCCCTGGCTTGAGGCCATTTCATTTAGCAGATGGAGGAGCAGGTTACAGGAGTTATAGCTACCAAAGAAGTGACCAAAGAAGGGCTTGAAGCAGGTCTTTTGGTTTTCTTTTTTCTTTTCCCTTTCTTTTGTTCACTAGTGCACGCTATATAGAATAGTGATGTTCATTTTGGATAATTGCTGCATGCATGTAACATACTGTGACCACTTTCGATCTTCTAACCTCACTTTCCCTTTTCTCCCTGCCAAACCCTTTCTTCATCTACAATTCTCTATCTTCCAGGTTCCTATCATCTCTCCTTTATTTTGTTCATTAATTTATTAATATTTTGGTTTATCATGTAAAAGAAAACATGCAATATTTAGCTTTCTGCATCTGGTTCATTTCGCTTAGCATGATGGTCTCAAGTTCCATCCATTTTGTTGCAAATGATATGATTTTACTTCTCTTTATGGCTGAATAATATTCCCTTGTGTATTTGTGCCACATTTTCTTTATCTATTCATCTGGTTTTTTTTTAATTTTAAAGAGAGTAGTACACTAGAAACAAACAAACAAAAATGAACACTAGAAGCATACCAGTACCACAAACATAAACAAATCAAAGCAAAAGCATTCAAAGTGATACAGGGCCTCAAGACAAATTAATACAAATCAACAGTGGTTGTTACATTGCATATCGCTATCCCTAACTACATTGCTCAGATTATCAGATGTAAAAATGAAAGATTGCTCAAACCATAAAAGAGAATAAGAAAATAATTCTTCAGAAAAATATTAGAGATAATACAGAGTTTCACTAGACAAGATGATAGGAGTTCACCATTGTAATCCCATTCCATATTGTTACCTTCAAATCAGTTGCTCAGACCACCAGACGTAAGCATGCAAAGTTGATTAGAACATAAAAAATTGTGAGCATTAACTGTTCATTTCAATACACCATCAGACAACAGCAATACAGTCATCACAGCTATTCATATATATATATATTTATATTTTGCCTTCCTTCTCTCTTTTTTCTTCTTTCCCCCATCCCAGTCATTCCTTCTTTTGAGCAGTTTCTTTCCCTTTCCTATCATCTATTGCACGTTTTGAGTTTTACCTAGTCTTTCAGGTTCCTACACCAAGGAGACAATATGATGTTTATACATGTGGGTCCGATTTATTTCACTTATGAGCATGGTCTCTAGTTGCATCCATTTACCTAGAAAAGCCTCAAGTTTATCTTTTTTAATAGCTGAGTAATACTCCATTGTATAGAAATACCACATCTTTTCTATCCATTCCTCAGTGGATGGGCATCTGGGTTGTTTCCAAGGTTTAGCTGTAACAAATTGTGCTGCTATAAACACAGGTGCGGTGTCGGGGGCTGGGGATTTAGCTCAGCGGCACAGCACCTGCCTGGCCAGCGCAAGGTCGTGAGTTCGATTCCCGATACTGGAAAAAAACCAAAAAAATAAAAAAATAAACACAGGCGCACATATATCGCTGTGGTATGATGTCTTTAATTCTTCTGGGAAAACACCCAGAAAGGGAATAGCTGGGTTAAATGGGACTTCCAATCCTAGTTTTGTGAGGAATCTCCGAACTGATTTCCACACTGGTTTCACCAATCTACACTCCCACCAACAGTAGAGTAGGGTTACTTTGTCCTCACAGTCTCTCCAGCATTTGTTATTCGTTGATTTCTTGATGATAGCCATTCTTTCTGAGGTGAGATGGAATCTCAGTGTTGTTTTAATTTGCATTTCTCAAATGACTAATGATGTTGAACAGTTTTTCATGTATTTATTCGCCATTAGTATCTCTTCATTAAAGAAATGTGAATTCATTTCAGATGCCCATTTTTGGATTGGGTCCTTGAATTCGGGGTGCCTGATTTTTAAAAATTCTTTATATGTCCTAGATAGAAGTCTTTTGTCTGAGTGCAGTTGGCTAAATTTTTTCCCAATTCATGGATTTTCTTTTTACTTTATTGGTGATTTCTTTAGATGGGCAAAAACTCTTCAGTGAGATGAGATCCCAGTTGTTGATTCTTTGAAATATTTCCCGTGCAGTTTGGTTTTTGTTCACGAACTCTCTGCCTGCCCCAATGTTTTCAAGATTTTTACCTACTTTCTCTTCCAGTAAATTTAGTGTTTCTGTTTTAATATTTAGATCTTTGATCCATTTTGACTTTAATTTAGTGCATGGTGAAAGACATGGGTCTAGTTTTAGTCTTCAGCATGTGGAAAGCCAGTTTTTCCAGCACCATTTATTAAAGAGGCTATCTTTCTTCCAGTGAACACATTTGGCCCCTTTGTCTAAGATAAGGTGACTGAGTGAGTTTGTAGTTGTATCCGTATTTTCTAATCTGTTCCATTGATCTTCAGGTCTGTTGTTGTGCCAGTATTATGCAGATTTTATCACAGTAGCTTTGTAATACAATTTGAAGTCAGGAATTGTGATGCCTCCTGCCTTTCCTTTGTTTCCCAGGATTGCTTTTGCTATTCTAGGCCTCATCTGGTTCCAGATGCACTTTAGGAGTGTTTTCTGTAGATCTGTGAGGTATACTAATGGTATTTTAATTGGGATTGCATTGAATCTGTACAACAATTTTGGGAGTATGGCCATTTTCACAATGTTGGTTCTTCCTATCCATGAGCAAGGAATACCTTTCCATTTTCTGATATCCTCTTCAATCTCTTTTCTCAGAGTACTATAATTTTCACTGTATAGATATTTTACTTCTTTTGTTAGATTGATTCCTAAGTATTTCATCTTTTTAGATGCTATAGTGAAAGCTGTGGTTTCCCTAATTTCTCTCTCAGTCTCTTTGTTACTTGTGTACAGGAATGCTACTGACTTTTGAGTGTTAACTTTGTATCCAGGTATGCTACTGAATTTGGTTATTAAATCCATGAGCTTTTTGGTGGAGTTTTCGGGGTCTTCTATGTAGAGTATCATGTCATATTCGAATAATGACAGTTTGACTTCTTCCTTTCCAATCCTTATTCCTTTTATTGCTCTCTCTTGTCTCATTGCTCTAGCCAGTAGTTCCAGAACTATATTGAATAGGAGTGGTAACAATGGACATCCTTGTCTTGTTCCTGATTTTAAAGTGAAAGCTTTTAATTTTTGACCACTTAGTATGATGTTAGCTGTCGGTTGATCATAGATGGCTTTGATCAGCTTGAGGTAAAAGCCATTTATTCCTATTTACTGCAGGGTTTTCAATATGAATGAGTGTTGGACTCTGTGGAAGGCTTTTTCTCCATCAGTGGAGATGATCATATGATTTTTGTCCTTGGCTCTATTGACATGGTGTATTACATTGACTGATTTGTGAATATTGAACCATCCCTCCATTCCTGGAATAAATTTGACTTGGTCATGGTGTATGATTTTGTTTATGATTTGCTGCATTCTATTTGCTAGTATTTTATTGAGAATTTTTGCATCTATATTCATTAGGGAGATTGGTCTGCAGTTCTCTTTTTTGATTGGGTCTTTCTCTGGTTTTGGTATCAGAATAATACTTGTCTCCAGGAATTAGTTGGGGAGAATTCTTTCCCTTTCTATTTCATTAAAGGGTTTGAGAAGAACTGGTGTTATATCTTCCTGAAATTGCTTGTAGAATTCAGCTGTGAATCCATCAGGACCCGGGCTTTTTCTTCATTGGCAAGTTGTAAATTACATTCTCAATTTCACTGGCTGATATTGAGTTATTTAGGATTTTTATATCTTCTTCATTCAGAAGAAGAGGATTCTGAGAAAATTATAGTACTCTGAGAAAAGAGATTGAAGAGAATATCAGAATCCTCTTCTTTGGTAATTCATATGTATCTAGAAATCTGTCCATTTCCGTGTTTTCCATCGTATGAGAGTAAAGATTTTCAAAGTAGGTATTGCTGATCTTCTGAATTTCTTCAGGATCTGTAGCGATTTCACCCCTTTCATTCCTTATTGCATGTATTTCACTTTTTTCTTTCCTTTTTTTGATAAGGTTGGCTAGGGATTTATCTATTTCATTTATTCTTTCAAAAAACTAACTCTTTGATTCATTAATTCTTTGTATTGTTTTTTAGTCTCCATTGCAGTAATTTCTGCTCTGAGTTTTCTTCTTTGGGCTCTGGGTTTGACTTGCTCTTCTTTTTCTAGGAAGTTGAAGTGCAGCATAAAATTGGTTTTTTGTGCTTGTTCTGTTTTCCTGAAGTGGGAGTTCACCACTATAAATTTCCCTCTGAGGACTGCTTTCATTGCATCCTATTGGTTCCTGTAGGTTGTATCTCCATTTTTGTTTGTTTGTAAATAGTGTTTAATCTCTACTTTGATTTCATCTGTTACCCATTGGTTGTTCAGGAGGATGTTATTTAATTTCCAAGTGTTTATAGAGTTTTTGTGTTTTCTTTTGTCATTAATTTCCAATTTCATTGCACTATGGTCTGATAGTATACATGGGATAATTTCACTTCCTTTGCATTTACTTAAACATGTTCTGTGTACTAGTATATGGTCTATTTTAGAGACCGTCCCATGTGCAGCTGAGAAGAATGTGTATTCTGATGCTGTTGTGTAGAACACTCTGTAAAGGTCTACTAAGTCCATATGTTCACAGGTTTGGTTAAGTTCCGTTATTTCTTTCCCAATTTTTTGTCTGGTTGATCTCTTTGTGACAGTAGTGTGTTAAAGTCCCCTATTATGATTGTGTCACTGCTTATTCCATTTTTCATGTCTGTTAAAATTTGTCTTATATAGGTGGGTGCTTCTATATTTGGTGCAGAGATATTTATGATTGTTATCTCTTCCTCTTGAAGCTTCCCCTTCACAAGTATGTAGTGACCTTCTTTATCTCTTTTGATTGTTCTTGGTTTGAAGTTCACATTGCTGCAAACAGAAGAGCTACACCTGCTTTTTTCTGGGTTCCTCTTGCATGGAGTATTGTTAAGATGGTTTGCAGGGTACATCAATCTGGGTTGGAAGTTGGTTTCTTTCAGTAACTAAAGAACTTCACTCCAATCTCTTCTTGCCTTGATGGTTTGTGTTGAGAAGTCTGCTGTGATTCTGATAGGCTTTCCTTTATAGGTGATCTGTTTCTTTTCTCTAACAGCTTTTAATATTCTGAGCTTTTGTTGAGTTTCTGGGATCTTGATCACTATATGTCTGTGTGTAGATTTATTTTGGTTATGATTAACTGGAATTCTATATGCTTCACTTACTGGATGTCCAATTCTTTTACCATGCCTGGTAAATTTTCTGCTATTATTTCTGCAAATAGTCTTTTTTGTGTTGACACCTGCTGTTTGATTAATACCTATTAATCTAACATTTTTTTCTCTTTGCTTCATCTTGCAGTTGTTGATTTTTTATTTCCTGGTTCCTTGTTTTCTTGGGTTTTTTTGTTGTTGTTGTTTTGTTTTTTTTTTTCCCTGTACTGGGACTCGAACTCATGACCTTGCACTTGCCAGGCAGGCGCTGTGCCGCTGAGCTATATCCCCAGCCCCTCCTTGTTGTTTTTAAGAGATCCGTCCTTTCACGTTCATTGGTGGCAATGCTGATGCCGTCTTCAAGGTCTGAAAGTCTATCTTCAGCTTCATTCAGCGGTTTTGCAAACTTTCAATGGAAATTTTAAGTTCCTCGATATCTGTTTGCATATGTTTCATACCTTCTAGTTCTTTTCTGTTTTGTTCCCTGAAGGTTTCATTGAGTTGTCTGTGCTTTTCTATTTTCTTCTCTATGTCATCTTTGGATATGCTAAACGTTTCTTTCATTATTGTTATTTCTTTTCTCACCTGAGACATTATTTCTGATCTGAGGTCTTCTATGGCCTGATGGAGTTGTTTCTTTACTTCAGTTGCTATCATTTCAGAGATTTCAGGTGCATGACTTCCAGGCTCTTCTGTGTTGATGCCTCCTGGACTTGTTTTGGGTGGTGTGGAGGTCTGGGATTGTAGTTTGCTCCTTTGTTTTGTCATTTTTAAAGAGCCAGAGACTCCCTGTAGTGCAGTCTCACTGTCCTGATTGTGTGTGAGTGGCAGGGCAAGAGTCTGAAGATCCCCAGTGCTCAGTGTAGCTCCTGTGCTCATGAGTGGTGGCGGCCTAGCCCAGTCAGACACGCTATGGGTGTGGCAGGTAGCCACGGAGGCCCCAGAGGATGCCTGAGGCTTCGCCTGCCTTGCATGCTGGTCAGGGAGGCAGAGCCCAGACTCACCGGACTTTCTGAAGATGTCCAGGGTTTAGCCCAGCCTGGGGCAACACACTATGGGTGTGGCGGGTAGCCACCGAAGCCCCAAAGGGTGCCTGAAGTTTCACCTGCGTTGCATGCTGGTCAGGGAGGCAGAGCACAGACTTACCAGGCTTCCCAATGATGTCCGTGGTTCAGCCCAGCCTCAGGCAACCTATCTATTCATGTGTTGATGGGTATCTAGGTTCTTTCCAGTTCTTAGCTATTGTGGATTTCACTGATGAAGCAAGTTTTTTCTTTGCTCACGGATGTGGCTCCTTCATCAATGTATTTCCTACTGGAAGTGGAAATGCCCAAGAATTTATTTGTAAGAGGTACAGAGGAATAAGAGGGAGAAACGGTCACAGAAGGACTAGAAGCTCAAGCTTCAGTACTTCTACATAGAAATGACCTGACTTAAGTCACCCACATGCTTTGCAAATGAAGATAAGCAATACCTTCTTCTCAAGGATGCTATGAGGGTCAATGTGGCAATAGACATGAAAATTACACATTTCTATAAATAATATCATGAGATATCATGCATACAGTTTTTGTGTGCGTATATATCCCTGAGAAAGAAACATTTTGGGGACATTTTAGATCTGCTCTTTGATATAATACCTGACATCTCCTGACCTCAGTTTCCCCATCCCCACATTATAAGATGTAGCCTCTTTCTAGCTCTGACATTCAGCAAACTGATGACTTTCCTAGTTTTTAAATGACCTAGATCATCAGCAGGGGCTAAGAGGTATCTAGAGAAGTGGGGGATATTCTGGGTAGAGGGATATCTAGTGAAAGAGTCTTTTAAGGCGAAGAGTTCTTGGTGCATTTGCATTGCTAAGGAGCCCGTTTGGCTGGAATGTTGATCACAAAGAGAAGAGTGCGAAGATAAGTTTTCAAATATAGACCTGGTTGATTATGTAGGGTTTTATGGGTTGTATTAGTTAGCTTTTCAATGTGTGACTTGAGAAAAACAGCTTAAAGGAGGAGAGATTTATTTTGGCCCATGATTTCAGAGGTGTCAGTCCATGGTCAGATGGCTCAAGGCAGAATATCATGGCAGAAGGGTGTAGCCCTTCACAGCATTGAGGAAGGAGAGAGCAAGGGAAGAGCCTAAGACAAAGGAGCCAGGGACTACGTACACTCCTCAGGGTCACACTTTTATGACTCACTCCCTTCAAATTGGTCTCAGCTTCTAAGTTTTGATCACCTCCCAATAATGCCATAAAGTTATGATACCATCAATGGATTTATACACTGATGAAGTTAGAACCCTTATAATAAATAATAATAATAATAATAATAATAATAAATATAATAAAAGCCCTACCTCTGAACACATGAGACTTCTGAGAGACATTTTAAATCTAAACCATATTATAGGTCATTAAGAATTTGAGTTGGAAAAGCACAGAGATGCCACTGGAAGGTTTTAAGCTACAGAATGTGTTCCAGGTGATTGTCCATGGTAGAAGAAGCCAGTCTGTTAGAAGATGGTAGAGGTGGGTATTGTGCAACTGGTCAAGGAGGCGGTGCAGTTATTGAAGGGTGAGACCAGAGTGGTGGCTGGGGAAAGCAGCAACATGGGAAGAGTCCAGAAATGCTTATAAGTTTAAAGATGTGGTACAAATGGGTTTGAGAGGGGAAGAAGGAAGGCAGATTATACACTATCTGTTGTAACTGCTATGCTGTGAATGAGTCTCCAGAGTTCATGTGTTGGAGCTTAATCTCCAAGGCCACTAGGGTTGAAAGGTGGGATCTTTAAGAGGTGATCAGGTCATATGGGTTCTGCCCTCAGATGGATGAAGGCCATTATTACAGGAGTAGGTTAGTTATTACAGGAATAGTTAGTTATTACAGGTTAGTTAGTTAAGAGTAGCCTCCTGATAAAAGGATGTCAGGCCCCCTACCTCTCCCTCTACATTTCTCTCCACCCTCTTGCATTCTTTCTGGGGTGACACAGAAAGAAAGCCCTCACCAAAGACTGAAATTTTGATATTGGCCTTCTCAGCCTCCAATGTGAGAAATACATTTCTTTTTCTTATAAAGTACCTAGTCTCTGATATTTTGATATGGCCACACAAAACAGACAGCTGGGGTTGCTGGTACCATGAACCCCAATTTCCAGGTGAACAAACAAAGTTTCTGAAAGCTAACTGACTGTGCAGTAGCAATTCTGGAACTGCTGACACTTAGGCCATAATTATCTCAGGTACATACCAAGTGATTCATCCCAAGTGTTCTCATTACTTCACGGAAAATTCATGGTCTGACTTCACATGTATCCGATTCCAGCCACACCATGGCAAAGGCCATAAGATGAGAAGGGACCAGAGGGAGCAAGTGACATCATAAGCCAAATAGAATCGCTATTCAAACGTGCACTGTGGGCTCCTTACACAATCACCTAATTATAGTTCCTGAGGAAGCGCCGTACAATAACACACTGTACAGAGCCAGTGAATAATTGTCAGTGGGCCAGATGGTCCTTTTAATCTGGGCTGATATTTGGAAGATAATGTGTGACAAACTCAATGAGGTTTTTGTGGTAGGGCTCTCGGCTGAACAGGTCATAAATCTTTCATGTCTAGAAGAAATGTCTATCTAGCTTGTTCATTGAACAGGCCCTTCTAAACTCCGGAACTAGCACAGTTAAAACTATGCCTAACCTTAGGGTTTCTCTCCTCACATCCCTAATGGAGGAAACAAAAAGGTCACACAGTTCACGTAAACATGTGTGTATCTTACATGCAACAGGACATCTACATACCACCACTCCTCTGACTGCACTGATTTAGCCTGACTGGCACAATGCACATTGATTTCTTTCCAAATATGCTGGTTTCAATAATCATAGGTAAGTGACTTCCCCAAAGTCTCATAATTAGAAGCTGCAAAGTTTGGAAACTGAGTCTCTCTGAGCACAGGGGGAGGGTTTCCAGGGCTCTGAGCTGCCTTTTGGCCCCACCCCACCCCCACCCCACTCCCACTGCCAGCTCCTGCCCCTCCTGCCTCACTGGGAATCATCCACTTCACTGTGTTGCTGTGGTAGTTGCCACATGAGCATGATTTGACACATGGTGGAATCGATCAAGTACCTGAAAAATTCGAACTGGAATTAAAATGAATGTCAGATAGTACAAAGAGTATAATTTGATTTATCCGGAATGGCTGAGGTTGAGACCACAGGGTCACACATACACTGGGGTTATTATCTAACATGAATCAACAGCCGATTTCCCAGCTCTTAAACAATTCCATGAATAAAATTTTGCTGGCTATATTTGCCTCTCTGCTCTCCTTGGATGACGCCTTCTTTGTTCAAGGTTCCTCAAGCTCTCCCAGGTCTTGCTATGCTTCATATCTATGATGGCAGTAGTGGGAACTTGTGGAAATGCAAGCAATGCTGCCAGTGACGCTTCTGACCTACCCTGGATTTTCCCTTCCTTCAATTGACGAGTATTTATTGATAGTTTATTTCTTCCAGTTATGGAAGTAGATGCTGGCCCTACAAGTGAAAGGTATAGTCATTGTCATTATGTGGTCTACATTCTAGGTGGGAAGAGAGGCCTGCAAGCCTCAAATAGGATGTCATATAGATGTGCCCCATCTGTGGGGAAAAGAAAGAGGAAGTTACTACCTTTGCCTGAAAAAAGGTTTTTAAGAAGAACCTGTCTTTCCCTCAATTCTACTCTCCATGGAAGAGCCAGCGTTGCAAGAGAAGGCTTTGTCCAGCTGAGCAAAAGGAGGGAGGGGCTGGGGATTTAGCTCAGTGGCAAAAGCGCCTGCCTGGCAAGTGCAAGGTCGTGAGTTCGGTTCCCGGTACCGGAGGGAAAAAAAAAAAAAAAAAAGGAGGGAATGGCTTGGAGTCCTGCACAGAACCTCACAGTGATTCAGTCACATTTAGTTCCGCTTCAGATCGACACAGGAGAGATGAGCCTGGCCTCCTCATAGCTAACAGACTCTGGCCAGGCACAACCTCTTCTCCTCACCTCACCCCACTCTCCTCAGTGTATCACTTTCTTTCATCCTATCCTTAGCTTCTGCCACCCAGAAATTTTTTCTCCAGATGGGAGGACTGGCAATCAGCTTCCCTCCCTTGTGTAATCAAATATCTCACCCTGAAGATATGCTCACACTCCCTGGCCTCTGCTCAGTCATCTGGTTTACAGCGAGCCAGAGGGCCAGGGCCCACCAGCTTTTGATTAGGACAGGGCAGGCATCGTTCTGGACACAGGCGACTTCTTGGAGAGACAACAGGTTCCTCTGAGTTGGCCCCCAGGTCGCTCATGGATGGGCTCTCTGTGAAGGAAAGGAAACAGGCTGGTCTTCAAAAGGACAAATAAGTTTTATTAGAGTTATTATCAGTTATCACTATTATTATTTTAGCTGTACCACAAAACTGACACTGGCTACAAAAAATTAAATATGTCCCTGGAATGGCATTCTACAAATGAAAAAAATCACATTATTTTAATGTGTTGAAGCTGAAAAAATAAAAAATAATTTCCTGTCTCCCTTAGGTTATAAAATTTTACATAATGCTCTCCAGATTGACCACATTCAGCACCATGCTATGGAAAAGTAAACACTTCTGAAAATAAAACAGCTTTTATAATTAAAGGTTTTTGGGGAAAATCAACCCAAACCCTAAAGCCATCTGGGACTGAATGCATCCCCTACTTATAGGGCCTCTCTTGCATTCTCTGTGCCAGGACTCGAGAATGATCCAGCCCCAAGATCACACAGACTTCATCCCCCAAAGCAAGAGTGATATTCAAAATATCCAGCAACCACTATGGCTGAGGGTGAAGACTAATCAGAAGCTAGATGTTGGACTTAGTGCTGGAGCAAGTACCTCGTGGTCCCGTAGTTCCGGATGGATCTTCCTTGTGGCCGAATATAGAGACATAGGTTGGCAGATGCCCCTGGGGAATGGCTTGGCACATGGGAGACACTAAGGGAGTTCTGAAAGCTATTTGCCAATCAGAACAGAAATATTTCACCAATTTCACAACTGGTACATCAGTGTCAGTACATATCCACTAAATATCAGCCCTAATAAAGAAGGGACCAGGCAAGAACCAAAATAAGGGAAACAAGCTGGCTGACAGTGGCGGGACCCTAAAGGGACAGCCATGACTGCTCTAGCTAGTGCTGCTAGACCTTCTGATTTTTTTTCATGAAAAGCTAAAAATCTATATTTCATTTTGCCAGGTAGTACACATTTAAAAAATACCACATAAGCCAATCCAAATAGGTTGGCTGGTGACCATTTTATGAACTGTGGTTCATAAAATCATTAAGTGTGAGCTTAATAATCAAGGGGTCAAGGCTACCTGGATCCACTGTCCCCCCCCGAAACATGAACCCACCAAGTTGTTCCAAAATCCCACACTCCCCCTCCCATTCCCTACTCTACTGCCCACCAGCTGGTGCCCTAGTTCAGGTTACCTCATGTCTCACCTACTTCAGCACAAACTCGAAATGGGAGCTGTCTTCTAAACTCACTTTGTATTGCAGTGACTTGTTTGCCTCATGAAGCCTTTTTGTCTTGTTTATTTCTGTATCTGCAGAGCCTATCTTAGGGCTTGACAGTTGTTGTAGTCAGGGTTGTAAGGGAATAGATTTAACACAGGACATATACTTTATAGAATTATTTTACAATATTCACCCTAAAAAGTCAAATGCAAGAGATCTGTCCATGCAGCAGAGACCCAAAGAATCCAGCTGAGGGCCTGGATCCCACAGCAATGTCCACACAGGTCCAGCTGAAGACCTAGAGCCCATAGCGAAGTCCTCCACAAGTCCAGCTGGAGGCCTAGAGCCCACAACACTGTCTCATGCAAGTATGTGTCAAGGATCTGCACTGGGAAGGCCCAAAGGCCAGTGGTGGAAGCTGGAAAGTCTGCGAAGAGAATCACAACCATCCTCAGCAACAGTGAGGACCCAAGCTTTTCTGAGGGTGAGAACAGCCGAGTTCACATGGGGAAAACCAATGTAACAAACTTCTCCAGGAGAATCAACAGCGCACCATCTTCCCCTCCAGTTCTTCTTGTATGCTTTTGGCAACGATCCTCATGTAGGCCTTTCACATACAGCACCACACTGATTCAGTTCAGCTGAGAGTCACAGGTTGACCATTAGTTCATCTACCACAACAGTTAACAAGCACAAAAAAAGGGGGGAAGAAAAAGGGTTTAGATTTTAGATTTCAGTCCCTTTACCATCATGTCAAGTAGCAGCACCTAACGGTGATATGTGGTGCTGCTACCCAGCTTTATTTTAGAACATTCTTATCCTAAGCAAAAATAAGTAGGAATGTGGTATCTAAATATTTCATGTCATAAAAAACTGGGTGTCATGGCCTAAGTATGTAGTTCTAGCACTCAGGAGGCTGAGGCAGGAGGAGTGCAAAATCAGCCTGAGCTACATTGCAAGACCTTGTCACAATAAAAATAAAAATAAAAGGATTTCAAGTCCTGAAAAAGAGCACTGTGTTGGTTTGGGGCTTATTTTTGCAAGGTAACAATATAATACAAGACACATGTTTTACAAGATTATTTATAATAGTCACACAAAGAATGATATACAAGAGAGTGCAGGAAATCCATCCACACACTAAGACCAAGGAA
This sequence comes from Chinchilla lanigera, assembly GCF_000276665.1. Classification (NCBI taxonomy): domain Eukaryota; kingdom Metazoa; phylum Chordata; class Mammalia; order Rodentia; family Chinchillidae; genus Chinchilla; species Chinchilla lanigera. The sequence continues at coordinate 22,358,604 of NW_004955426.1, read as the reverse complement.
ACAAGCCCAGAGCCTGGATCCCACAGAAATGTCCTGCATGAATCCAGCTGTTATGAGCCTAGAGCTCATAACAATGCCTCCCATGTGTCCACCTGGAGGCCTAGAGCCCATAACAATATCTCATGCAGGCCTGTTTCACAAATCTGCACTGGGAAGGCCCGGTGGTGGAATCTAGGAAGTCTGTGCCAGCAGGATGAAGGATCTGTGCTAGCAGGCTAAATGATCTGCACTGGAACAAGGAAGCAATGCTCAGAAGAACCAGAGCTCCCCTGAAAGTTGCCGCAGCCATCCTCAGCAACAGTGAGGTCCCAAGCTCCTCCAGTGATCAAGATGGCCAAGTTCCCATCAGGGAAGCCAACACAGCAAGCTTCTCCCAGAGACTGGCAGTGCACCATCTTCCCCTCCAGACTAGGAAGTGATGCTCAAAGTGAGGACCAGAGCTGGCTCAAAGTGAACCAAAGCCATTCTCAGTGCCAACGAGGCCCCAAACTCCTTGGAGGATGAAAACAGCTGAGTTCATCAGGAAAGCCAGCATGACGAGCTCCTCCAAAAGGACCAACAGCTCCTTACAGCTTCTACCGGCTCCCATAGCCTTTTACCACTCCCAACAGCCTCTTTAGTTCCCAGAGGGCTTTTGTTCTTCTTCTCCAGGTCTGCCTCTTGTGCTGCTGGCAACAGTCCCCAGATGGGCCTCCCACTCCTAGCACCACGCTTACTCAGTCCAGCTGGGGGTTATAAGTTGACCACCAGTTGTCAATCTACCACAATCACCAAATTGTAAAGTGAAGCAAAGGCATTTATAAAAGTAATTGCTGTCATATTGGCTATTTTTTAGTTTATAGTTTATTAGTACATGTGTGTACTAATAATGTTTACATAATGTTTACATTCATTGTAGAAACTTGATACATAGCACACCTTAATTCCTTTTTAAAATCCCCTTTCCCTTCTCTTCCCCCTTTCCTCCTTCGCTATCCTCTTCCTTTTTTTTTTTGTACATGTTTTCAGTACATAGTGTTTACATTCCTTATATAGGGCCAGTGCATGTATGCAACACATCCCTATTCCTTTTTATTTTCATTCACTATCCTTTCCCTCCCTGCCTCTTTCTCCATCTCTTGATCCTTTTACCCTTTGACCATGATCTATCTCCCTACTTTCAACTCAAAGAATTAAGGATATTTTTAATCATAAGATTTTTAAATCCATAGCTCCAATGCTTCAGTAATTTTTCAGAAATTAGATTTGAGATTTTAGAAAGCAGGTTTATAGTCATTTATTCTATAACATTTCATTTCTAAAGATCCATGGATTTTCAGGTCTCAGGTGTTTCTCATAAAGAATACATTGTCCTTGTTTCACAGTAGTATGATTGTACTTAACAGTACTAAACTACATACACTTAAAATGGTTTAGATGGTGAATTTTATGTTTTATACCACAAGAAAAATGTGTGTGTGTGTGTGTGTGTGTGTGTATACACATACACATTCTATTATATATATATATATATAATAGAAATGGTATATATATATATATATATATATATATAATAGAAATGGTCCTCAGCCACCTTCCTTCTTCTGAGGTCCTTACAATGGGAAATCTGGTACCAACACCGGGTAAAGAAAAATAAAGAGAAATCAAGATAGGGGCCACAGCCTGGTTCTGGCTTTTGACAGTTCAGTCTTGGGACATTGTGCTCAGGGTGAGTTGTTTCTTTCTAGTTTCTATCACCTCATTGTACAAGGATGTTCACTGATTCAGAAGAAATTGAGTTCCTGCAAGTGAGGCTCTGAGGATGTTGTTAAAGCATTATCTCTGCTCCTGACTCAATTAAGTCCAGATCCTAATGAATGTACTTCCAATATACTTGCAGTTGAAAGTAGACTTGGTGCCTGCCAAGATCCAGCCTCTCTGTGACTCTCTGGTCCTTAGCAACATTCCTATGCTTGCTCATAAGATCAAGGCAGCCCCAAACTTCCCTGTAGCTAGAGATGTCCACCTTATTCTGATGTGCTTCCAAATATGACAGCACCAAATGCCACCTTACCAATTTCTTCTTTGTCATGACCTGCTCTGACCACAAAAGGTTCTGGGCTTCCCTCAAGTCACAACACAAAAGCAGCAAGTAGAGGCAATGGGCATCTGTATAAGCCTAGTGGGCAATAAAATGTAAACATACCTTTATCCTCATATGTTCCCCAAGCCATGAGACTTCTGCTTTTGGTACCTCTGGAAATTCACCAAGAAGCAATGCTTATTCTCAGGCTGATTACTAGGGAGCATCCATTCATCTGTATCCTTAGCACTTCCAGTCACTTGGTAGGAACTGGATTAATAAATATTAGACATAGAAAATGTACAGTAAGAGATCTCATGTTATAGATGAAGACTCTGAGACTCCAATAGATTATTTTCCCAAGATCACTGTAAATTATTTGCAAAGCCTTTACCAGAACTCAGTGTGGCATTCCTTGCGACACCCGTTGACTCAGGAGGCAGAAGACTGTTAACTCTGAGGAGCCTAAATGTCTTGAAAATAGAATGTTTTGCCAAGTGGAGAAGAGATGGCCCTTAAGGGGAAAACAAGGAAGCTCTCTAGAGAATAATGAGATAAAAGTTAGTTATTCAGCCAACCTGTCTCCATGCCCTGCCTCCTGTCTTTCTAACCTAAAACAAACACCTATGCTCAGCAGAACTCTGTGGCTTTGTTGTTCCTCAATAAATCTTGGCCTTTGAGTCAGTTTGGGGCTCCATTTCAGTGAGGCCCCCTAAGCTTTCTCAAAGAAATTTTCTGTCTCTTGTCTCTATCAGGGTTTGCTGACCCAAACCTGGCAGCTCTGGTCTCCTGACTCCTACCATAATTTATGTCAAACACGAGATACCTTCACCAAGAGAATAAGATAGACAGCTGGTCCAATTTGAAGAAGAACTTGGTCACATAAAAGACTTAAAAGTTTTCGTGGTTATTTAAAATGGATTTTTGGTAACTCTGTGCATAAGGTAGTAGTGGCAACTCCTGTTCCATATAATCTCGGGCCACAGAATGTTCACTCCTGTACCACATAATCAATACCAACAACTAGCTACATGAAACCCCATGGATGTAATACAGAAGGCCTGAAGCACCTACCAGGAAGGCCACCACCCTGATCACTGATGGTATATAGTTTTGTGAGCACTTGGGCAATCAAAAAACAAAAAACAGAAAATGTAAGAACCAGGTTCTAGAGATTTCTTGTAGTTTAAAAACCACAAATGAACTTGTTGGCCAAGCCACATAGAGTCTCAAAAGGCTAATTTGAAAAACAAGTCCTCCATCAAAGGGGTGATGTTGGACGCCACTGTTTACTCCAAAACTCATTTCTGCGCCTCTGTTTCTTCATGAGTGAAATAATTTATTGTGAAATTCTAGCACTATTAGAGTAAAACTCAAAAGATAAAAGTGACTGATAAATAATATGAGTTTAAGATAATACACTTTTTATCTATATTACTTCTGTAATCATACAGAACTTTGCCTTTTAAGAACTCAAAGTATGTGGTGCTCCATTTATCAACCATTCTGATTTGGCCCTATTACCATCAGCATCTTGAGAGCACCTGAGGCACCAAGTGTCACAGATTTACTCAAATTGAGAATCAGAAGAGAAGTGAATGTCCTGTGTTGTCTTGGGCGGTATTTCATGGTGCGATATCCATGATCTCTGCTCAGAGTCACCCCGTATACTTGTTGAAGATTCCTGAGTACTGCCCCAGCAGGTTATTCAAGCTAAACGGTTGGGGCCCTGGATTTTGTATTCCTAAAGATTGTTCCCAGATTACTGGTGCAAGCCAGTGTTTTGGAACATTTCTCCTCATGTTGGATCAAACTTATGCTGGGACTCCCCACTGGAAGGCTGACTCCATGGTGCGTCTTCACCCACAGAGCCTCCCTCTAGGCAACATTCCTTCACCCACATGTAAGACACCACAAGCCATCAGGATGGACCATAGGAAGAAGGATATCATGGATGGCATTTTGCATTGCACAAGGGGAACAGCCCAACTTTCATTTTCTGAAGAATGACTGCTTCAACAAAAAGCTTAGTGAGAAATTAGAAATGCAGCCATGACCACAATTATGTGCCACCAAAACAGATGCCGCCCATGTGCATGACTTTCACCCCAGTCATGGCTTTGTCTTTTGTGGGGTCTCTGGTCTGCATTCTTCTAAGACCAGATCACTTTCCCTATATTTGAGATATTTATGAACAATGCCCATAAAAATGCCACCTTAGGGGTACAGAAGCTCTTGATCTCAGGGTCAGCTTATCCACACCTGCTAGTTTAAGTCTAGTTTAAGTCCCTGTGCCTTGGCTTCTTTAGAAGCAAAACAGAAACCCTCATTGCCCTGTCTCTGAAGGGAGTGGCCTGGATCAAGAGGCAGGATTTGCAAAAAGCTGAGTGGTACAGAGGAGGAGACTCAGCCCACACTCGCATGTCCTTGTGTGAATTATACTCTCTGGGATTTGGGTGAAATTCAAAATGGGCAAGTTATTCCACCTGCTGTGGCTCATACACTGGGTCTTGCCAGGATATCCAGGGAATAGAACTGAAGGAGAGACAGCTGCGCCTTCTCATCCTACAAGAGGACTACCGGTCTTTCAGAGCTTGGCTTTGTACTGCTTGGGTCCTTCAGCACATTTCAATTGAACAGCCCTGTGTCCTCACTCAGTTAGTGTCTTCAGCCACTACTACTCCTGGAGGGAGTGCAGGGGACCGTGCCGGCAAAGAAAGTGAGGTCAACTATCTCATGAAACAAGCCGAAAGCTTTCTGCTATTGCCAAGGCAATCTGCTGAACCAGCCAGGATACCCCTTTCCCTGCCTTCTGTACTTCTGTACTCTCAGTTGGGCCTGGGGTGTTTTCCTTCATTCCTTCTGAAATAGCCTCCAGCTTTCAGGTGATTTAAAATATGTGCAAAGGAAGGAGGCTTGAGAGTGACCTATGCTTAGAATTCTTAAGAATCTGAAATTTTTAGCAAGGTCTCTGAATAATTTGCATTCTCCAATATCTATTTTTAAAAGAGAAATCAGAATTTTAAGTAGATGTCATGAAAAGACTCCAGTATGACTAATTATGGCTGAGAAAATCAAGATAAAACGAAGAGACAGATTTCAGTTTCTCTGGTCTGTGTTTGAAAGACAAAGGACCATCAGGCCATCCAGATCTTCTCTGAAGGCCTTTCAAAGACAGAAGGTAACTCATACTGACAGAAGTCCAAAATGACTGGCAAATTCATTTTAGTCAGGCCAAATTTATGCCACAGGAAAGTGATTTATGTATACTTTACTGGCCCTTTGTATAACAGTAATAACTGCCACTAATTATTTACTGCGTCTTGGCCTATGGTTAAGTCTTTTTCTTAGACTAATTATCCCATTTAATCTTGGCAACAGCCCCATGAGGGAAGTACTACTATCTGGGTTTCAGAGATGAGGTATATTCATCAGCTAGGACTGCCATAGCAAAGTATCAAAGGCTAGGTGGTTTAAACAACAGAAATGGAAGTCCAAGGTTTATTTTCTTCTGAGGCCTTTCTCCTTGGCTTGTACATGGCCACCTTCTGAGTAAGTTCTCACATGGCCTTTGCCCTATATGCATGCCCATCTCTGGTATCTTTTCTTGTGCATGAATTTCTCCTTCTTGTCAGGACACTAATCAGAATAGTTTAGGGCCCACCTTAACAGTTTCATTTTAACTTAATCACCTTCTTAAAGGCCTGTATCAAGCAATCTTCCATCACTAAACTGAAATACCTGAAATAATCACTTATAAAGAAAACAAGCTTATTTTGGTTCACAGTGTTGGAGGTCTTAGTCCATGATCGATAGATAGGTCCTATTGTTTTGGGTCTATGGTGAGAGGGCATACTGTATGAGGAACACTATGATAGAGCAAAATTGCGTATGTCATGGACAGGATGCAAAAACAGAGTGAGGAGGGGGACTAGGGTCCCAACTTCCCTTTCAAAGTCATGCTCCCCGTTACCTAAAGGCCTCTCACTAGGTCCCACCTCTTAAAGAATCTACCACTTCCCAGTATGGCACTCTAGGGACCAAGCCTCTGTTTAACACATGGGGTTTCGAGAGACCTTCAAGGTGCAAACTATAGCAAGGCCCTAGCTTCAAATACAGTCACATATTGAGGTACTGGGGTCATGGATAAAACATAAGGATTTGGAGGGGACAAAATTCAGCCCACAACAGGGATATTGATGCTCAACGAAGTGAAATAAGCATCCCCAAGTCACACAATACATGGCAGTGCTGGTATCCCAGCCTAGGCCTGTGTCATTGTGGGACACTGACTCTCAAGTATAGTAGTGCTAGAGGGACCTTGGGAATGGACCTTGATTATCACTGGCTATTACTGGCTAGCAGTAAAGCCTATTGTAAGTGGCTGACAAGAAGGCGCCAGTTTCCTCAGCTGTAAAATAACGGATTCAGCATTGAGATCTCTAATATTCTTTGCAATCCCTAATTATAGCTTTGTTCCTTCCCATTATTCTAGAGGCCTTCCGCCTTCATGGAACATGTTTGGTCATAAGTATGACTTACGGGATACTTGGTTCTTGGTTCTTGATCTACTTGGCCTCCCAATTACAGCACAGTTCTTTTTTTTTTTTTTTTTTTTTTCCCAGTACCAGGAATCGAACTCACGACCTCACGTTTGCCAGGCAGGCACTGTGCCCCTGACCTAAATCACCAGCCCCCACAGCACAGTTCTTATGGGTAAATACAGTGTGCCTGACATGTGGGTGCTTTGCCACAGTACAGGTTATGATGCAATTCCCAAGACATATTGAGGCAAAGGTGAGGGACCGCTTGTCAAACATCTTCAAGAGATAAAAGCAATAATATTGGCTTTTCATACTGTTCTGTCTTTTTATTTACATTTCTACGGTCTTGCACAAAAACAAAAAAGTGGAAAGCTGATCACACATCAATTAAAATAATAATGTTGATTTTTGTTGACTGCAATGGCCAAGATCTTGGAAGCTGTGAGAAATTTGTCACAAGTTAAGACCTCACATATGGCCCTGAAGCCACAAACCTTCATTCGCAAGTCTCATCTTCAGGCCACATGGCTAAGCAAAAGAGAGAGTCACGATGTGTGACTTTCTTGGGGCTCAGCCAACCTGGATCTGGTTAGAAGAAAGAACATGGCCACTGAGCCAGCCAACAGGAGAAAGGCTCAAAGGCCCATCCCCAGTGTGCAGAAAAGGCCATGATTGTATAATTGGCTCTGCCCAGGTAGGATTGGATTTCAAAAGCAAGGTTGTAAACTTTTGAAGAAATAGATCCATAATATGTTCCTCAGGACTTTCTTGTTTCATATCAAATACATACCACAGTACAGCATTTCTAAGAAGTATCCTGAATCAGAATCTGAAAAGCCTACATAGTTCTGCTAGGGTCCTGCTGAAAAGAGATGGAACACTCATGTAGCATTTTACTGCTTTCAAAGTGTTTTCACTCTGTGATCCTCCTAGCATCCCCAGAGTCACTGAGGTTCCAAAGAAATTATGTAACTTGTCCAACCTGGGATTTGAACTCTGGTCCTCTGCCTCCAAAGCTTTCCTCTACATTATATACTCCTGAATAATATGATTTTTTTTCCCAAAAGAAAAACAGCTTTATTGTTTTAAAAACAAAATTAGGGGGATAAAAAATAAAATTAGGGGAATAAAAAAGCCTCTGTAGTTTGGAGGCAAATTGCTGCAGGGCATTTGTCATGAGTGAGTAGCTATTTTTCATAAACAAGAATCAGTAGTCAAAGGGAAAAGCCATACGGTAACCAATGAAATAAACACAATACTTCTTAATACTGGAGAGAAACAAGGGGAAAAAAGGCAATATCAAAATAGCATATGAGAAATGCAGAAGACAACTTTCCCATTATTCTAAATCTGGAAAGGTTTCAGACGCTGTCACAGACAGCATCATAAGGGCCATTGTGTGATACATGGACAACAGTGAGGCCTGCAGGACCTCAGTCAGGGGTCCTGTCGGCTCCATAGGAAGTTGAGACAACCGGACCAGACCCCCACCCCTCACAACCTTATCTTTGATAGCTTCCACATTGGACAAAACCTTTCAAACGCCCAGAATCAAATTCTGTTAGTAGAGCATCCTCCCGGCTACCATGATGACTCTTAACTATAAGAGTGACACAGACTCAAGCTTTTTAAAAAATTTTATTACTGTGTTTTACAGAAGTCTATGAACAATTTTTAAAAAGCACCTCCTTACCCCATCGTTTCTCTGACAGTTGTTAAAGTAGGCAGTAAGTATGTCAACAGCTTGGTTAAAAAAATTCAAGTCATCTGGATCATCAGAAGCATCTGTTTTCCTACTGCTCTCTTCATTGGGTTCCACACTTTTGTCCTCCAGTTGTTCTGGCTCCTTCTTCTTCTGAAGGTTTCTGTTTTGTTGTTGTTCTGTTGTTTTTGAGAGCTGGGTTTCTTCTGCCTGGGCAGCCCCTTCTTCATCTAATATAAAGGCCCTTTCCTCCCCCCCTTCCCTCCTCCTTCTTCTTTGCATAGTAAGATCAAAAAATCACCTCATCCCCAGACATGGCTGCAGCTCCATTGGGCTTGGCATGGATAGGAGGTGAGATGGGCCAGCCCCAGGCCCTGGTGTCGTCGAGGCTCCTTCCTATACCCCTCTAAGCACTGCACGAGGCTCTTGCATCAGTGAAAGGGGACGACATCCCACTTTTTTGTTTAAGCTTATGTCTTTTGTGTACATTCACTGAACACTAACAATGAATAACCACAAGAGACAACAACTATATTAGCAATTCATAGTTTATGAAACTCTGTCTCTGTGTTTACCTTTGCCTCTATCTCTGCCCCCACCTTATTTGAACCATGAAACATTCTTCTGGATATTGACTAGGTGGCCAATATTGTCCCCATTCTACAGAAGAAAAAAAGCTCTTAAAACTCTTAAGTGACTTTCCTAAAACCAAAAAATTACTACATAGCAAAGAACATGAATCCCAATTCTGACTTCATATTTCATGCTGTTTCCAAGATACCAGCCATATCACGTATGACGCATTAGTTCATGTTGTAAATATAATTCCATCATATGTTTACCTTCTGCATGGCTGATGAACTTCAGAGATCTGAAGAGCAGCACTAGACATCTGGCCACAACAGCTCTTTCAGACAGATACGAGGAGGAATCCAGTTGTCAGCCACCCATGCATGCTTCAAAGTGACTTACAAATAACAAAACTTATTTGGTTACTCAGACACAGATGTCCTAAAGTAAGAAAGGTAATGAAGACAACTTTCTCATAAATTCACAACCTCATGGATACTTCGGATTAGGAAGCTACAATACTGTGTGTTTCTCTGTCCTCAAGATGATAGGACAATAAGGCCAAGTGTGGAAGCTGCAGCAGCTCGAGGGACCACTTCCATGCAAGATGACGAAACAGAAAACAGGACAGCCGGGTGTGGTGGTGCACGCCTGTAATCCCAGCACTCAGGAGGCTGAGGCAAGAGGATCGTTTTGAGTTCGAGACCAGCCTGGGCTACAAAGTGAGCTCAAGGCCAGCTTGAACTGCACAGTGAGACCCTGTCTCAAAAGGATTAAAAAAAAAAAAAAAAAAAAAGAACAGGGAAGGAGATGGATATTCAAAATGTAAGATGAATTAGCTGAGTTGAAAGTTGTATTAATATTGCTGTATAACAAATAATTCAAAATTACCATAATACAAAAAGGAATTTCAGCCACAGAGCTGTTCAAAGCAGCATTGCTTATATACTACCAAATTTGAAAATAACTTGCATTTCCAACAATAGGGGAATGATTGAGTACAGATAATACATGTACATAACAAACTACTAAGTAGACACTAAAATTATATGTGAGATTACAGGAGTGTAAAAAAAGTGTATGCTTCTTTACCAAGTGAAAAATACTATGTTGTTCACAAATGTTAGAATAATATTAACTATATTTTAAGAAGAGTATAAACTAAATCTTTAAACTGTACATAAAAAGGAAACATTCAAAGATAATTCATCAAAATATTACCCATTTGTATTTGAACGGTTGAATGACTTTTTAAAATCTTTTAAAGTTGCAGTTATATATGTGTCACAAAAGAACAATTTAGTAGCTTCAAACAATGATCATTTATTTTGCTCACAAGGATTGGCTCACTCTCCTTCATGTGACAACAGCTGATGTGACTCCACTGGACTGAAGGAGCTGCTTCCCAAGGTAGCTCAATGACATGCTGGTTCCGTTAGTTGAGGAAAGCTTAGTGGGAATTGTTGGCCAGGTGGGCTTACTTCCTCTTCATGTGGCTGCTTGGGCTTCCTTGCAGCATGGCAGCTGTGTTTCCAGATCAAATATCCCAAGAGAAAGGAAGTTCAAGTAGTTTTAAGGCTGAGGCTTAATAAATAGGACACTATCATTTCTGAGTGTTTTATTGATCAAACTACCATGAAGCTGAGAAGAATGTCAAACAACTTGTGGCCATCTTTAATCTATCATTTGTAATGATAGATTTTTAATAAGCCTTATTACAAGTAAGGCATGTAAAGTACTTTGTAAGATGCTTTTGTGAAAAAGCTTTTACAAATTTGAAAACCCCAAGTATAAATTCTCTGACAAATCAGAAAATTACTTAGAATAGCAATTTTTTCTACTCTGCTTCAAAGCATTTTCTTCAGCTACATAACCCTAGACACACACACACACACACACACACACACACACACACACACACACTTTCAGGCACTTCTCCAGGACCTGGCCTGAGTGTGGACTAAAAATTTAAGTATCTATCACTGGGCTTTCAGATTGTGCCATTCCAGACATGGTGTTTTTCAAAAGGTGTATGTTAACACTTCCCCCCTCCACTGCCATTTCCTGATCTCTCACACAGAAAAAGGCTAAATGAACGAGGCATATCACCTGTACAGGAGCACTGTCTCAGGCTGTCTGCATACACTGAACCAGGCATTTGTCTGACGCAGGGGTTATTAAATGGTGAAGGGCTCACAGTTGCCTGAGATAGTCATATAGATCCTTAACTTTTCTCAAACTGACTCTAGTCTCATAATATTTGTTCTCATTTTCACATAAAGAAGGATATTCACACTTGGATGCTACTTTCATGTGATCATGAAACTAAATGCTTGTTATTTTGTCTTTTTTTTTTTTTTTTTTTTTTTTGTCTTCTTGAGACACAGTCTTGCTATACAGTTCTGGTTGATCTTGAGCTCACTTTGTCTTTTTGAGACAGTCTCATTATACAGTTGTGGCTGATCTTGAGCTCACTTTGTAGCCCAGGCTGGCCTTGAACTCACAACAATTCTCCTACATTAGTTAGCCTCCTGAGTGCTAGGATTACAAGTGTGTGCCACCACACCTGGCTGAACTATTGTTATTAAGGGGTCAGAAGACAAGCAATCTTTCCAAGAATACCTATTAAGAATACCTACTAAGGGGGCTGGGGATTTAGCTCAGCGGCAAAGCGCCTGCCTGGCAAGCGCAAGGTCGTGAGTTCGGTTCCTGGTACCAGAGAAAAACCAAAAAAAAAAAAAAAAAAGAATACCTACTAAGGTCTAAGCAGTATGATTGACAGCCTAAGATTAAATGGGACCAGTGTATTCAAGGTTAGAATGTAGTGTTTAATACACTATATGTAGTTTGTGTGGTATTGTATGGGTATATGAATACATGAATTATATCCTGGTTTTCAAGCCTAAATGGCACAATTTTAGACAATCTACCTGGAAGATAAAAGAGCTGCCAGCTATTCCCCACAGCCTACAGTCAATTAAAATTATAGATCCTCTCTACAGAAAAAGGTACACAAATTTAAGCAAATTATGCTGTGTAAGATTGGAGGCATTTTGCACAAAACCCTAATTTCTAAACCTCCATGATAAAGATAACTCTAGACTTTGGTAACCAAAGGTTACCTTCATGGTAGCAAGTCCAATGGCACTCACTAAGTTCAAAATTCAAATCCTTGTGTATCTTGCCAGTCTTCTGTGGGAAAAATAATTCTTTATGAAACTCTATAGAGTGAGACTGATCATCTCAAACATGACAAGGCCTACTTATGTTGTGGGTAACTGTGAAAAAATTATTCTTGTGTTCAATTTGCCTTTCTTTGCCCTTACATCATAGCAGACTCCGCCAAGACCACTGCGATTAAGTTTTTATTCCTCCCTTCCCTAATCCTTCATTGCAACTTTTGGCTGTCCAAAACGAATACTTCCATATGGTGTGCTGTTTATGTGAAGATGAGAGACTTTCAGTAATTTTACCCACAAAGCAATAATTTATAAATTCTACACAGCTGGAACAAAATATTGGTCTGTAATTGATTCTCAAAGAAGTGCATTCAACAGGAACAGGAAACATGGGCACTTTGCTAGTTATTGGTGTTTAGACTTTAGGTGTCTTTGTACAGCACTCCTCAGCTCTGACCTTAGGCAGACTGCTGAACCCCCTTTTTGCCTCATCCATAAAATGGGTTTAGCAATTTTACCTATTCCTCAAGTTTTTATGAGGGTTAAATCAGCTAATACAAGTAAAGAGCTTAGAAGAGTACACACTTTATAGCAGGCACTCAGCAGTTGGTTCTTTCCATTACTTACAAGCTGAGTCAGGGGGAAGAGCAATGGGATGAGGGAAGGAGGAGGAAAAAGGACAGAATGGTGTACATACATGGACAGAAAATGCCCTCTGCCACCTCTGAGCCTGGAAATACGAGAGCTGTGTGAGTGGTTGTTACAGACTTAGGGAGTGGGTAGAGGGAAGGCAGTAGGTCCAACTTGTAGAACTAGGGGCTTTCTGACCTACCTTTTTGCTCACCTCTCATTTTTATCATTACTTAATCAAAACAAATCAGAACAGGGAGGCAGAAGGCAAATCCTGAGACCACCTAACTTGCGAACATAACCCTGGTTTGTGTGAAACCAGTTCAGAGAATTTCATCCTATTGATTTTTTTTAAAATTCTGGCGCTGGGGATTGAACACATGGTCTTCATACTAAGCTATATCTTCAGCCCATTTCTATTTTATTTATTTTGGGGCAAAGTCTCACTAAGTTGCTAAGCTGCCCAGTATGGGCTCAAACTTGAGATCCTCCCTCCTCGGGCTTTCAGAGTAGGAGGATTACAGGTCTGAGCCACCAGGCCCAGCACTGACTCATTATTACTTTGGACAAACTGCCCACTTTTGTCACAAAAGGATCTTTTACAGTGATTTTTAATGTCTTCTATTCTGCAGCACTTACATTTACAAAACATTTGTATACTTTCCTAATACTGATAAAAATCAAATAAAGTCATATTATTTACCTTATTTTAAAATAGTAAATATTTAGTGTATATTTACTATGTGTCAGCACCATACTAAATGCTCCACAAGGAGTACCTTATTCTATCCTTCTGAGGTTGTACGAGAGAAGTTGAGTAACTCTCCCAATGTGACTCAGACTGCAAAGGGCAGAAGCAGGACTTGAACCCACATCAGTCTGATTTCAAATCCTGTTTCCCTAACTCCTAACCACTACATTCTGCTGTTGAAAGATAATCAGACACATGTTCCTCTTTCCTAGCATGGAAATGCTTTTGTGTGAACTCAGCCTCATTATTCAGTCATGTAAACAACTGTTGTGACATTATACAGAAATATTAAGCTTTTTGATCTCTATTTCCATGTTGTATTCCTCAAATTGCTTCAAACAGATGTACATCCCAACGCACATTTTCCCTCTAAGGTTATGGGAATCTGTACAAGACCAGTAATTGTTAAATAAAGCCTCCAAATACCTAAAGTACTTGGTAATAGGCTATGAATCTGTTCCTTGTTTACTTGTGATACAGTTTAATAGTTGTAGGTAAGAAAATGTAAGCACCGTTATAGTGAAGAGCTATTAATGTTTTAGATGGCTCAGTAATGGAAAGGACAAAATCTATTCATAAAAATGCATTTTTTAATTTTATAAGCATTAAACAGAAAAGAAAAAAAAACCTGCTCCATGTCCCTCCCCCTCATGCAAATAGCTCTCAAATGAGACTCTTCAAATTTTACGTTTTTTCCATTCTGGTTCATTCTTTGCTTCCTCGTCATCAGATTCAACTTGGGCAAACATGGTTTTGGGCTGAGTTCTAAAAGGAAAGTTAAAAAAGAAAAGGAAAATTTTAATCAGCAATATTTACTATATTAGGCTTTGCTTCTTTCCTCAAGTGGGAATAAATTTGGAGAACTGATCATGTCTCATCTATTAAACATAAATCATTAAACACCTTACAAAGAAAAGAATAATGGACATTTAATTATGTTCAGAAAGAGCCAAAGATTCTTTTGAAGGTTTTCCCTCTGTGACAGACTGTGTAACACGTCCTTCCCTTAAGTAAAACATAAATGTATTAAATTCAGTAGAACTACCCTTTACTTCCACCTAGGTAAACTGGGATCATGTGGAAGAATAAGTTGAACCTATACATAATTTTTATTTATAGCTTTGTAAGTTGTTCCTAGGCTTAAGTAGTCCACATACACTGAATTATTGTACATATACTAGGAGAATTTGAGGAATCAGTATTCTTGTCTAGTCAGTTTAAAATAATACCTAACACGTATACTAATACAATCCAGTAAAACAAAACCAAACAAGTAAACATTCCTTTCACTCCCAGGCCCAGACCAATGCATGAAAATGCCAGGTCTTTTAGGACAAATCACTGAACATGGTTGTAACACTGTCATACAGTGTCACTGCTGAAATACTGCCACAGTATATCAGGAAATCTTATGAGAACCTCCTGTGCTTTATAAACGTACCTGCCTCAATGACATTCCTTTCTATACTATTCATACAGAAAATAATTCCACATAAATCTAAATGGTTATAATATACGTTCCTTTTTCTCATGCTGCTGCTGATTTCTTTCTAAAAACAACTGTATTGCAATCTGAAGAAATAGCATAATATCTGCAGAATATATGACATATCTTGGCATACATCTTCATTTAGAGTTCAATTCACTATATCATGATAATTCCAGAATGATAAAGAAAACGACAATAACAATAATGCCTTTTATCTGGCAATGAAACTTCATATTACTTCAGGCTGTTTCTTTATTATTCTAGGGAAGAATAAACCATCCACAACTCAAGCTGATGTTCTCTGACATGAGTCATGTTTCCGAATTCCTCATGCATTAAATTGTTCACAATTCCTGTCTCTCCAGTTACCTCATACATCTACCTAGAGCCGGAGCTGTCCCCATACACAATTCAGTGGTTAAACTTTTTGTGTCACTTCAAGACACTATCATGACATCTACACACAGGTCATAGCTCTAACATTTCAATAAGCAGCTGCAGCTTTTCATAGAGCCTGAGTTGCTAAATTACTAGAAAGCAGGACTACTGGCTTCCAAATGCGTTGCAGCAAAGCAAATGATGCTTGTTACATATTTTATGTTCTGGCAAAGATGCAGGCCACTTAGTTATGGAGAAACTTGTTCAAGAATAAGTTTTTCTGGCTTTAAAAATTTTGTTGAGTTAGCTATTTAATTTCTAAGGGAAGAAAGGAACATGATCTTCTATGGCTATCTGGCAATGTTTCATAAGACACCAGATCACCAGCGTTGGTTGTAATGAGACTTAGGTACTAAAAAGCTGCAAGGCTGCTTTTTGGATACTAAATGAAAATGAAACTGAATGGCAGACCACAAGAAGAAAACCTAGAATTTAAAAGGGCTATTTTATCTAAGGGGTTACTTTTTAAAACTCTTCCTACTTCCAAAAGTATTTGTAATAGGTTGGTGGCTAACAGGAAAGGGCACAGAATCAATAGAACTATTTAATAACGATAGAAAAGGAACAATGGTTGCACAGGAGCCTGAGGAAATGTTTTGGTGGGATGGAAATGTTCTATAATCTTGATTGAAGCAGTGATTGCACAGATGTTGTGTTTGTCAAAACTTGAAATGGATGCACTTTATGTTATATTGTATGTAAATTGTGCCTCAAAAGAGTTGATTTGTAAAGAAAATCTGAACAAAACAAAACATGAATAGAAGCTCAAGAGCCAAGGAATGAAAAGATATGTAAGCATAAAACTACTGAATTTCCTAACAGTCAAAATAAAAGAAAATATTAGTTTTCAAAGGAGACTATTTTTTCTTTCCTGGCATGGAACTCAGAAAACTCACTGAATAAATGTTTCACATGAGAATAATTTAGACTGTCAGTCTAATCACTAGAACATAACAATTTCCTTTGACTTTACTAAGAATTTAAATTTAGGGGAAATCAAACTGGAAAGTGGGACACCTAAAATCATGGTCCTTCTTGTAAAACTCCAGGACATTTACTTTAACTCCTCTTTTGGACTAATCACTATGTTGCCAGCAAAACGGCCATATTACATACTGACACTTCAATTTCAAGTTGCCATGGTCTCTTTCCTCGAATCGCCATAATCGAGGCATAAATCCATGTTCAACTTTTTTCTCAGCATTTGTTTCCATCCCTCCATCCCTCTCTTCATTCCTTTTTTCTTTCCACTGGCCAGGTAGGGAACAGTTGAACTTAATAACTAGGTTCCTATCCATGTAAGATGTTGGCAAAATTGTATATCCATATGCAATGAATGAAGCTGGATCCTTACGCTATACCAGATAAAAAATTACCTTAAAGTGAGACAAAGCAGGGGCTGGGGATTTAGCTCAGCGGCAAAGCGCCTGCCTGGCAAGCGCAAGGTCGTGAGTTCGGTTCCCAGTACCGGAGAAAAACCAACAAAAAAAAAAAAAAAAAAGTGAGACAAAGCTCTAAGCATAAAAACCCAAACTACAAAACTCTTAGAAGAAAACAGAGAAACAGTTTGATATTAGTTTGATAATAGTTTCTTGGATATGACACTAAAACACATCCAACAAAAGAAAATGTATATAAACTGGATTAGATCAAAATTTAAAACTCCTACACATCAAAGGACACAGTAACACAGTAAAAATGGAATGGGAGGAAATATCTGCTAATTATATACCTGGTAAGGGATTACTATCTAGAATACAGAAAGAACTCCCATAACAATAACAACAGAAAAAAAACACCCACAACTCTATTAAAAATGCGCAAAGGACTTGAACAGACATCTCTCCAAATACAGTAAAAGTGCCAACAAACACATAAAAAGATGCCCAACATTACTAATTATTAATGAAATTCAGAACAAAACATACCGAAATATCACACCATAACCATTAGGATGGCTACTATTAAAAGTATGGCCAGAATGTGGAGAAAAATTGGTATCACTATACACTTTGGAAGGTAATATAAAACAGCACAGCCACTACCGGGATTCTTCAAAAAATTAAAAATAAAGTCACCACAATCCAGCAATTCTACTTCTGAACTTATACACAAAATAATTAAAAGCACAATTTTTTTTTTAAAAGACAGAGTCTCACTATGCAGCCCAGGATGGCTTTGAACTCATGGCAATCTTCCTGCCTCAGCCTCCTGAGTACTGGGATTACTGGCATGTGCCACCACACTCGGCTATGTGCAGAATCTTGAAAGGATATTTGCACACTCATGTTCATGGCACCATTATTCACAATAGCCAAAAGGTAGAAGCAACCCAAGTGTTTATTGATAGATGAATGGTAAGAAAAATGTGTACCTACATAAATGAAAATTGGTCAGCCTAAAAAAGGATGAAATTTTTTTAATTTTAAAGATAATAAAAAAATTAAAACAATACATAATTTCAAAACAAGATGATAGGAAATTAACAATGGTTACTATATTGCATGTTGTTATCGTCGAAATAGTTGCTCAGATTAAAAGGATGAAATTCTAACATATTGCAACATGACAAAACTTAAGGACATTTTGCTAAGTGAAATAAGCCACCCACAAAAAAGACAAATACTGTATGATTCCACTTCCATAAGATACCTACAGTAGTCAAACTAATAGAAACAGGGAATAGAGTAATATGTGCCAGCAACTGTGTGTATATGGGTATGGGGGGGGTTGTTATTTAATGGATATTATAGAGTTTTAGTTATACAGGATGAAGAGCTTTGGAGATCAGCTATAAAACAATGTGAAAAGATTTAATACTTCTTAAAACAATTAAGGTAATTCATTTTGTTATATCTACTTTACCAAGATCAAGCATTAAAAAAACAAAAAAAAAATAAAAAAACCTAAGCTCTTGAGTTTGGAAGTAAGGAAGAACAAAGCCTCTTCCTAGAACACAAAGATACCTTGGAGAACCCCAGTCCCTGACTGGGACAGTCCTACTGTAGTGTTTCTTAAACCATCCGTGACCAGACCAGTCTTTGTTTTCTTATTTCCACTCTCCTGTAGACAAATATACTTCTAGAAAAATATAACTAAAAGACTATACATGAAAGTTTTTCTTAGATTCAACAGGCACATCAAACTGCTATAAGACTTTCTATGCACTTTTCTCAGTTCCTGCAATGGCTGGTGGTCCACAGTGGACAGTACTATAGAGTGCTCCATCCCTTCCCTAATTTGGGAAGGCAAAGAGAAAAGCTGGGCTCTGAAACAAGGCTATGATGTAATGATCTGTTAACATAAAGACATAACAGGCTTCCTGTACTGTGAAAAAATATTTCTCTACAGAAGTCAGCCCCATATGAAGCGAGTAAAGATTTATAATGACTTGGACATACATTTTTTAAAAAATAAAGATTTGGTAATGAGTGAAGTTTGAGGTTGCACTCTTAGGCCTGTCTTTTAAGGAGTGACCTTTACTTCTTGAGTTAGGCATGGACAGATGACAGCAAATGTGGCCCATAGAAAACATTTTCTCTCACTCCAATCCATCCTGCTTTCCAAACCAACACTCTTAACGCGCAGCTGAGAACTTTTAATGAAAGCTCTATGTTGTGTGCTGAATAAAGACTAAGCTCTTTAAAAAAGATTACTCAGTTTTAGCCCACTGAACATCTCTACAGCGCCTCACAAATGCCAGTGTTTTGTAGGCACACAGTGAGAGTCACAGCTTTAAACCTTACCGCTGTTCTTTCTTTTCAGCAGTTTTTCATCCTTGGATTTAATTCTAGCAGTTACTCTTTTGAAAAAGTCTAGAAATCCACACATGAGAAAGATTTTAAAAATTCAATTCAGGACTATCTGGGACATTTTCATTGGATTTCTTTAGTAACCACTTTACCAAAATAATGAGGAACAGAGATGATTAGGCAAAGTTAAGAATAGAACTGGGAGATTTCTTCTCTGGGAAGTGGCCTAATTTTAATTTGCCCTTGGCATAGAAAACTAAGTCTACCATATCAAGAAAAAGTAAAATGACACATGCAGAAAGATAAAATGTTAAAGGATTTCAAAACATTTAAAGGCTGGCATAGAGACTCTTGCTTTTAAAACCAATAAGAAAGAGTAACAGTAGCCGTCAGTAAACCCTCTCAACCTATTTACATCACCACCAGCCACAAACATGGATTCTTTTCTGGGTTGCTTGAAGAAATGGAATTTGTAGGCTGATTTTTATATAGACTCTATTGGGAGCTTGTAAAGAAAGAATAGAATAAACCAAACCAAATAGATAACAAAGGCATGGTAGCAGATATATACGTGTGTGTGTGTGTGTGTGTGTGTGTGTGTGTATAAAATCATTATATATATTTTATCATTTTAGGGAAGCATTTCTACTACCCACCATTGATTAATTGTCTTCTGTAACCAAATCCTCCAGAATTCTATGCCTTATTTCTCAAGAAACATGAATTTATCAATTAGGGTTCATAGCTTCTTGGCAGATTTATCTCTATTGGCCCACACAAAGCTTATGAAGGAACTGACTTGAAGAAAATGGAGAGAAAGGGAATATTTCTTTTAGCCAAGTGTATAATCACTGTGGGTGCCCAACATGTTAATAGGGATATGGTTAACCTCACTGTGAACCAGCACAGTATCGACTTTATTGAAATCAGTTTTATCCAGACTGTTACTTTTACTGGTTTATGGCACACGCTTACCCATTTTTATAAGTGTTAATTTAAAACCTAAACTTAGAGAGAAGCTGATGTGAAACTTCTGTTTTTCAGCTTGATTAACTCATTTGGGGACCAGTAAATATTTTCACCTGACTATATATGTCAGCTTGTTT
Source organism: Chinchilla lanigera (assembly GCF_000276665.1). NCBI lineage: Eukaryota > Metazoa > Chordata > Mammalia > Rodentia > Chinchillidae > Chinchilla > Chinchilla lanigera. The sequence goes on along the minus strand of NW_004955426.1, from coordinate 22,338,381 downwards.
ATTAGAGTTACAAAGGAAACTAGGTTAGATTTCAGTGTAGTTATTGCTATCGACCATTTAAAAAACTAGTCAGAAGAAGAAAGAAGGGTTTTTGTTTTGCTTTGTTTTTGCTCTAGTAAAATCTGCATTTGCTCATAGTGAATGTGATTTCACGAAGCAAAAGTAGAAGAAACTGAAGCAAATGTTTTTCTCAAATCTATAAATTCTGATTAGCTGATACTTTGTGCTGATTCATTTCCCCCTTATATTGTTTCAAAAAACTGATTCCCAAGGTTATTTCCAGCAACTGCGTGCTACTGAGACATGACAGAAACTGAGTTCTACCTTTAATGTTTCTATCCAGAGAAATTTTGTGTCAAGCAGACAGCGATGAGCCAAGATGCTCCATGCAAATCTTCTAAAAGGGCATTTTAGTGGTGCAGCATTTATGTGAGAGAAAGTGTTAACAGAACTGCCTTTCCTCCTCCAAGCTCTAAGCTAGACCTTCTACTGTCCTGCTCTAGCAGTTAAATAAAAGTGAAGTAATCATTCTTTGTCATTATAGTCCTTTTCTGATTTGACTCATTCAAGAAGCACAAAGTGAGTCCCAGGGTAATAGGACAAGCATGAGGGGAAATGGCTTGTATTATTTAATCATCAGTATTCAAGTATAAACCACAAGCTTTTTTGGCTCAGTGCCCATTGTTTATTATAAAGGAAAACCTCAAAGCCAAAGTCAATTACAACCATGACTTGACAATCTGACACACTTGTTAACCCTGTTAGAGTGAACATGGCCCAGATGAACTCTGACCTGAACATCACAATTGCAGAATTATTAGGGCTAAATAAAAGGCTTGACCAAAAGATTCCACTTGAAATGGTTCCTTCTTTCTGATGAGGAGCTAATCAAAGCCTTTTTAAAATATCAAGAACACGTAAGAAAATAAGAAGCAGTAAAATGTTCCTAGATAAAGAATTTTCTATTCTTCAGTACTTGAACACTTTTCTTGGGAAAATAAACACATATTAGACCCATAAATAGGACATATTAACTCACAGAGTTGTATGTGAGAGTTCAAAGACTGTCAGGGTAGAGACAAGGACATATGTGAAATCTGTAGAAATTGTAGGAACAGAAAAAAAAGGATAAGAAAAAAGCCAGAAAGAACCCTATAAAATCACCATTAGTTACCTTATTATCAACTGGGTAAACAAGTTAGAATGATTAAAAAAAAAAAAACTTTGAAAAATACAGGCTGAGCAGAGCATGGTGGTGCACACCTGTAATGCCAGAACTCAGAAGGCTGAGGCAGGAGGATCACAGCAAGTTCAAGGCCAGCCTGAACTGCATAGCGAGACCTTGTCTCAAAAAAAAGGAAAGAAAAGAAAAACACAGGCTGGAGACAGGCAGATAATATCAAAGTCCAAGTTCCTATTTATAAAATCTGTAACTGTGTGCCACCATTTCAATTTAAAATATACATGAAGCTGGACACTGCTGTGGTCCTATGCTCTTACTTCACAGACAAGGAAATAGCCTTAGCAAAGGTAACAGACTCACTAGGTAGGGACATGACTGAACTAAATGCAGGATTTGTGATTCTTCATGTTCCCTTTGCTGTACCATGCCACTCACATAATGATCTTCTTAGCTTCATTATTACTCAACTTTTCTAATAACTACTAGTAGCTGCATTATGATGAGAAACAGTTCTCCATAATAATTAAAAAATCATAGACTTGACTTCAAAGCACAGATCTTTTGTCAAATTATAAGCTTCATTTTCATCTTTCATTTTCACTTTCATATAAAATGAAGAAAATACCACTTACCTCAGGTGGCTGCTAAAAGGATTACATTGAAATATAAATATATATATATTTTTTTTAAATAAACCCGACATAGTGTAAGTACAAAAAGCATCATTCTTACTATATACCTTGCTTTAAATATCGTGTTTTTCATTTCATACTGCAGATGTATTTTCAAAAAGTTATATATAGGATGTATTTGGTGAAATAATTCACATGTTAAACACAATATTGCTACTTGTGCTGGGTGTGGTGGCAGGAGGATCAACATGAGTTCGACGCCAGCCTGAACTACATAGTGAGCCCCTGTCTCAAAAAACAAAAACAAAACAAAGAAACAAAAGAGTGTTACTTGCTATTTAAAAAATCCTGGGAGGAATTATTTTGTTATGGAGATAATTGACTATAAACATCTATAACTGAAATTAATCTATAAGTGTAAATTTTCTTAAGGGGGAATCTTTCTTGGCTTGTTTTACATAACTGCTTGTGTATTACTATCACATGTCTGAGTCTAAAATAATCACTGTGGACACTGCTTAAAATACAGATTCTCTGCCATAATCCCACAGCATTTGAGCTGGTTTGTACTGATGTCTCCCTCCCCTGTTACACACACAGCCACTGTGATGAAGAAGTTCAGGGGCCACTCAAAGAAACACTGGCTTTACACAGGAATATGGTGACAGTGACAATCACTCACTTAAATATAACTCAGGGAATAAAAAGGTAACGTTCCCTCTGTGGGTTTATTTCTCTTCTTAACACAATCTTATATAGTCTTCCCTTGCTCAGAGTGACCTCTTTAAACATTGTCAACTAATTCAACACGACTTTAAGTGGATGCTTTATAGGTGAGAATGATATTTTAATACATACAGACAATCATATACATCCATATATCCTGTGTCAGGCAAGACACAGACACTGAAAATTAAATTGACTGAAACAGCAATAATGGCAGCTTATCTGGCAAGAAAAGTGGTCATGGTTGACAGAGCTGTCAGCCTGGCAGGCTGCTGGCTGGGATCCAGGCTCCCACACACATCTATCCCGGTCTGATGTGTAAGCTAATAGCATTCTGGATCTATATCCTGCCCACTCCCCAGCCAGCTCCCTTCCCCTCCCTCTAGCAGCATCTTTTAACAAGAAACTGTAACTGAATCTGTTCATGTGTGGCTGAACAAGAATCCTCTATGATCCTGCTGTGTTTGAAAACTTTCATTGCTATTATTACATTGCTAGTGCCTGGAATGAAACTAAACATTCCTCTGATAAATGTAAAGTGTTCCAAGACTCTTCATTATCATCACCACAGAATACAGGTGATACATGTCATTTGTGGAATGTCTAATTGTGGTTAAAGCAAGATACAGTAAATAAATATTCATTTCATCACTGACAGAAGCCAATTGCAGTGAAGAAAAACAACCAGACACACCTTCTCAATTACAGTGACCTTTATGAAAAGATCCTTTTAAACATTAGCTTCCTTTCAAACACTCTGCCACTTGGCAGTAAATAGAATACCCTAGCAGGTGAGCACAGGAGAAATAGCACTGTGATCCTGGCTAACGAATTACATGCCACAGACTGTGCCATGAACTTAGTATGCAATAAATGTAAGGTGATGAAACTGGGTGGAAAGAAAGAGACGGGAGCGAAATGCAGCAGCACAAAGGTGTGTGCTAACAGCCCACACAGTCCTCTGGAAAGCCCATCGAAGTAGGGATCAAGAGAATAGAGGTGTTCTCTAGTTTCAGTCACTGTTCACTGCAGATCTCTAAGCTTCAGTCTCTTTACAAGTAAGGTATAGAAAAGACAATAGCCATCCTGCCTACTTACAGAGCTACTATTAAGCTAGCACATTATTCAATTATAAATATGTCACCTATAGCAAAGAAAAATATTTTTAGGCAATAGTCATCAATGAACAAAGCTACCTTTGGCTTCAACTAATTCTATTTAAATGAATTTGAAAGTGTGGACAAATGACTGCAGAAGAAAATATTAATTATTGAGCAGTACTGGAAAAGTGAGAAAATCCAAATAGATTATTGCCATGAGATGGTACAAGAGTGGGGCTGGGGATTTAGCTCAGCGGCACAGCACCTGCCTGGCAAGCTCATGGTCATGAGTTCAATTCCCAATACTGGAGAAAAACCAAAAACCAAAAAAAAAAAAAAAAAAAAAAAAAGGAGATGGTACAAGAGAGAGAAACTAAAGAATTATTATTCACCCTCTACTTCATGGAAGTTTTAAAGGTGAATTAAATCGCATCTTTGAAAAACTTAGTATGTTTCATGGTATTGAAACAGTTTGAAGGCATACTTAGAAAATAAAATACAAAACTTTTAGGAAGCCATGCTAACACTGAACAAAGAATAAATGACAAGCCTGTGAGGGTCACACTGAAGATGCCAGAATGACTCAGAATTAGTAATTCTAGTAATAAAATTCATCATTTTCATAGATCAAAGTAGAAAAACCATCTGATCATACAAATAAAGGAATTCAGTAACACGTCGCATCTACGTTGGATGCACATGCCTCTGGCCTTTGTAGGGTTTTCTCCCCATGGAATGCTCCCCTGCGTATCTGCATGTTTCGCTCCTCATTTCATTCAGTCATAGACCACGTCCATACACATTCTGCCTTGACCACCATTTCTAAAACAGCACCATTTCCTCTTCCTGGTTATTCTGTATCTCCTAATCCCTATATGAGCTTTCTTCTTAGCACTTACTATCATCTCACATTTATAGATTTATATATCATTTGCCTCTTTTAGAATATAAGCTCTATAATAACAGCTACTATATCTACAATCTAGAACAGCATTTGACACAAATAGGTGTTCAATAAATCTTCATTGAATGAATAAAAATAAAAAGAGATTCTTCCTTAACCTCTTATAGGTATGTTTTCAAAAGTTAACATGTTTTTTACGAGGAAACACCATTAGATTGAAATATGAAACTCTGACTTCTCATCTATAAAAAGAGAAAGTTCATATGGTTTAATCTAATAAAATTGCTCTTGTTAAAGTCCAAAATGAGAAAAGGATGTACACTATCACTGTTATAATTTGCTGTAATTCTGACAGTAGGCAATCTAATTAGATAGAAAAAATAGTAGGCATAAAAACTGGCAAGAAGGAGGAAACATCTTTACTTGCATATGATGCAATTTTATACTTGTAAACACAAGAAAATCACACAAATTTATTTATTTATTTTCCCCCCCAGTACCGGGAATCAAACTCATGACTTCACACTTGCCAGGCAGGCGCTGTGCCGCTGAGCTAAATCCCCAGCCCTGGACAAAATTATTTAAAACAATGCAAAAACACAGTAAACAGCTGGATACAAAATTAATATACTATATATATATATATATATATATATATATATATATATATATACATATATAATACATATATATGTAGCCTCATACAGTTTCCATATACAAAAGAGTTATAAATTCAGCTGAAAAAGATCCTATTTACAAAAGCATAAAAAGATAAAACAAGTAGAAATAAACTGAAAAAGAAATGTGAAATATCTACATGAAAAAATTTAAAATACTACTAAAGGATACAGTGGTGTGACTAAATATGAAGATATGTCCTGTTTTTGAAAGACTCACTACTATAAAATTCTATGTAAGTTAACACATACATGTAACTCAATTCCATAAAAATAGCACCAATAATTTTCTATGGGGACACGATTACATAATTTACAGTAATTCATGGAGACACGTAAGTGAGAAAAGTTCAGATATGGAGTATATAGTAAGAGTGACCAGCCCTTCAGCAATAAAAACTGGTACTGATATTTGAACTAACTAAACACAGAGCTTGGAAACTGAAGAAAAAAATCATATGAAAATATACTGTGCATAACAAGGATGTCATTTTCAATTCAATGAGGAAAACTACATTATTCAGCAATGTTACAGCAATTAGCTAACCAATGGGGAAAAAAAAGTATATCTGATGACATTAAAATAATTTTTCACACAGAAAAAATATAAATGGGGCAAAAACAAAAATGACTAGGAGAAATATATCTAAATTGTAGAATGAAGGAACTAGAAGTTAAATGAAAAGTAAGCTTTTAAAATTCCACTGTCTGCCCTTTGATATTGCTGACACACAAAGGGTTAATTTCCTTAATTTAAGGAAGTATTAGGCCAGGTATGGTGGCACAAGTTTTTAAATCCAGGTACTCAGAAGGTTGAGGTATGAGGATAGAAAGTTTGAGGCCAACTTGAACAATTCACTGAGATCTGTCTCAAAATAAAATAAAATAAAAAGGGCTAGGAATGAATATAGCTTTAAAAAAAAAGTCTTACAAAATTAGTAAGATGACCAGCCAAGAGATAAATGAGCAAAAGACATAAACAGAGTTTACAGGGCAAAAGACATATATAGAGTTTACAAGTAAAAAGGGATTTTAACAAATGAACAGATATTCGAAAGCATAAAATGTAAGTGAAAACCGGTGAGTTACAAATATTTGCCTATCAGATTGGCAAGAATAAAATTAGCATATTCTCTTAGCAAGGAAAAGGGGAAAGAGGCAATGAGACATTAAGTTACTTAAAAAGAGACTTTAGAGGAAAATTTGGTCTAAAATACTAAACAAATCTAAAATACAAATATCCCTTGACAGCAATTCTATTTTTAGAATGTTTGCACATGTAGACAAATATGTAAGTACAAAGACATTAATTTCAGTATTGTTTATGAGAGCTGAAGACTGAAGCAATGTAACTGTCCTTCAAGAGTGTATTGTTTTAGAAAAGTATAATAAATCCATACAATGAAATATATAAAGAAGTCTAAAGAATAAGCTAGATACATGGATGGATGAGGCCTAATCAGATGTGTGTTAAGTAAAAACCAAATAAACAAAAGCAAAAACCAACTTGCAAAGCATATTCTATACTCATGTTTTTAAACAACGAATGTGGCTAGACACCTATCTGTGCATTTATACACAGACTCTCTCTGGGAGGATGTACAAGAAAATGTAGCTGTTGGTATCTCTAAGCAGTACAATGAAGGACTGGGGGTTAAATGAAAGTCTACCCTTTGTCTGCCCTTTGATATTGCTAGGCTATTTTTCCTCTGTATGAATATATTACTTAAAACTCAGGTATGAAAATGACATAGTAAACTGATCCTTTATCAAAGTAATTAGCAGATGTCAGAACAATAACCTGGAAATTCTAAGGCCAAGTTCCTGTTCTGGGTTGCAGCAATGGCTTGCTAAACAGCAGATTCTAAAATTTATCTTCTTAGTATTTCATTTTCTTCAATGTTAAGTTAGGTCTTAGACACCTTCCTTTATACTATGTATTGCTAATACCAATTAATTATTGTTTCAATATTTTTGGAGATATCCAATGATTTTTGTTGGTAAGCATACGCACATATTTGGAGCAGTTAGCCATCAAAGTGATGCTTACCATGGTTACCATACTTTAAGCTCTATATCTGCTTTCTCTTCTTTCCTCAGCTTCTCCTTCACATATTTCTAAACAGGATTTTGGGAAGTATATAACATTCCTTATAGTTATAGAAGACAACTACTCCATTAAAAACAGAAGCATCAATACAGACATACTCTATAAGCTTATCTTTTTTTTTTTTTTTGAGGCAGGGTCTCGCTATGCAGTTCAGGCTGGCCTTGAGCTCACTTTGTAGCCCAGGCTGGTCTTGAACTCACAATGATCGTCCTGCCTCAGCCTCCCGAGTGCTGGGATTACATGCATGCGCCAGCATGCCCGGCTTATAAGCTTATCTGACTGCCAATGATGTGTTGATATATATTAGTTTATACACACACAAATTCTATACAAATGAAGAGTAAAAACATACCATTGAGCTGGCCAGCCTTAATATGACCCTCTTAGCTGTTGTAATATTATCCAACTCATTGTTCAGAGTTGTTCCATCTGTCCTTTCTGGTTATTAATACACATTGTGAACAACTACCACTGACATCATATAGTAAAGTCTGTTCCGCTACAATGCACATAGCGGAGGACGCAGTGCTCTCTCCAGATCCCTTCAAATCCCTTCAGCATTTTTGTATAGTGTGCAGTCACTCACAGCAGTGTCACCTATGTTTGAAGTTCCCGAGAGCTGGCAGTGACTGGGAATGTCTTTCTCAACCCCATATCCAGCCATCAGCAAAGACCAACAGATAAGAAGCACAGATACTCTAGCTGCCATTCCCCTGACCAGAACAACACTGACTATGGTCTACAGTGTTATGCTTCAGGACTGAGCCAAAGCGACCCTCCATGGGACTTGACTTGATATTATACCCTTGCTTGCTTCATTGCTTTTCTCCAATCTCCTATTGTTTTTCTCTTAATATGTCCCAGTAAATCATCTTTACATAAATAATTTATAACCTTATGGTCTATTTCTAAGAAATTCAAGCTAAAATGATGTGCTTTTCTTTTACATGAAGCAGTTTCTAATGGCCAGCAGATAGGGAACTGATACAAATATGACATGTAAACTGAGTTGATACATGGGATTTTTCTGAACTCATTAATGCTTTAAAAAGTAACTAGGGTATAGTTTTCTTAAGTTTTTCAAAGAGGAAAATTCATCAATACATAAAAATATCAAAGAAAAAAATTAAATAAGCCTCAAATAATGGAAAAATATATGTGCACAAGTTTATTCACTATAGCATTGTTAGTGACTGTAAAATACTGGAAACAAACTCAATACACATATAAAAAAAATGCACGGTTAAATAAACTATGTTATATCCATATAATGGAGAACAAGAATTATGAAGAGATGTAGAACTGATAAAGTCTACAGCATACTGCTAACTGAAGAAAGAAAAAGCAAAGCCCCAAAGACTACTTAATATAAAACCATACTTTAGATATATACATTTATAAAAATAGGCTATACTTCAATAAAGATGGTGAATAAAAAGAAGTTAAACTCTAAGCTGATAAATTCAAATTTTAAAGATGTCATAACAAAATTGTAGTTGATATGGTTATAAAAATTTCTCTTAAAATTAATTTAAAGTTAAATTTCATACTAAAACATTAATGGAGAAATACTTAGACAATGAATTACTTTTGTGGATAGTCAAAGACTAGCAACAATTTTCTGATAAAGTTGCATTTACTTTATACATGTGTTCATATGTTGTATTTATATTTCATCACAGATTTTCAAATTGAATTTAGACCAAAATTTTAAAAGAGTATTTGTATGACATTATCCTTTATCTTGGAAAGAAGTGGTTTTAAGAGAATATTCATGTATCTGCTTATTTGTGCAGAAGAAATAAAGGGAAGATAAACCAAAGAAGAAATATAAAAACTAACAAGTGAATCTAAGGGCATTTCAAATTAATTACAAAACCACAATGGCTGAGGTAGAGGAAAAAAAGATCTAATCTAAATAACTTTGAAAAATAGTATTTTGACTGGATATTACAAGCCTAAAGACAAAATACTGCAATACAGCTGGTAAAATGTTTCTTATAAAGGTACGGGTTAGCAACTCTGAAACTACTGTCTATGTACACCAGAAGTGAACAAATGGGAAAGAACTGAGTTTCTCACTAGCAGAAAAAAGCACTTAAATCTACAAATAAGGGAGAAGCTAAATGAACTTTGTGGCCTAGGGCTGAAATCAGAGACATCAGGTTAAAGTCATGGTTTTACAAATACACAGACTGATACATACAGAAATAGAGACATATGTATATGAACAGGCTGTATATGCACATACATTTCCTAGCTTTGCCAGCAGAGAGGACCTAGAAGCAATGGTCCTCTAGTAGCACTGAGCACATCTAACACCCATCTGTTGGTTTTTAAACACCATTCTCCAACAAACAGAATCAGAGGGGCGGGAATATAGCTCAGTGGCACCAGTGCCTGTCTGGCAAGCACAAGATCCTAAATTCGATTCCCAGAACCAAAAAAAAGAAAAAAAACAAAGATTAACCTGGAACATCGTGTGGTGTCAGAAAGAGGAAAGTGTTGTGGGGTGGGCACTGCTGAAAGAAGACGGAAGCCATTCTGAAGGACCTTCTATTGGCCAAAGCTGGAACAATCCGAGCAACAACTAAATAATGATAGGATTGGATTTTTAACCCACAGAACAAAGTAAAAATTTTACAATTCTTACTAATTTTTTTAAAACTTGAAATATAAATGTGGGAGAAGGGACAACTCTTTCTTTAGGTAGAATTCCACTTAACAAATACAGCAGAGAAAAATCACCATTAGGCAAATAGTATCACAGTAATAATTGTTATAGGTAAATGTACCCATGGACAAAAGGAGACAGCAAAAGATTAAGAAAAAACATGATTTGCATAGTCTAAAAAATCACCTCCCAAAAACTTATCAGGAATAAGACATTTTGATATTATGAAGCTCTTGATATGACACACTGAGAAGGATTCAACATGATTCTGTGTTATTTTTGTCAGATATACTCAGCTTCATTCCAACCATGAGAAAATACCAGAACACCCAAACTGAGAGAAAATAACTAACTAGTATTCATTAAAATGAGTCAAGGTCATGAAAGACAAGAAAGGTCGAGAAACTACTATGACTGGAGGAAACTAGCGAGACATAACTAAATGCAACATGGCTCCTGGGACAAAAAAAAGAATGTGAGTGGAAAACCTGGTGAAGACCAAGTAAGGTGTGCAGCTCAGTTAATAGTGCTGGACCAACGTTCACCTCATGTTCTTCATAATCAATTGTACTATGGGTTATGTAAGGTTAACATAAGGAGAAGTGGGGTGAAGAATATTTGTAAACTCTGTAGTTTTTTTAAAAAATTAAAAACTTGCTGGCCTAAAACTAGTTCTAATAAAGTTAAAATTTTAAAAAATTGAAAATTCCTTTAGCATAAATGTGGCTCTTTTAGTAACTTCAGAATCACTACACATTCACCCATGTTAAGCTATCTAATGGAATCTGAGAGGCTGGATCTACTAGGCAGTACTATTCACATATAGTTCTAACAGTGCAGTCCTTCGTAACAGATCTATAAGCTGCACCCATTCATTTGCTTTTAATCCCTGCCAATCAAGATAATGAAGCGATTTTTCTTTTTTTTTTTTTTTTTTTATGTCCTAGGTATAATGGGCTTCACATAATGGTTTACATTAGGCTGCCACTGTGATTAAACTGGTATAGTTTTAAAAGTTACCATTTTAGAGTCATAAGATATAAACAAATACCCAGGTTTCTAGACTATGAGTTCTTGGCCTATTTTCATGTTTAAAAATAAATAAGAAACATGGAGTTAAACTCCAATATCATTGTTATGTTCTTCTGAATTCATTAAATATAGCAATTTTCTGCTTCATTTGTTTTTATTTATTTTTCAGTGTTGAGGATAGAACACAGGGTCTTGTGCATACTAAGCACATGCTCTACCACTGAGCTATACCCCCAACTCTCAATCTATTTTAAAAAGCTATTCTCTTACTTGGAATATGCTGGAGAAACCCAATATGGGTTGTCTTCCGCTGCTTTGGCATGACGCAAAATGGCTTCCCGGGGATTACTGTCGTCCGTCTTGTCCAAAGCAATGTTCTTCACAATGTAGGATGACAGAGTGCCCCCGTGGGTTCCAACTCTCCCACCTCGACCTGTTGCAAAAGCATTTAAATAAACAAATCAGAAAAAGGATGAGCATGACGATATGGTTACACCTGTGTACACTGTACTTATCTGAACACAAATCTCAAGACTACCTTGAGTATCATCCTTCTAGTTTTTCTGATATTTAGAACCAAAGTAAGATCACCAGACCTCAACTTCTCCATGATACTTTAAAATAGGAAGTCTTCTTTTTCACATTTCTATGTCTTCATTGCTTAATTTACAGAATCATACCAATAAAGAATTGCAACTAGCTTGCCTTTAAAAAAATTCCTCCAGCATAAACATTTAAAATTCAAAATAAATTGAAATAACTAACAGTCATTAGATGGTATTTTAGTTTTAAACAAACATATCTTAAGGCTTGCCATGTTCTAAATACCTTTTATGTTGCTATAATTATGAGAGAAAATGAAACAGCTGAATACACTGATTCTCATTCTTTCACTGTATCGTAATTGCTTTAGCAGACGGGAAGCTCTTTAAGGGCAGGGATTTCTTCCCTGCTAGACCCATAACAGCTACTATGGTACTTAGTAATCAAAAAATATCTGACTTCTTAGAAAGATAAAATAAACATATGAAACCAAAAAATTGATAGCTGATTTCATGAATTAAGATAAAAAGAAAGTAAGAAAGTTAGGAAATAACTTCCAGAGAATTTGTGTGCCCAGTAACTATCTGAAAGTAGTGAATCCATTTTGGGAAATCTCAGAAGGCAGAGAATGCTATTTTCAATGAGCAGAATGGGTTAAGTACAAAGAAAAACAGAGAGAGACAGTGAGACAGACACAGAGACCGAGACAGAGGAGAAAGAGAGAGAGAGAGAGAGAGAGAGGAAGACAGAGAGAAAGAGAGAGAGAGAGAGAGAGGAAGACAGAGAGAGAGAGAGAGAGAGAGAGAGAGAGAGAGAGAGAGAGAGAGAGAGAGACTGATTTCCAATGGATGTTTGGGAATGGGAGGGAACCAACAGTCACATCAGAAAATCAGAATAGGAGAGAAGTGAAGTGTAAAGCTACAAAGGCAGGTTATAGAGATAGCCAACCCTACACAAATACATGAAGCTTACGGAAGTTTGAGAGCAGTGGCAACATGAAAGCTAGAGGATGAAAAGCTGTATACGATGAAGAGTGAGGCAAAGACAGCAAGTGACCTAAAGTAAAGAGCCTAGTTAGAAGCTCTGCAATAATCCAGGCAAGAATATTATTTATGGGTTTGATTAGGAGGGTGGCAAAAAAAAAGACTGAGAGAGACCTGTGAAATGTTTTCAATGCTGAAATGCTGAATAGATGCAGGTCCAGCTCTTAGGTTCAGATGAATGAACAAGTCAAAAGCTGCAGCCTGGAGAGCACAAGACAACTGGACACTATACCCATGGAAGCAGAAAGTGCAACTTTAGTGCAGGTGTGTGCTACACATACTGTAAACTCATGCTGCCTTGATGCTGCGAGACGTCTACTTTCTTAAAAATTCTAAAGACTTTATTCATCTTCTACCAGTACAGGAAGCTCCTTTTTTTTTAATCAATGCAGAACTAAATCATTGCTACTTTCTGCCCTCCATGAAACTGAACCCAGCTTGGATCCTGGTCAAAGTGTCTGATGTTATATGTTGTGCCAATATTGATGGCAGTGCTTTTAACACTGGCTTCCAAGAAGCCCCAGAGTTCCACTGAGGTCATCTCTAGGCCTCAAGTTAGAGACTGAGCAGAAAGGGCCCCAGATTCCACCCTACTTCAGCATATCGTCTCCAACTTCATCAGGGTTACATATTGTGATTCCGTATCAGATCTTTAAGGAAAATGTCCTGTTGCTAAAAAGAAAACATTTGAAAACCATTATCTAGTAAAAACTCTCTAAAGACAAATAAGCACCTAGGCCTACAAGATCATCCTATCTCTGTATCAGCCACCTCCACCCTGCCCTTCTGCAGGTTGCTAACTGGTCACAGTCACCTGGGCCTGCTACAGGAGGTTCGGGTTTGTGGGACTTGAGGGGGTCGAGTCTGTCCTTCTCCAGCTGTTTCCTCGTACTCCGTTGGCGGGGCTCACGGAACATAGGCAAGGCATGAGCTGCAAGAAGACACATTTGAAACATTTCATAATAACAACCCTTCATCCAAAAACATAGCAAAAGCATGACTAACTGAAAGATGAAATGGAAGTCATAATGACAGTCTTCATCTAATAATAAAAGACAGTCTTACTGTAACCAATTAACCAATTTAGTTTGATACCAGACTCATTGTTCACCTCTCCTGGCAACTAATGGCACTCAGGAAACACTGTCATGGAAACACTGGTAAGGCCGCCCACGTCCTAAACCATGGGTAGCAGTTAAAACTTCATTTCTATGGTTTTGAAAAGAAATACTTAATGGGACTGACTGATGCTTTTTCTTACAGGACCCAAATGTGAATATGCCAACATCTTGCCGGTCAGCCCCAAAGTTTCCTCAGATGCCTCCTAAACACTGGAGTCACTTCACACATTTCTGAAATGTAACCACCTCTCAGGAGGAGTTAACAACACTGAATAACTGGAAGGGAGGAGCACTTATCCCATGAAACTGGGATAAAGGTTGCCTTGAATGCAAGGATGTCTGATGCTCCTGGCAGGGGGACTAGACGGGGCTGTTAACACTCTCTTCGTATTGTGCACAAAATAGAGGATAAAAACAATAGTCATAATGCTGTTCAATTGCTGTTGAGATTTACTTAAAGTCAGAATTAAATTTCAAAATATCAAGTATAAGAATTTAAAAGGGAGACAGTGTAATGTTTTGGAGGAGAAGGAGAAAATTACTAGGCAGAGTATGAAATAACTATCTTTTTTCTTGCACAAAAAAGTACCAGAATAACTTGTTTCCTTAAATGAAGATTAAAAGCTTTTTTAAAAAAGAAACTTCCTCCAGGGGACCAGGAGAAGAACAGCAGAGATTTAAAAGGAATTTATAACATGAATGAAATGTCTCTGAACACCTCAGAAACTCCCAGTGTCCACTTCTACCCTCTATTCCTACTGTTGACAGGGGATAGACCACATCACTCACAGTAAAACATGCCTGCTCTGAGCTGGGGACATGAGAGCACAGCCACCCGTAGCCACCCGTCACTCTATCAGGCAACATGACAAACAGTATTTTTAGGAAGGGGAAAAATAGCTTTTCACTTCAAACGACTAAAGGAATTTAAGTAGGCCGCGTGTAATTACATGAGCTAGACTGGTTATGACACTGACTTTAACACTTCTACTCTTGCAAAAGGTGTCATTGGATCTCTTGACTGATGAGTCTTAAGTTCCAGGGGACTTGGTCTATATGAGACCCACCAGCAGAGAGAAACCCAGCAGTACAGCGCCCCCTGGGCTTTAGACTGAGACATTAATAAAAGTCCATAGGACCGAGCACTAACAATCACTGCCTCCTCCAAGATTTCTTTCCTAGCTGTCTCCACTTACAGGGTTGAGATTACATCTCTGGGAACAAAGATCTGCCAGATTAATGGGATTGTATGACTGGCCTGAGAGAAGCCACACTGCCTGCCTTGGTAACATTTCCGCTCATACACCAGGTAGTTAATTTTATATACAAATGCTTCCAGATGGGTCTAGCACATGGTCATAGATTTCAGAAGGAACTAGAGGAGACCTTTCATCTAGACTGCTCACTCTCCTGATAAATTTCAGCCATTCAACATCACACGGCCATTGTGTGGCAAAACTGGACAAACCTAGGCCTCTTCATTCAAAGACAAGCACTTTATTATTGTTTATTTTTAAGAATAGACTGCTATTCTTTGAAGGGCTGATACAGAGTAATGTGTTAGGCTCAGATAGGCTCTTTCCACTTGAATTAGAAGTTAAATGAGATAGTCCTGACCCTGTGATGAGTCATACAAGCTAAAGCAGTTAGCTATTACACAACTCTTGGTACAATGGGAGATTCTGCAACATATACCTGAACTCAAGGTTTTTCTGTCTCTAAAACCAAATACCACCACAGGAGAAAAGACAGACCTATTATTGAGAATCATGTTAACAACTTACGTGTGATAATGTAGTCCTGGGTCAGAGTCTCAGCTTGTTTCGCCTTCCGCTGGGTTTTAACCACACATAATTTTGCTCCCCTAAGGTTGTAAAAGCAAATTGTTTTCTATCGTTGGTCTTAGGAACAGAAAATCTATCTTGAAAACATCAGATACTTTTAGAAGTATACTCTGCACAGTGTCTTGTCAAATCCTAGACTTTCTGAGGGATGGTAACAGATGGAGTCTGGATGATAAGGGATTACTGAACTAACAGGCAAGTGTTAGCAATTATCGAACTAACAGAAAAGCAAGTCTTTCAGTCAGCAGTCACTACCAAGTGAAAAGACTGGATAGGAACAGGACATCCCAATACAGGTTTGCTTTTTTTAAAAAATCCTATCAAAATAACTTAGAAACTCAAGATGTTAAAGAAATAATAAAATTAACCAACATCTTCACCCTAAGGTCACAGGGTTCAAATTTAGTTTATGTCCCAGATGGAAGCAACCTGGGTGGCCTACACCACAAGTGGCATATGTCCATGTCTCAAATACAAGAGTACAAGTGTCTGGAATGGAGTCAGCTTGGTAGCATTGCCAAGGGGCCATAGCCCAAGAATTTGTGCAATTAATCAAAAGTGTGCTTAGAACATTTTACTACTTCTTAGCAATGCTAAGCTTTTTCTTTCAGAAGAGGCAAATATAAATAAGCAAATTTCTTTAAAATTCCAAGTAAAGACAGCATCCTAAATGGGTGCTTATCAAATGAAGCTAATCACTTTTCTCAAGTAAAACAGACTTATAATTACATTAGCATTTTCAACATCTTTATTAAAAACAAACAAAAATCCTACTTATTCTTAAATTCCATAAGATATAATCTTATTTTATTATAGGGCATGAGTTCCAGCCCTGGGCCAGAAAGTTCTGAAGGAAGACAGGGTTGTTTGCTTCTATTTAGAGCAAAATTACAGTCAATGAATATTTACTAATAGATGATGAATTTCTCTTCTTCAGAAAGGATGTGAGTTTTCAAAACAGCTTTATAGGGAACTCTACTGAATTTTAATTCCAGCTCAGCAAGGCTCACTCTAGGGAAAGAGCTAATCAGTTAACATACCTTAAGAGAGAGAAATAAACCATCCATTTTTGGGTGGTAACACATGCCGACATTTATGCCAAGGAAAATGTAAATAACTGAGGCAGTTCCTCATGAAGTTCTCAACACCTTGGAAATACATTAATTGGCATGCTTACATTTGAAATGTGGGTAGACACAGGGTTGAGGGGAAAGTATTTGTGTTCTCCCTTTCTGCTGGCGAAGAATAACCTTACTAAACATTCAAATTGGTAATTGAAAAAATGAAAAGTAACAGAATGGACAAGCTGTTTCCATTTCCTGTAAGTGGTTAGTTCCTTACTTTGTTAATCCTTCATATGCATCACTGCTAATGCCACTGTCCAGGGTGGTATGCAAAGTGAGCAGGACTTTTTCCCCTCTTGCACTCAACATTTCAGCTAAAGAACTGCAAATCCCCAGGAAACTTTCACTTTGAATTCAGTATGGATCAAGAGTGATATCTAAATCCTCTTTAAAGCACAATACTGGGACTCTGAGGCTTTACTCTGTGCCAGCTGCATTTTCTAAAAGGGTGGATCCCCATCAAAGGGGAAAATAAATAAAAGCAGGGGTGAAATAAAGCCCTCCCCCCAGTTGTTGTCATCCATCTAAAATGAGCAATGCTTATAAAATACCTCTGACTCTTGTTGGGGTCATAGTAGACTTTAGCCAACCCATTTGCAGTTCCAACCATGATCTGGTTCAGCTTTGGATGCCACAGGCAGCGGACAACGCTCTGAAAAGGAAAGGCATGGAATTCAAAAGAAGCCAAATAAAAACGGGGGTAAAAATCCTGCTGGTATTTTGATAGCTAGTTTACTAAATTAAACACCATCCTGATAGCAACTTGTAACTTTTAGGATATTTTCTTGAGGTTAAATTCCAGTCCTTCACTTCTTACCGGTAAGAAGCCATACAAGTGAAAAAAGATGGTCCCTTTCTGATATGATCCTTTTCCTGACAGCCTTGAACCCAAAAAGTTAGGCTCCCAGCCCCATTACCATGTGAAGCTGGCATCATGGAATGTTGAATCCACATAAGTCAGTTCTGCTTACCACCAAAGCAGATCTGGATCTCAGTGTTTCATGCTTTCACACACACACAATATGTCCCTCTAGGCTGCAGATTGAGGCCAGGTGGTTACTGTTTTTAGTTCACAAAGATCCAAGTCTCATGAATTTTTTCTTTTTAGAAAGAACACATATTGCTAGGGACTTAGTAATCTCACCCTATATGTGAGATAAAACAGCAGGGCAATAGCAGAAGTAAAACAGATACACAATATAAAAACAGTGTTAACCAGAATTTAAAACTATTTAAGAGAAGGTATACTAGAAGCTATGATCCTCTGGGTTCATTTCTAGTGAGGAAAATAAGTAGTGCTCGAAGGGCACAAAGAACCAGGAGTTCTGAGTGAGAACTACAACCTGTTTTCAATTTTTGTCTGTGGTAAGAGGGCAGAGGTGGGAGGAATAGCATGAATAGAATTAAAGGGAAAAAGATGAAGTTAATAATGGTAGGCAGAAACATCATATACCAGGTCTGCAGAATTCACTGTGATAGAGAAAGAACTGAGTGGAAACATTAATTCAAGTTTTATTGAATAACTTGTCACTTGCCAAACTATGTACAAGGATTAAGGGAGAAAAGGGTACGACAGATACTGCCATTTCGCAGTTCTAATGGTAAAATTAAAATCAAGAAATTTCTATTTCCTAAATCTACCTTGAGCTCATTTTCTTTGGTTCTTTACCTCTAACCATCCCACTTTTTTTATAAGATGGAATACATGGGAATCTCTGAGTTCACTTTTGATAGAAATTCTGGCTCACCTGGTGGCAAAAAATACACATACAGTTAAATGGCTGCAAATTCTTTTCTGAGATTCCAGAAGACTCTCAGGGGGAAGCTGAAAACAGGCTGCAAGACTTCTCATCCACATCTAGAAGACTGGTTCTTAAGCTATGCATCCTTGAAGAGGACTCAGTTGTTCTTGGAAAGAATCAAACCAGAGTTTGTGCTTTCTCCAACAGCACATTTTCAGTGATTTCAGGGTTTCCCTTAAATCCACAGTGCCTGCTGCCCAATTGTCTACTAGCAAGTGCTAAAACATAAATCATATGATAGTAACTACTAACAGAAAAACTTGAAAACAATAAATTATACTTAATGTGACAATTTGGTTTTCCTTTTGTTCTTGTTGTTTTGTTGTTGATGCTCTGGATATATGTTCATGGAATCTACTGTACTTTATAATGCATGCATGTATAAGTCAAATTTTCTCCTAACAAAATTGCTCCTACTTGATAAGATGAACTTAAGTAAATCAGTAATAGCTCAGTCTGCAAAGCAGCAGCCTGACTTCCAGGTGCTCCACCACTGAGCCTAATTTGAGAACCAGGCCTAGACAACTGGACATTTCCTAATGGCCACAGCCAGGTACATGGAACTATGAGGACAGTCACAAACACAACTTCCTAACATCGTATTTGCATAACCCTATCTAGAATAAACTCATTTGAACCAAGATTCATCTAGGTCTTTGCTTAAATATCACCACTACTCAGACTACCCTGTTTAAAACTGTGCCCTACTGCTCCCCTTCTTTTTTTCTTTATAACATGCATCACCATTTAACATAATTTATAATTTGTTTATTCTGCTTGTTGTCTGCTTCCCCCACTAGAAAATATGTTATATGGCCACAGATGTATGTTCTACAGTATTCCAAGTGCCTACACTAGTGTCTGATAAACGTGTGCTAAGGGAATGACTTAAAAGCTACAGTTCACCAATGTCTAAATGAACTGCTTTGCTAGGTAGACTTGGAGATAATTTTCAGGTTAAAATCATTACTCTTCATGAGGAATAATTTGATTTGCCCACATCATTATTATATTCAGGTGTCCTACAAATTCTGCCAAGGTAGTTCCTTCCTAATGTGGTCCAATAGAAGGGACATACATGACCAAGAGAGCAAGAAAAGACAATGACAGGGGCTTTCAAATGCCTTCAGAAACCTTAGTCATGTACAAATGGCGCTAGGACAATCCTAAGGACATAGTACTAGTGTCATTTCTCTTCCTTAGTTCTCCAGAGGCCTGCCTAAGCAGTCTAAGATTACTGGTTCTCAAATATGTTTTCAAGTGAGCAGGGTGCAGAATTGGAAAAGATCCACAATGTAGGCCTGATAAATTCCAAGACACCCAGCCAAATAGCCAGTTTCCAGGGGCAGCAGGTTACTGTTACTCTCTCTCTCTCTCTATGCTGAGGGTGTAAATGTTAGAGAGAGACAACTGCTCAGGCCAAGAGACCAATGTCCAGTTGCTTTCCAGGGAGACCAAGGGAACTGCACCCTTCTCTGTTCCTATTCATATCCTTTATGCTTCAAAGCACTCACTCACATACACACACACACACACACACACACACACACACACACACACGCTGGTCAGCTTAAGCTCTTATGGAGAAACACATTTACCCTCTTTTCAGGCTGAAGGAGGGAAAAGCAAGTAAGACTCCTTATACTAAACAGATCTCTGGAATGACTGAGTCACCAAAGTGGCCAATGAGGGACCTGTGAGCAGGCTAACTCATGCAAAGGATACTTGAGGCTCAATTACCCTAAGACTGGTTATTAATCAAATACTACAGGGATTCCTAAACACAGAATGAAAAAACAGAATTCAAAGTCAAAGGTGGGTGGGCCTTTTGTTTATTAATATTTACTGTGTGTGTTTGGCTAACCTTTGTAAACTCTGCAGCTAATGCAGCTCCACACTTTGTCCTGTCAAGGAAAAGCATATTATAGCAGAGAGTTGGCCATCTGCCAAACCAAACAATCCCTGAAACGGCGGCAAGGCTGGGGAACAAGCAGAGCTGCCACGCTGCTAACTTGTCAAACATACATACTGGGCTTTGCTTAAAAACAATGGACACGTGCCTGCTAGAAGCCTAAGGAACCATCAGAAGACAGATGAGCTATAAATACTTAAAAAGCCTGCAATCATTCAACCACCACCCCAAACTCCTTCATCCTCTTCCTGAAGAGGTGCTTCTTTGGCAATACATTTAGAACTACAGATTTACTGAACAGTTTAGCAAATGAAGGGTAAGGAGAACACTGAATCACAAGATTGGAGAAGAGCATCAAGACCTGTGATCTATAAGATCAGAGAGAAAGCTCTCACATTGTACCATGAGATTCCAAAGGCAGAAAGCCACTGCAGTACAAATAACTACATGCTAAAATTAGTCTGCATATTTTAATATACTGATTTGTTTAATTAAATTGATAGTGTCTTACTTTACCCTAATCTACTTCATCTTACAAAACATGTGGGTCCACTAATAGCTTCTGTTAGCTGCCAAAGCTGAACTCCATTTCAACATAAAATTAGTTTTATTTTTTAAACCAAAGTGCACTCTTATGTTAGCCTTAGAATTGGCAGTGCAGAGTAACTACAAACTGCCCCAAAAGTACTTAGCTCCAGTAGCAGCCTCTAAGTGACCATAACCAAGTTTGGAGATCACAGGCAAGATGATCAGAGGAAGTTACAAGACCTTACCATACTACACTCAATCCAGATATATTTCTTCCCTGCAGAAACCTAATGAAAAAAGGTGTGTGTGTGTGTGTGTGTGTGTGTGTGTCTGTGTGTGTGTGTGTGTCTGTGTGTGTGTAGAAAGGAGTATGTACATCCAGCATATTAAGATCCCAAAACAGGAATTTAAAACTTACTCCTTAGCAAAAATGAAATGGTTACAAAATTCCCAAATAATTTATTTCTGTGGTTTGTTTGGTTTACTTGAAGCGACATCATGGAAGCAGATGAGAGGAAGAAGAGGACCAAAGAGAGAAATGGACTTATATTTTAGTTCATAGTGGTAAGGATACTATTAGAGACCTTCAACTTTATATTATTTAATATAATTGAGTTCTCACAACAATACTACAAAATTAGCAATCTCATTCCATTTCACAGATGAAGAAACAGGTTGTAGAAGGATAAGTTGCACATAAAGAAGCTAGGATTGATGGGCAGGTTTCCCCAGTTCCTTTGTCCATGTCCTATACTACTTAACCATACAAAGCCCTAATTTGAAAGATAAGAAGGAAGGGAGATGGGGGTTTTTTTGTTATTGTTGTTTTTTAATCATTTCTAAACCCATGCTAGAAGTAGAAATCTTAGCAAGTTTATATAGAAAAGTAGACGGGGGATGGAAATGTGGCTCAGTGGTTGCACACTTTGCCTAATATTAAAGAGCCCCTGGGTTCAAGCACTATTTAAAACAAACACAGCACTCTGTGAGGCTAAGGCATCTTTGCCACTCAGAGCCTGTGTCAAAATAAAAAAAAATCTGGGAATGTGGCTCAGAATGAAAGCCCTGGGTGGGTGGGGGGAATCACTAAAACCATGAAAGAAAAAGCCCCCTAGTTCCCAGCTCAAACACTGGGGATGGAGAAAGACAAAAGGGAGGAAAAGGAAAGAGGAAGTAAAGGGATCGAGATGAGATACCTATATGCACCAATTTCCCACAATGAATGTACTTAGTATATATTGCAAACATACACTAATAAAAAGGGAAAAATGTTACTATAACACAAATCAATGCCTGTGAGATATCTGTAATGTGCATATTCAAACATCATCCTTATTCTACTTTACATGCTCTAAGAAGCCCAACATCACTCATAATTTTATGCCTTAAACATGGTTACGTTGAAACACTATTTCCTGATGCTTCCCAGCTGCTGACCCACACTGTAAACCAAACTCCATCTGGCTTTTTCATGTTTGGTTTCTGTCACATAGTACAGGGATGGGTAAGCTAACTCAGTGAGTCCATGGGAGAACAAGCATTTTCAGGCTCTTCACATAAAAAGCCTGACACCTGTCTGTGAAGGAGACTATCACACAACTTTGGAGACTTGGACAGAAGGAGCCTTAGAATTATGGGCATTCTCAGGGCTATCCAGTACATCTGAATGTGCATGTGTGTACCTCCTCAAGGCTAAGAATGAAAATCAAGATATAACCTTGAAACAAAAAGAAGCAAGATTTAAAAGGGGAGGAACTAGCAAAAGACCTTTGTTCAAATTTTCAGATTTCTACAAGTCCAAGATTCACTTCACAGACAAAAAAAACTTTTCTACACTAAAATATTGGACCAAAGATATAGAAGAGTAAGGTAGGAATTGTTTCAACTTTCTGTGTGGGTTCCCTCCACTCTCTCCCAAAGCCTGGCTTTTTCCAGACTTGGGAAAGCTTAGCTAAATGCATGGCTGCAGAAGCTTAGTCTCATTCTTTTATTTTCAAAAAGCAAACCTGGTAAGTAAGTGTTAGTCTCCAGTAAGTAAGTCTCCTCCTCACCCATCTGATGTCCATGGAGATATCCCTGAATGGAAGAGAGTCAAGGCAGACATTTCCTTGACACTTCTCTCTAACATGACCAAACATGGGTCCCTTTTTCTCTTTACACTTCTCCAACTCTAAGGAAATCATACCATGAGCCAGACTTATGGCAACTATAATTTTTGTTGGAAATCTTTTTTTTTCCCCTCTGTCCCAAATAGTTATCTTTCTGATAAGCCAGACAAAAACCGAATAGTGATTTAAAAAAATGCCATACACTTTTATAGATGTAGAGTTTGGTGTAGAAAAACCAAGCAAGGAATTGTTGCTGTGTAACTGCCATAAATACTTGACACATGCATGGATTTAGCTTTTCAAACAGGCAACTAAAAACTTAATTCCCACTAAACCCATGAAAAATTCATTTATTAAAATCAATTTACTTATGTAAAGTCTGCACTCTAAAATTAAGGTAACTATAAAAGCAACAAAAACCTGGAACCTGGTAGTCGACCTTGGCACTAAATGAACCACATCTGCATCTGATAATAAACTTGCCTAAAGAATTTCATCATGAGAAAAAGTTCTCAGAGGAAATGGAAGGTCTCTTGGGTAAGAAAATTAAACACAATTTTCTTCATCTAATTCAAAACACTAAATGGTAGTTTGCTCCAGCCCTGTTACTTGAGAAGAATTTATGAAGGCCAAGAAAGCACAAATAATGACTGGAGAAATTCTGGTGATTACTCCTATTAACAATAGTCTGGGAGCAGGAAACAAACAGAGGATGAAGCTGGACTCCATGGGGAGAGTAGCACAGGTGGGCGGTGGTCCTGCAGGGCTCATACCCAAGAGGCCACGCACAGGGGATCACTTAGAAGCAGCGACACTTTCCACTGGTGAGCACAGAATGGTTCACAGGGTGCCAAGACAAAGACTGACCCCCTAAAGCCTGAATGGGGCCTGGGGCATAGGAGCCTTAAACTATTCACTTACAGGGAAGAGCAGCCACTTTGTATATATCACATATTGCCATTTATTATGGGGACTAAAAGCTGTGAAAAAAAGCTTGGGAAGTACTAACTACAGCCATCTCTCCCAAGCTAATCTACTCAGACCCAGGCGCCTTTCTTCATTTATCAACATTTAAGAGATGGGCATGAAGATAATAATCCCAATACTTTGTTTATATGAGCCAAGTACAAATGTATAAAACATATTAAATCCCTAGCTGCTAGATCAGAATTATATTTGTAATCAGATCTTGGAAACCATCAAGTATCTAAAACTAAAATACACAGGAAAACCTGAACATTCCTAGAGAGATAATCTATACAGGATATTTAAAACATTATTTATCTTAATATAGTACAGGTAAAAATGTTTTAAATATCATATTTCTCTATTTGGCCTTTTGGAGATCCCATAATCCCCCCCTCCTACCAGACTATTATCTATCACTCCAGAAAGGGAAAAACAATAAGCTGGGATATATGTTAATTATAGATCTCTTTCTTCCCCACACAGTATATACTGTAACTGTAAAAGTCTGACCAAAGTTCTAATAGAAACAGCTGGAAAACTTATTACCAAAGATTATTAATCAGATTCAGGTTAGGAGAGGAAAAACTGTCAGAGAATCCTACGAGACACAAAATTCTTTACTTGGCCCATCTTGAACGCAATACATATATAGTGGTGGGGTGAGACAGCAGACCATTAGTCATTATCGTACTATATGTTTACACTTTATGTAAGCAATAGTGTGTCATTCACAACATTTTTAAACATCTACAACACTGGGCCCCCCTTCTCCCCATGCCCACCCCAACACACATTTTATACAAGAGTTAAGTATGTTTGTCCCATAGGGTTATAGCATCT
This sequence comes from Chinchilla lanigera, assembly GCF_000276665.1. Lineage (NCBI taxonomy): Eukaryota > Metazoa > Chordata > Mammalia > Rodentia > Chinchillidae > Chinchilla > Chinchilla lanigera. The sequence goes on along the minus strand of NW_004955426.1, from coordinate 22,313,509 downwards.
AGTGGTTAATTTTTCAATCAGCTTTGTCATTCACAGTCAACATGTCTCTACAAGGAAATGTAGATACATTTAAATGCCTACTAAAGTATAAACTGTTGTGAAAAAAGTTTCTGTGCAATGTTAAGAGAAACAAGCGACTAAGTGGTTCTAAAGGGCTGGAGCAGAAGTAGAAAATATTGATTTACAAGTACTGATAAGAGTAGGTAGTGGGTGCCTTTTAATATAGCTTGTTACCTGGACCAAATGACACTAGAAATTTAGCTGATTATTAAGGTGTACGAGTCTTCCTTTAGAACTTTAATTTTGCTTGCAAAGCCTGGGCAGTATGTGATTAGCTTTTCACCTCACATTGTAACTCCTAAAATGAAATCATTATCAAACATGAATATGGGAAAAGAAACCCCTACCGATTTAGAATCTGGATTCCTATTACAAACATTTCAAAGAGAATACTGAATACAGAACATAAATAACTGTAGCTGAATTCAGTCTACTGGTTAAAAGAAAAATTTATAAAGTTGTTCTTTTAAGAAAGACTAGAAATGAGAAATAAATGAAGTGATAAACATCAGTTATTTGTCTCCTAATTAAACCTCAGAAAGTACTAACGAGTACTTTTTATTTCAAAGCACATTATGTTTTACAAAATAGATCATATTCATTAATAGTATAATGACCAAAAAACTGTATTTATTAGAGCTTAAATTATTAATATTTTAAGCATCTGTAACAACTCTGTTCCCTCCACTTAACTCAAAATTCAGCCATTTTTAGTAAGTGTAAAGGATCACCAACCTCAATTTTTTTTTTTTTTTTCCCTTTGGTATCAGGACTCAAACTCATGACCTTGGATTTGCTAGGCAGGCACTGCACCACTGAGCTATATCCCCAACCCTAGCAACCTCAAATATTAAAGCAGACAAAATAAAAGGTGTACCTCTTTCATCAAGTCAAAAAGTAATTATATTTATGCTGACAAAATTCCAAATTTTTTTTTAAAACTATTAACATAAAAAGGCCCGAAACAAGAAAAAGTGAGAGGTAAGACCATTACTGCAAATTCCACTAAGATACTAGGATGAAATACAATAGAAGGCAAAGCAAAATTAACATATGCCTACTGTGTGCCATGTGTTGGGTTAAGCATTAGAAATATGATACCCTTACCATACACATGGCACCTTCAGCCCTGAGCAGATCTTTACTTCAACTTGGTCCCTGGAGAATTTAGAATGTCTTAGAAGATAGTATCAAAGATAACATAAGTGCTGAGAAAATAGGATGTTCAAGGAAATGCTTTTAAAAAAGAAAAAAGGATTAAGTTTGGTTCACTTAGACAAAAGAAGACTGAATAGCAGTAACTCTATAATCTTCAAGGAAACAGAGGATGTTGACCAGCTGTTCTCCAGGTCTATGAGGACAAGGGTAAAGGATGTGGGTTTTGAACATGAGAATGTGAGGCTGAAGTAGAGGGGAAAAAATCTTTAGGGAGATTGTAAAAATCTTCTGCTAAAAACACGTCTAATTTTTATATAAGAAAGTTAAGACATAATTCTCAGGTAGGCAATGAGATGGACTCTGGGAAATAATACTGAGAAACTGAGCAAAGTACGCTCGACATCAGAGACAGCTAATTAAGCAAAAGCCACCAAACAGCTCTGCCTATGACACAGTTATGACAAGAGAACATACCATCGGAGTAAGAGAGGTGATTCACACTAGGATCAATGACATTATTATATTTCCTGCCATGTCAATGTTCCCCAGTTAAGCAGCTGACTTAGAAGCTTCCTCCTACACAGGAACATCTGTCATTTGTAGTTCTGCTTTGTATTTTCCATTAACACTGTAATTTTTTAAATATAAAAAAGCTTCTGGTTTGTGCTAGATATGACAAAACCTTTGAATCTGAAGACTGAACCTCTTGCTTTGAACGTGGTTATAAAAGCTAGACAGGAGGCACAGTGTACCTAATTAAGGACTCTAAAAAGTGAAATTACTAAGTGAAATATGGAAGAAATTATCATGGAAGCATTTCTCTAATTCTAGTCCTCCACTCCCAAAACAAAATGATAGTATTATTCTATATTGAACAATATATCAAAATTTTAAATAAAGACAGGATCAGTGTGAGTTTTCTGTTTGCCTCAGGCCCCAATACAGCTTGCTAGATAGCACTGTTACTAATCCCTTTTTTATTTAAAATTTAAGCATTTTATTCAGCATTGATTTCTGCATTAATTTTTATAATTTGCATTAAAATTATTTATATTCACCACTGAGGTTTTTTGGTACCCCCTTGCTTCACCCTGATCTTGGCCCTGGCATAACTTATACCTCACTCTATTATACAAAAATTAGCTTAGAATGGGCCATAGACCTAAGTGTAAAACTGAAAACTACAGTAACTTTAAGGAGAATAATCTGTGTGGGATTAGTCAAATAGTTCCAGGACATGACAAAAAATGTACAATCTATAAAAGAAGAAAGCTATACATGTAACTTCATTAAAATTAAAAACTTGCTCTGTAAAAGATACTATTAATAAAAACAAGCAACAGATTGGAAGAAAATATTTGCAAATCATATACCAACAAAGAACCTGGTATCAATATAAGAACTCTCCAATTTCTGCAGTAAGAAAACAAACACAGTCTAATTTTGAAAATAACAGTCACCTTGTATAAAGGATATAAGGATCAAAACTACACAAAGCTATTCAACATCATTAGCCATTAAGGAATTTCAAATTATAATGATGATGAGATATTAGTCTATATTTATTAGAACATGTAAAATAACTTGAGTCATTTGCAGGAAAATGGATGTGCCTTGAGACCATAAAATCAAGTAAAATAAATCTGACACACAAATGTAAACACTGCATGGTTTCTCTTATGTGAGAAATCCAAAATACAAAAAAGACCAAAATAAAAGATAATAGGAACTGAGCTGGTAATCTGAACAACTAATTTGAAGACAACAATATGCAATATAACAACCATTGTTGAATTGTTACCATCTTGATTAGTGAAACTCTGTATTGCTTCTAATGTTTTTTAAATTATTTTTTATTCTCTTTAATTGTTTGATCAATCTTGCATTCTTACATATGCTAATGTGAGCAACTTCGTTGAAGATAACAATATGCAATCTAACATCCACTGTTAATTTCCTATCATCTTGTTTCGAAATTCTATATTGTTTTTGTGTTGTTTTGTTTTTATCTTTGTGGTTATTTTGTTTTCTCTTTAAAATTAAAAATAAGATAATGGGAAATAAGGAGATAGATTCTGCTCAAATTGGAAGAGAATCAAGAGATGGAATAAAGAGGGAGAGAGTAGAAGAAAGGGCATTAAAAAAGAATTAAGATGTAATTAAGATGAATAAAGAGGGAGAGAGTAGAAGAAAGGGCATTAAAAAAGAATTAAGAATTATCTACATGTAACTACTCCCCACAAGGAATGCAATCATTATATGAAGCAAACATGTATTAATAAAAACTGAAAAAAACTAGGAAAAAATGAAAACTTATGTCCACATGAAAACTTTTATGTAGAAATTTAATTGATAATTCCCCCAAACTGGAAACAACAAAATATTCTTTAATAAGTAAACAAATTATAGTTCAACAAGAAACAATCATCTGCATTAATCCCAACAGCATTCTGCTGAAAAAAGCCAATCTCAAAAGGTTACATACTGTGTAAGTCTATTTTATGATGTTCTAGAAAAGACAACATAATTGTGAAAGAGAAAGATCAGTGAATGGCAAAGGTTAAAAGAGGGAAGACAGGAGATGAGGGGAGTATAACTACAGATAGCAAAACAGTTTTTGCAGGGTTCGGGTTTTTGGAACTGTTCCATATCTTCATTGGGTTGATGGTTACAACAATTACATTACTCTATATATGTGTTTAAAATTAAAGAATTGTACACTCTAAAAGTAAGGTCAATGAGAATGAGCAATAAGCTAGTTCCTGTTACTTCTCCTACCTAAGACATTTTTAAGACTCCATAAGGCAAATGCTAACAGTTAAACTCCAACAAATCCAACAGTTCCCTTTCTCTCTACCCTCATGTACCTACAAACGACCATTCCACTGTATTCTTTACATCTCAAGTAATACTATTTGGAGCTTCCACAATAATATGATCCTTCTACATGTGGTAAGAACCAAGGTAATATCCAGTCTCACTGTTATCAGATCCTTCTTGGACACTGTTGGGCTAACTTGGGTAACTCAAAATGAGTTCCAGTTATATTTAAATTATGTGTGAATGCTGTTTTTTTTTGTTTGTTTGTTTTGTTTTGGTTTTTTTTTTTTTTTTTTTTTTTTTTTCAGGAAATCTTTAGAAAGGGTTGAGTGTCTTCACGGAGACCATTATGAAGGCAGCAAAAATGCAACGTTGTTTTTCACTATATCTTACTGACATCTTTTTTTCCTTAGTGCTTAAAAAAACTGTAGAGAAATTAATGCTGAAAGAGCAGTGTGCCTTTGACAGTGAATATTGTCCTAATACCCATGCTAGAACACAGCATTCAACCAGAAAAAGACAGTGCTAGAGAAAGAAACATACTGCTATAATGGCTGATTTACACTAACATTCCATCATCTTCTACTTACTCCCAGGTTCTCTAGCAAATATTCACACATCTGGAAAGACCTGAACAACCAAGCTCTCATACCTTACTTTCTGTTCTCAGTGAGCTCCCCACTGGGGAGTAGACTGTTCTACCACATGGCTGTGGGAAGTACATATTTTATGAAATACAAATATAGCTAGGATCCCTCTAAGACCTGCATGGTTTAATACCAAAAAAGGGAATTACAGTAAAGGTTCATTAAGCTGATAGCATTTTATTCAAAATAATACATAATTCAAAGCAACTGTTATTCTCTAGCTCAGCAGCTGCCTGATTGCTTTATAATAAAAATCAGATATTAGAAATCTAGTTAATTCAAAGCCCATTTTCCACTTCCTTGTGTTTCACATTAAGGTTTCGCTATATTTTATAAGGCAGATACACGCCAAACTGTCTTAGAAATTTATTTTCATTCAGCATTCACATCACTGATAGCTCACACTCTTTATTTATGTGCACTATTCCTTGTATGATGTTGACTGGACAGAGACATCACCCTATACCTGCATTTCTAGAAAACTTGTAAACAGGTGCAATTCTGCTTGAGCTGGGACTTTCTGTCAGTAAGATAGATGACCCACCAGAATCACGGCAGACTTCTCAACACCAACCATCAAGGCAAGAAGAGCTGGGAGTGAAGTATTTCAGGTACTGAACGAAAACAACATTCCAGCCCAGATTGATGTACACTGCAAAATGATCCCTAAATTTAATGCAGAAATAAAATATTTTCATCATAAAGAACTGAAGAAATTCATAAGCTCCAAACCAATCCTATAAAGAGTACTAAAAGATATTCTAGAAAGAGATAAAACAGACCACAACTTCAAGAACAACAACAGAAAGGAACCACCAAACAGAGCAACCAATTAAACAGAGGGGAAAAGGGAGGATCCAACAGCAGGAAAATAGCATGACAAAGGTAAGCCAGTACATATCAGTTATAACCATCAATGTAAACAGTCTCAAAGCACCCACCAAAAGAAGCAGACCAGTACAGTGGTTCAGGAAACAAAATCAAACTATGTGCTGTATACAAGAAACACATTTAACTCAAACGGAAATTCATAGATTGAAAATTAAAGGATGGAAAACAATACTACATGGGACAGGTACCCAGAAAAAAACAGGGGTAGCTATTCAGTTTGCAGACAGTGGGAACTTTAAACCAAGAACAATTAAAAGAGATAAAGAGGGTCACTACATACTTGTGAGGGGAAAGCTTCAAGAAGAAGAGTTAACAATCGTAAACATCTATAGACCAAATATACGAGCAGTCACCTATATAAGATAAATTTAAACAGACCTGAAAAATGAAATAAGAAGCAACACAATCATAATAGGGGACTTTAACACACCACTGTCACAAAGAAAAAGGTGAACCAGACAAAAAATTGGGAAAGAAACAACAGAACTTAACCGAATCTGTGAACATATGGACTTAGTAGACCTTTACAGAGTATTCCACCCCAAAGCATCAGAATACATAGTCTTCTCAGCTGCACATGGGACATTCTCTAAAATAGACCATATACTAGTACATAGAACATGTTTAAGTAAATGAAAAGGAATTGAAATTATCCCATGTACACTATCAGACCATAGTGCAATGAAATTGGAAATTAATGACAAAAGAAAACACAAAAACTCCATAAACACTTGGAAATTAAATAACATCCTCCTGAACAACCAATGGGTCACAGATGAAATCAAAGTAGAGATTAAACACTATTTACAATCAAACGATTGTGTACATATAACCTATAGGAACCTGTGGGATGCAATGAAAGTAGTCCTCAGAGGGAAATTTATAGTGGTGAACTCCTACCTCAGGAAAACAGAATGAGCACAAATAAACAATCTTATGCTGCACCTCAAGTTCCTAGAAAAAGAACAGCAAGTCAAACCCAGAGCCCCAAGAAGGCAGGAAATTATAAAGCTCAGAGCAGAAATTAATGCAATGAAGACTAAAAAAAACAAAAAACAAAAAACAAAGAATTAATGAATCAAAGAGTTGTTTCTTTCAAAGAGTAAAGAAAAGAGATAAACCCCTACCCAACCTTATCAAAAAACAGGAAACAGAAAACTGAAATACACACAATAAGGAATGAAAGGAATGAAATCACTAAAGATCCTGAAGAAATTCAGAAGATCATCAATACCTACTGAAAATCTTTACTCTCATAGGGTGGAAAATACAGAGGAAATGGACAGATTTCTAGATACACATGAATTACCAAAGCTGAATGAAGAAGACATAAAAATCTTGAGTAACTTAATTAAAAACTTGCCAATGAAGAAAAGCCCGGTCTTGATGGATTCACAGCTGAATTTAACAAGCAACTTAGGGAAGATTTAACACCAATTCTTCTCAAATTCTTTAATGAAACTGAAAGGGAAGGAATTCTCCCCAACTCATTCCTGGAGGCAAATATTATCCTGATACCAAGACCAGAGAAAGATCCGATCAAAAAAGAGAACTATAGGCCAATCTCCATAATGAATACAGATGCAAAAATTCTCAATAAAATATTAGTAAACAGAATACAACAAATCATGAAGAAGATTATACACCATCATCAAATGAGATTCATACCAGGAATTCAGGGATGGTTCACTATATTCAAATCAATTAATGTAATACAGCATGTCAGTAGACCCAAAGACAAAAAACATAAGATTATCTCCATTGATGGAGAAAAAGCCTTTGATAAAGTCCAACACTCATTCATGATGAAAACCTTACAGAAAATAGGAATAGATGGCCTCTACCTCAGGCTGATCAAATCCATCTATGATAAACCAATGGTTAGCATCATACTAAGTGGTCAAAAATTGAAAACTTTCACCTTAAAATCAGGAACAAGACAAGGATGTCCACTATCACCACTCCTATTCAATGTAGTCCGGGAAATATTGGCTGGAGCAATCAGACAAGAGAGAGAAATACAAAGAATAAGGATAGGAAAGGAAGAAGTGAAATTACCATTTTCACAGATGACATGATACTGTACACAGAAGACCCCAAAAACTCCACCAAAAGGCTCATGGATTTAATACCCAAATTCAGTAGCATAGCTCGATACAAAGTTAACACTCAAAAATCAGTAGCATTCCTGTACACAAGCAACAAACAGACTGAGACAGAAATTAGGGAAATCATACTTCTCACAATAGCATATAAAAAGATGAAATACTTAGGAATCAATCCAATAAAAGAAGTAAAAGATCCATACAATGAAAATTATAGTACTCTGAAAAGAGAGACCAAAGAGGGTATCAGAAAATGGAAAGATATTCCTTGCTCATGGATAGGAAGAACCAACATTGTGAAAATGGCCATACTCCCAAAATTGTTGTACAGACTCAATGCAATCCCAATTAAAATATCTTCAGTATACCTCACTGATCTAGAGAAAAGATTCCTAAAATTCATCTGGAACCAGAAGAGGCCTACAATAACAAAAGCAATCTTGGGAAATAAAGGAAAGGCAGGAGGCATCACAATTCCTGACTTCAAATTATATTACAAAGCTACTGTGATAAAATCAGCATAGTACTGGCACAACAACAGACCTGAAGATCAATGGAACAGATTAGAACATACAGATACAACTACAAACTCACTCAGTCACCTATCTTAGACAAAGGGGCCAAACATGTTCAATCAAAGAAAGATAGCCTCTTTAATAAATGGTGCTGGAAAAACTGGCTTTCCACATGCTGAAGACTAAAACTAGACCCATGCCTTTCACCATGCACTAAATTAAAGTCAAAATGGATCAAAGATCTAAATATTAAAGCCGAAACACTAAATTTACTGGAAGAGAAAGTAGGTAAAAATCTTGAAAATATTGGGGCAGGCAGAGAGTTCATGAACAAAAACCAAACTGCACGGGAAATATTTCAAAGAATCAGCAACTGGGATCTCATCTCATTGAAAAGTTTTTGCACATCTAAAGAAATCACCAATAAAGTAAAAAGAAAATCCACGAATTGGGAAAAAACTTAGCCAACTGCACTCAGACAAAAGACTTCTATCTAGGACATATAAAGAATTTTAAAAAAATTATGCCCCCTGAATTGAAAGACTCAGTTCAAAAATGGGCATCTGAGATGAATTCACACTTCTCTAATGAAGACATACTAATGGCGAATAAATACATGAAAAACTGTTCAACATCATTAGTCATTTGAGAAATGCAAATTAAAACAACACTGAGATTCCATCTC
>NW_004955426.1:22266483-22304153 GCF_000276665.1 Chinchilla lanigera | reverse complement strand
AATGACTGGGATGAGGGAAAGAAGAAAAAAGAAAGAAGGCAAGATACAAATATATGTTTGAATAGCTGCAAAAACTGTATTGCTGATGTCTGATGGTATACTGAAATGAACAGTTAATACTCACAGTTTGTTATGTTCTGATCGACTTTGCATGCTTGTGTCTGGTGGTCTAACCGACTGATTTGAAGGTAGCAATATGCAACAGAATTACAATGGTGAATTCCTACCATCTTGTCTAGTGAAACTCTGTATTATCTCTAATATTTTATTGAAGAATTATTTTCTTAATCTCTTTAATGGTTTGAGCAATCTTCCATTCTTACATATGGTAATGTGAGCAACGTAGTTGAGGATAGCAACATGTAATGTAACAACCACTGCTAAATCATATTATTTTGTCTTGTAACCCTATTATCACTTTAAATGTTCTTACTTTGATTTGTTTATGTTTGTGATACTGGTATGCTGCTACTGTTCTATTTTTTGTTTCTCATTTACTACTCTCCTTAAAATTAAAAAAAATAAAATATAAAAAAATAAGTACATTCAATTTCATAAGTTATGAAATCCTTAATAAATCAAGCTTTTTGCTTGAAAATGTATTACTGAAAACTTGTAATTTAATATCAAATTCTTAAGAGTATTGTAAATATGTTTTTGCAATTCATTTCTAACTTTTTCCAATATTGTATAAGAATTTACTTTGAATGATTTCGAGTCCTTTGAAGACATAATGTTCTTTATTGTCTTCTGATAATGATCTATGAGGATGAATATATCTCCTGGTTTGGAGAAGACTATGCCATGCAATTATAGGCTAAGACATTATACAACGCCCTGCAAATCCCTTGGAAATATGATGCTGTTTTCATTTGTGATTATACAGATTTTTCTGCCTTCTTCAGCTGTCAAATGCTGATGGAGTTGTTTTGAAGTCCTCAGACATAGTTGTAAATAAATGACTTTTGCTTTCACACAAAGAGAAGACAGATGATTAGTTTATTCCCAGTGTGCAGGAGTCCCCCAGCTCCTTCAGAGTCACACATAACTTCATCAACTTGTTTGAAGTGAATTCTCAGATCAAATACATCTGTATTCAAAGATAAGAACAAAAAATAGATCCCAAATCCAATTCTGAGGATTTCTGGCATACCCATTAATTTGAATTACCTTTTTGTTTTCCTCAATATGTAAAAACAATAAAGGCTGACTATAGCCTTAATGATGAGTATATTCCTTATAAATTAAGATAAGCAGCTAGATTCATGAAGGATCTATTGTTTCACAACTCTTTTAACTCCATTTATACTGACTGTCCCTCAGACAAAGGACTTCTATCTAGAACATATAAAGAATTGAAAAAAATCAGCCCCTCCAAATTCAAAGGCCTAATCCAAAAATAGGCATCTGAGATGAATACATACTTCTCAGATAAAGAAACACAAGTGGCAAATAAATATATGAAAAAGTGTTCAACATCATTAGTCATTCGAGAACTGCAAATTAAAACAACACTGAGATTTCATCTCACCCCAGAAAAAATGGCTATCATCAAGAAATCAACCAGTAACAAATGCTGGAGGGGTTGTGGGGAAAAAGGAACCCTTCTCCACTGTTAGTGGGAGTGTAGACTGGTGCAACCACTGTGGAAACCAGTTTGGAGATTCCTCACAAAACTAGGATTAGAGGTCCCATTCAACACAGGTATTTCCCTTTGGGGTATTTTTCCAGAAGAACTGAAAACGTCCTATCACAGTGATATATGTGCACCCATGTTTATAGCAGCATAATTTGTAATAGCTAAATTGTGGAAGTGACCCAAATGCCCATCAGCTGAGGAATGGATAAAAAAGTTGTGGTATATTTATATAATGGAATATTACTCAGCTATAAAAAAAAGATAAACTCTAGGCTTTTATAGATAAATGATCACAACTAGAGAACATACTCATAAGTGAAATAAATACGACTCATGTGTAAACACCATATTGTCTCACTAGTGTAAAAACCTGAAAAAGTTAATAAAATCCAAAAGGTACAATAGATATTGTGAAAGGGAAAGAAACTGCTCAAAAGGAAGGAAAAACTGTGATGAGGAAAAGAGAAAACAAAGAAAGAAGGGGAAAATATGTTTATACATACATGGGATAGCTAAGATAGTTAGTTGTACTACCTAATTCTATTACTTTATTGAAAGGAACAGTTAATGTTTAATTATTTGACCAATCTTACATGCCTATATTTGTTTATCTGAGTAATCCATTTGAAGGTATCAATATGTAACAGAACCACCATTGTTAATTTCCTATCACTTTGTCTGAAACTCTGTATTTCATATATTGTTTTTGTATTATTTTGAAATGTCTGTGTGTCTGATAATATGTTTTTGTTCTTTAATCTTTAAAATAAAAAAAAATAAATCCATTTATCCTCCCACTAGCATCTCTTTGGATTTAAAATATCTACATACTCTCCCAATGATAACATAGTACTTTTTATGTGAAAATAAAGTGGTAACAATATATAATTATATATTAAATATATTTATGTGAAATACTTTGCATTTTGTTATATATTTTTACATATTAACATATATAGTAATTTTCTTGAATATCAAAATTATTTTAAATGTCATATTTGGAATGATCTATGATAGTAAGATTAGATATCATATTTACTTCATGACTTTTTCTGTCTTCAACTTTTTAGATTTAGTATGTACTTTCTTAATAAGAAAAGTAGTATATGAAAATTAATCTGATGTGTATATATTAAGATCCAGATCTTAAAGGTAAGGAAAAAATAACATGAACTCAAGTTTTCTTCAGAACTTCATATATTTAAATAAAGAAGGATATACAGCTAGTATTTTCATGGAAAATATTTTTTTTAAAAAATAGGTGTTGTACTTTTACCTTCAGCAGATAGGGTAGACTATCTCTAAAATCAGATAAATGGGTCCTAAATAAAAACTTTTCCCCACTTTTTGGTAACATATTTGAACTTTGACTTACCATGATTTTAACAGTAATTATGTATATTTCAGCCAATATTCATGCAAGTAATAGATAGCAATAAAACTTATCATAAAAATGTGAGTTAATAACCCAGGTGTGGTAGTACACACCTGTAATCCCAGCACTCGGGAGGCTGAGGCAGAAGGATTGCCACAAGTTTGAGCCAGCCTGGGCTACATAGTGAGAACCTGTCTCAAAAAAAAAAAAAGTAAATAAATCTCAGAGCTCATTTTAGAAAAATCTCAAGTTTTCTCTATCCTTTAGGAGAAGGCTAGAGTTAATAACAAATATAAAAGTCCTTTTTTTTAGTGTTACTTTCCTCCACTTGATGAAAATAACTGATAAAATTCCAACACATCATGTACTGAATATATGAGATGGGATCAAATAATATGAATGGTCAAATTAAATTTTAGTACAGTAAAAGACATTGCCATTAATCTTTCTCAGAATACTGCCTCTCGCTTCAGTCACATTTATCTCATTCGTGCTGTTTTCTGCAGCAGCTCTGGAAGTCTCTTTCTTGACTATCTTTATAAAATGTGATCAAAAATACAGTGAATGCTTTCACGGTCATCAAACAGAAAGGCAGCCGGGCGTGGTGGCGCAGGCCTGTAATACCAGCACTTGGGAGGCTGAGGCAGGAGGATTGGCAAGAGTTCAAGGTCAGCCTGGGCTACATAGTAAGTTCAAGGGGGCTGGGGATTTAGCTCAGCGGCAAAAGCGCCTGCCTGGCAAGCGCAAGGTCGTAAGTTCGGTTCCCGGTTCCAGAGAAAAACAAAACAAAAAAAAAACAAACATAGTAAGTTCAAGGCCAGCCTCAACTACATTAGGAAACTCTGTCTTAAACCATCCATCCCCGGCCAATTTTTCTCCACTATATATCTTATCATACCTCCTATGCAGTACTTTCTCAAACTGCAGTTAGCTCTATGAAAACACCCACAGTCATAAGACTTCAAACTGACAGAAGATACCTCAGACTTATATACTTTGACTTTTCTTTTTCAAAGTAAATGAATAAGATGTGCATAATTTTTTATTCAACAAGGTCTCGCCATGTAGCTCAGGCTGGATTCTAACTCGCATTAATTCTACTGCCTCAATCAGCCTCCAGAAGTGCTAGAATTACAGGCATGCACATCACTCCCAGCTAGATGTACATAATCTAAATTTCATTTCTCATAGGAAGGAGATATTGCAAAGAACAAGTAGTAGCAGAAAGAAGCAAAAATCTATGATAAGCCTTGGTTATCTATTCAGTGATTTTAAAAATGCTCCTGTAGTAAATCAAATATTCTCTACATTATCATAAATAAACTTTTTCTTCTTTAAAATATCTTACTATTATACTGCTCATGTTAAGACTATGATTGTCAACCATGAAATGTTCAAGGTAATATAGCTGAAAAAGTCAAAACAAATCCTTTCCCTTCCCTCCAGAGGCAATATGCTAAATTTGTAGTGCTTCTCATGTTTATAGCAGCACAGCTTGTTAATAGCTAAATCTTGGAAACAACTTGAATACCCATCGACTGACGAATGGATAAAAAATATGTGGTTTGTTTTATACAATGGGGTACTACTCAGTCATAAAGAAGGATAAACTTGAGACTTTTATAACTAAATGGATGGACCTGGAAACCATACTCTTAAGTTAAATAAGTTTGACACTTGTAAATATCGCATTGTATCTCTGGTATGAGAAACTGAAAGTGTAAATAAGAACCAAAATATATAACAGATATTGTGAAATAGGAAGTAACTGTTCAAAGGGAAAGGGAGTTGGTGGGGAGGATAGAAGGAAACAGGAAAAAATGAGGGGAAAAGAAGGATAACATGGAAACAAAGCTTTGAAATAGGAGGGGGAGAGGGACTGAAGAGAGGAGAGGAGAATGGGAAAAAGAAGAGGAACTAAGATATATCATGTAGAGGTACAAATTCCCTGTGATCAACATGATCATTCTGCATATCTAAATTGTACCAATAAATAAATTAGTGGTACTAGATGCTACAGTTTTGTTTTTTAAAATAAAATTTTAGGTTTTTTCTTTCCTAGCCTCATTTTGTTCAGTCAGTGAACAAACACAGCACATCACCAAAGTACCTAAGCAAACAAATAAACTGTTAAAGAAGTCCAGCTCAGTGCAAAATTTTTACTGTTTTTCCCCCTTTTGCACTGTTTTTTTCTTTACCCAAGGTAATGTCTGCTTTCTCTTTTAAATTACTGCTGAAGATAAGTGAGGTGCATAGGCCTTCATCTGAAACAATATCAAGTCAAAAGTACTTTATTAACCATGTCTAGGATTAAAAACTATAAATGGTAAAATATTAATACAAATGAATAAACCATGTCCCTTGGCTTATAATTTTTAAAACAATTAGTCATTTTATAATAAATAATATCCAGGTCAAGAATAATTTGTCATTTTCAAGCATTTCCTTAAATAATCAAGTTTTGAAAAAAGCTTAAATTTTTTATGATTTCTTCTAAACATACTTCTTTTCCAAAAAATTGATATGCCATCTCCAAATTTTATATATATATATTTGGGGGGGGCCGGTTTGCTTCCGGTATCAGGAATCGACCTCACGACCTTGTGCTTGCCAGGCAGGCGCTGTGCCGCTGAGCTAAATCCCCAGCACCTCCAAATTATATTTTATTCATTCTTTTTTACCTACATTTTTACTACATAAAAAAGTAATGGAAGTCTTTTACATAGTATCTAAAAAGGTCCCATCTATACAAAAACAAAAAATCTGTAAACTCAAGATTTGAGTTATATGCTGGAATTCACCTTAGGCAAAAGGTCAAGAATACGATTAAACTCACGAAAAATATAGTAAAGAATATGTGTGTGTGTGTGTTTAACTTGTGGAAACACAATTGACTATATAGGAAGCATCTAAAAATAACTGTATCACCTGTACTCCCTATGCTTGGGAGGCTGAGATAGGAGGACTGCAATGAGTTTGACACCAGCCTGGGCTACATAATGAGTTCAAGGCCAGAGCAAGACCCTGCCTCAAAAACCAACAAATAAAAAAACTAATACAATAACTGTATCAAAATTATAATGAAAACAAGAAGAAAGAAACATGCACCATCTCAGTGAAGGAGTTGAGACTCTAAGTAGAGAAAGGAAAATTTTGAGACTATGACAACACAGAGAACAGACTTAAAACAAATAGTTTTAAAATTTTTCTTTCAAAAATAAACATGAAAATGGCACTTGCTAATTTTATGTTATTTTAAAGATGTCTTTTAGCAAATAAGATATGAACTGCAGAGATTAATTTTCTCTACCTGAATATAACATCTGGCACCATATATGAATACTCACTCAGTTTGGTGTCCTAGGACACAAGTATCTAAGCATTTATTCTGTTTTAGAAGCAGATGCGGGAAGAATACAACCAATCACACACAGGCATGTCACACAGGCACACTAACACCTGTCTATACTAAGAACAGGAGATGCTGCCTTTTCTGCAAATTAAAACACAGTTAAGTACCCTACTATAGTGGAATGCAGTTTCACCAGAAGAATCGTGACTATTATGGTTTTTAATGACAAAAACACAATAAAATACAGGAGGTATTTTTTGGCTCTTCTAGCAGTGTCCATACTTCATTCCAAGAAATAATTTATTTATTTTCTTATATTCCAAGAAGACTTAAAACTTGAGGCAACAGGTTGAAAGGGCAATTTGAAGTCTAATATAACATTCTAATATATAAATAGAAAACTGCTGCCTGATGTTAACTACTCTTCATCCAAGTACTATCACTGAATCAGTGACTTAAAAATTCCCTTTAAGATGTGTGGTTTTGTCCCTATTTGAAGTGCTTTCTTCATCTCCCTATGCAAACAGATCTCAAAATGACTCAGTATGTGGTACACTCTACGAGCCTGTTTCTTTGTTAGCTTCTCCTCATTGGCTCATGTTTTCTATCCTTTATCAACCCCATCAACAATCACATTTCAACTAAGAACTATAACTGCTTCTCCCCAGACCATGTGTTCTTTTTCTTAAGCAGCAACCTCAGGTACCCATCTGCCTACTGAGTATCTGTACCCCCAATGTCCTAACAAGTACTTCATAAACTCAATACATCAGCACAGCTTACTATCTTTCTTCCAAATTTTTTCTACTTTCTATAGATATACTTTTATCTCAGGGAATGTTCACTCAGTATCCCAAGTTATAAACCTCAGGCTTCATATACAAATTCTTACCAAATCTTATAAATGTAAACTTTTCATTTTGGTAAGAGTTAGCTGTTCCAAAATGTTGATCTGAATGTGTTATTTTTTACTTTTAGAAACAACCACAATATAAAATCATTTTTATTAAGGTATACAGTCCTAGTTTATCCTCCCAACTCTAAATACCTTTCTCCTGCTTTCCCAAAATATAATCCAGGTACAATATCCATTGTTTGCCCTTGCCAAGTATACCACTGCTCATTTACTAAATACACCAAGAGCCACCTATATGCCACGCACTGCTCCCAGTACTCAGTATTCAGTGTGACCAAGAGATGGAGGGAGAGGGAGCAAGTAAAAAGAATAAAGATTATGTACATGTACCAACTACTCACAACGTATGTAATCACTATGTATTAGAAACACGTACTACAATTTAAATTTTTTAATAAAAAAGGACACCCCAGTGAACAAAACATAAAGTTTTTGCCTTGTGTGACTTATATCCAGGTAGACGACAGATACACACAAATATATAACATGAGATGGTGGTAAGTGCTATGGAGAGAAACATCTAGCTAGAAAAGCAACTTAGAGACCAAAATTTATCACATTATGAGATATTGTTTTTTTTTTTCAGGAAACAGCATGCTCTTTCTGCAAACTACAGAAGTCTAGCATGTCCTCAGAAGTGCAATCATAGCTGGGCATGGTGGCAGATGTCTGTAATCCATGCACTGTGAGAGGCTGAGGTAGGAGGATTGCAAGCTCATCTCCAGCCTGAGCAATGTAGTAAGTTACGGAGACCCAGTCTCAACACATACAATTTTTTTAAATGGTGGGGATGTAACTCAGTGTGAAGGTTAGAGTTTAATCCTTAGTACCAAAAAAAAAGGAGTAATCATTCTGCTACATTCCTTGATTACATTTAAACTTAAATTATAATTTAAAAACATAAGAATAATACTGAAATGTATAGTTGTTGAGAAGCATAACAAAATACAACATACTCCTGGAACAACCAATTACAATAATTTTACTTTTTGAGATTAAAGTTGATAGAGTCAATTGTTTTAATTTTATTCTAGTATTTTACTTGGCTCCTGTATATGCCCCCCAAAAAAGTATTACAAGTACTGGCACATTTCAAATTTTGTCGAGATTAAAATCTATAAAACTTGAGTACTCACCTAAAATTCTCATTGTTATTTTACTTTTCTTATAATACTGGAACTATATCATGGTTTTAAATGTGGGCCTACAAATTAAGACTCCATTGTAATACTAGAACATTAGAGACAAGAGCTTTTTTACTCGTGATTTAAAAACAGTTGTTCAACTGTCTGACTCGCTTAAGTGCATAATATGTCTCAACTGTTTACAAAGAGCTGAAACAACTGGAGAAACCTACATAAGAGCACTGTTTAAGATAAAGGACATTACTAAAGGATTTGACAATGAGCCAAAGAAAATTTGCACAGAAGTTAATTGGCCCATTTCATCCTCCGAAAATTACAATGATTTGCCTTACTATCTAACTCACAATATGTAAAAGAATATAAACTTTCCTCTGGGAATCTCTGCCATTATTACTTACATACAACTCCATCTGAGGACATACATGAATGAATGAAAGAATGAATGAATGAACAAAAACTGGTGTTTCAGTGCTCATGTAAATGTGTAAAGAAAACTAAAGATCTGGGTTATTTTTAAAGAGAAGAAGTTAAATTGAGATGTTTCAAAGTTCCAAATAAATAAATAATAATAAAGTTCAGTGGAGGGTGAACCTTATCTTAATGACTACAACTCTAACAAGCAGAATTCTGTAAAATGTTTCGGGGTTTAGGAAACAATGATAACCTTCATCACTCTCTAAGGGCACAGCCTTTCACATCTGTCAGCTGTCCCTGCATCCTTCCAAACATACACAGGACAGGAAGCTCCATACTGTATTCTACATGACAATCAGCTTCTTCCTCAAATTGGCTGGCAGAGAAGAGCAAACAACCAGGGCCAGCTGAAATTCTGACTAAAGTCTGGAAAGACTGAGCTGGGGGAAGGGATAAGGAACACAGTCAATTTATAATGTACTAATAATTCCTGTGTTGGAGAAAAAAAGCAGCCATCACTGCACTGTAAGAGCCAGAGTTTATGTACTACCAAAATAAAAGATGGCTAAGATCCAAATTTTACTTCCTCCTCAAGGCTGGGAAGAAAAACAAGATACATACCGCATCTGTGATGTCTATTTCATATAGCCTCTGGAAAGTCCTACGTTCAAAGAAAACAAGTTTGCCGCTACCACATCCTCTTTGAACTGAGGTGCCAGTGACTATGAGTTTATCATCCGGACTGAAACAGCAGTCAGTCCTACAGACAAAGAGTTGATAAATATGTTTATGACCCCATAACAGCACAGCAATAATGAGTGAATTAAATAAAATATGCACATCACTACAAGAAGAGCAAATTCCTATACAGAGTTTACAAAACAGGTACTGTTAATAATTTGTTTAATATTTACAACTACCTAGTCAGTAGATATTATCCCTGTTGTACTGTTAAAGGAAACTGAGACAAATGTCAAATACACCTTGTCCACAATCACACAAGGAAGTAATACAGCTGATATTCAAAAACAAGGTATCTAACTCCAGAATCCACCCCTTTTTAATACATATATACATACATACACATATATATTTAAAACATGTATATATACATTTAAAACATTTTAAACATATATATTTAATATAAGAAAGTGTAGAGAAAACGCCATCTATATGAGACACTGAGAATGTCTACAAATAGACATATATGACTAATCTCTTAGTGACTATTTTAGCCTTTTTTTAAATTTGTTTTAAAAAATAAAAGAAAAACGTATTAACAAACAGACATCCATTTACAAAATAGCCTTTCTTAAAAACTATTCTTACTACTACTGCCTCTAAATAATTTCAGCTACATCAAGTCAAGCACCGTGAAGCCAGGAGCACATTGCACCAACCAAGACTGATGGCCTTAATTATGCAGCTTTTCTTACCACTGGCCTGGCCATCTGATTGTGATTATTCTAAGACATAATCTAAAGAAGTTATGCAGTTCAAATTACTTGTTGCAGGCATAACAGCCCCCAAAATTCTCATCCACTGTAAATCCATGTTTGTTTGAGGGTTCGTTCTAACAGATACTGCTATGGGCAGTGGATCGCGTTGGACTTGGTACTCAGCTGTTCTACAGAGCCTTCATATGGTGCTTCCATTACCTTCACACTCCATGTTTGTCATTATTTAACACAGACGAGAAATTTTGTTTCTACAAAAATAGAAACACTTTCCTAGGCACCATTTATAGGATTTAGAGATTAAATCTCACCTCAGCTGCCCCTGAAAATGCTTTAAAAGGTTTAGTTGCTGACTTAATAGAATGGAGATGACAGTGTTCAGGCACCTAGAGCAAGACAGTCTGAGTAACTAAAGGACTTGTATTTTCACATAATATATACACACAAGCACATGAACACACATATATACATCATTTAACTTCAAGTAAACTTCTTATAGTCTGAAAAAAATGTGTAAAATAAAAAGTAAAATGCATCTTTCAAAAATCATATTTTAATCATTCTCTCAAGACTTTTTTCTAAACGACCTAAAAGACATGATATAAATTACCATTAAAGTGAAGAAATTTCTATTCAGTTACCTTATGCCAATCAAATATTAAAAATATGCTACTTACATTGGGAACATGGTGGGAAGACCTGAGGCTGAAAAAAGTGGCTTATTAAATTGTCGGATGTCCCATAATTTTAATGTGTCATCACCTGATAGAGGAATAAGAAAGAAAAAAGTGAACTTTGCAAAAATATCGCATTCTCAGTTTAGGGTTTGCTAAATTTAGTGTATAACTACAAAGAAGGGAGAAAAGGAAGATAGGAAGAACAGAAGCAAGGAAAGGAAGTAGAGAAATACCCTAAATGCACATAAGCATATTTTACTTCTGTAACTGTTCAGGGAGCTTGACAGCAGTAAGAGTTACAAGAACATAGAAAACAATATGATAATAAGTCTGTCTTCTAGAAGTTACCTTCCATATAGATGTAGCATCTGTAGGTTAGAAAGAGTTCTGAAGAATCTACCCTGAAGTATGATTTCAGAGCAGATGGTAGTTTCCCTGTGGTATGTTTTATTAGAACCTGACTTCTTGGAAAGATCTTAATTTAAAAACCATCAGGACTGAAAATAGTTCAATTCACAACAGATTTTTTTCCACTACAATGTGGGCAAAGCTATCCATTAACATTAATGAGTGAGCTGTATTATTCTCTAGCCTCCAGTCCAATTCTACCTATGTCCATCCTTCTTTACTTTGCTTGGGAGTACAGCTTTTGCAAGCCATTTAAAGAGTGGTGACTATTCTTTTAAGAATTGCTTTTCTGTATTTTTAAAGGGTGACTAAGATTCCTGAGCAGAACAAAAGCCAAACTCATACATACAGTAATGTCTTTGCTGTTCTTGCTTCCCAGGGCCTATAGCTGAGACCTGCCTCAACCTCTCGGGTTCAGTAAGGATTCATGATCAGCTGCAAATGAGATGAGTGCAGTGTTTTTGTTTTTAACTGAAAACTCTCCCTCCTCTGAAACTCAATGTTGTCAGTGTACTAATCCACAACTAGCTGGACTCAGGACCTGACTGTATCATAAGGACTTTGTAAAACTCCCCATAGGTATGATACTCTATTGCTCTTTATCTTAGACGGTACATATTTTCATACTACTCAAATAAGAAACATTAATCTGCACTGATTTCAGCTAACCCAGTATGTTGTAGAAAGTAGTCAGGACACTAGTAACACCCTTGCAACACTCTGCTGAATTAGACTTCCATCTGCTATCTTCTGTACATCCAGGAAGGAAAAGGATGGAATAGAGTATACATTTTGTGTTGGCCAAGTAAGTTATCCAATAGCTAGTGCAGGACAGAAGGGAAAGTTAAGAATTACCACCAAACTGGTTTTGACTGAAACAGTTTGCCCTATACTTCAAGACACTAATTACCAACTCAGTAAGGGCTCATCTATTTAAAAACCCTCTGGGAAAGAATTTCCAAGGTACACCCACTCCTTTCAATTCCATCTAAGAGATTTGGGTATACCACTCTAAACATGTAAGAGTGATTATGACAATTTCAAAATGGAAATTTTATCATTTGAAAAACCTTCCCTGAAGATTCAGATATACTACCTGGATCAAAACCACTGTTTTTAAGTAAAGAATTTATATAGTTTTAAATAGAAGTCATCTCAGAACCCAAGTAGCAGGTTAGAATTCATAAACAAAATACACATTTTATACAAATTCACATTGTTATGTGTATCACAAAGAGAAAATTATGTGTATATGCACTTTGACTTTTTTTTTAAAAGAATGTAAGTCAGGGTAGTTTTCATACAACAGATAAGTCTTCCTTAGAGGAAAGAGAATCTGAATAGAGTTCCCAAAAGTAAAAAGGTCACAGAGTTTTTAAACTGGGGAGAAAGCTGTGCTGAGTCTCTTTCTACTACCCTATACACTGGGGCATAAATTCTTTCAGAAAGAAAGCCTATCTATGATGTTCACATATTATGCCTATTACCTAGCACAATGCTAACTTATAGTAAATGCTCAATATACAGTTAGTTGGTAAGTGAATAAATGAATAATTAAATATAACATTGCTAACTTCATCTGACTAATAGCTTTTCTTTGGCCTACAGAAAAAATTTTACATGATTAAGGCCCTGTTTAATGTGGCTCTAATCTACTTATTCTGTACTATTTCTCTTTTCTTCCCACAAATGGATCTGTAGGAAGATCTTCAGCCATATCCCATTCTTTCCCATAAAGCAGAGCTCATAAATTGCCCCATTATACATCTCTTCCTATTAACACACAGCCTTATCCATGTGAGAAAGACGTAGCAAAAAGTCAGAAACAATCTATATCCAACCATATGAGGAAGATAAATAAATTTTCAATATAACCACATACAATTATTTTTAAAATAACATAGGTATGACTTTATTTTAAAACTGAATTGAGTTAGTGTTTGAACTAGGTTGGAAAAAAATCAGTGGTCAACAGAGCATTTTGAAAGACCAGACACAGAATTATAAAATGGTATAGAAAGGAAGAAAGAATACAGATGATCCTCTACAAAATTCCAAAGGAAGAAGCAAAGATCATTCAAACTCTTATGAAATCGGAAGCTCCAATAAAGACAAGAAAAAGTGTACATATTTTCTAAATTAACTTGATAAGCTTTTTTTTGTGGGGAGGGTTGTCTTTTTAGAGATAGGGATTTACTGTATAGTTCAGGCTGACCTAGAATTCAATATGTGGTCCAAGCTAACCTCAAACTCACAGTAATCCTCCAGCCTCAGTCTCCCAAGGGATAACAGGCATGTACCACCACACTCATTGATAACTTCTAATACTAACAATATTGACAAGTTGGAAATGCGTTTCAATGGAAAAATCAGACAGACACCCCAAGTACATTAACAAAAATGCATCTAGTTTTATTATACGATAGGATATTAATGTAACATGTTAGTGTTAAATATGATCAATTTATACATAGAAACTCATCAAAAAGGAAGTTTTTAACCTACCTCCACGAGAGGCAAGGACATTACCATCATAAGAAAAGGCCACACAAGAAGTGTCTGTGCCTGGGTCATGAGCCTGTTTATAGTGGAATTTAGGATGAACCTGTTTGCAAACAAAAGCAAAGTGTTAACACATCAGCTAAATTCAGATGAGAACATTTCTGTGGCATGAACATTTCATTATATCATGCAGAAAATTATATAAAACTATACACAAAGTACTAATTTCACCTGATTATATTTTTCTTTCCTAAAAAACTCAAAAGGCTTTTCAAAACATACATCTGTTTTAACAAAGCAGACATAAGGTAAGTTCCACAAAGAGCCATTTTTCAGACGCCTAAGCAAGCCCTGAGCAACACAAGATTATAACTGCATTTAGCTCTCATATTATGTTTATAAAGTTAACTGGACCATTTTCTACATTTATATGAAAGAGAAGCTATAAATAAAAATTCAAATGAGCAGATTACTTATTTACACAAGAATATTTATTGTCAGGCTGGGGGTGCAGTATAGTGGTATAGCACTTTCCTAGTATGTGCAAGGCCCTGAATTCCTACCCAGTATATAAAAAAAAAAAAATATATATATATATATATATATATAAAAAATATATTGTATTCCTAACATATACTAGACACTACACATGTGGTTGTAAATCTTAAACTATGCACCTTTAATGTGTCTGTTGGATGACAGTGTTAATGGTGATAATAGTAACAATAGTACCTGACCCTCATTTAATGATTACTATATACTTTATATCTTGTCTTTATACCTTGTCTACTCAGTCCTCACAATTACTCTATGAACTAGGTTTTATCACTATCTTCCCCACTGTACAGCTCAAGAAACTCAAGTACAAAAATTTAAGTACTAGAACCAAGTACTTAAACCAAGTACTACCATTAGGCCACACAGTTTGTAAGTGGTAGAGCTGGGAGTCTGAGGCCAAAAAGCTTACTCTTTAACTCTGCACTACAACCCTTTTCTTACTTTTTTTTGTTAACTTCTAATGTTAAGTACTGTTAGGTACTTTAGACAACTGATGACTGCTCCACCAATCTTGCCACTCAGGATTCAGTGGCACAGGTTTTCCTTTAAGGGGTTATGACAGAGGTCAAGAAAAGCTAAATTTTCTAGAGCTCATTTATTGTTATTTGTTTATCCTACTTGATTAAAAGCTTACTGTAGAAAAGCCTAGAATTGTCAGTAATTATTTCTGTCCAAACATTCAGCACATTACTTTCTTTTTTTTTTTTTTTTTTTTTTTGGTTTTTCTCCGGTACCGGGAACCGAACTCACGACCTTGCGCATGCCAGGCAGGCGGTTTTGCCGCTGAGCTAAATCCCCAGCCCCAAGCACATTACTTTCTTATACAGTGGTACCTTGGCTTACGAACTTAATTTGTTTTAAGATTTTGGGGGAGATGGCTGTGGTTGTGTTTATTACCTGATGAGTTTGAGAACACAAGCAGAATTCTGCCAAACACTCCTGTTGCTAAGGGAACTGTTTGCAAACAGAAGCATTCATGAACTGAGGTATTACTGTAGTTTAAGACATTTCCTAGAAGGCTTAGTTTCTATTTCAGTCATTGTTTTAAAACATGTTGTTGGGGTAGACACTAGGACACAAATGGTTATCCTAAAACTGCCACCTCTCAAGATCATGAAAGGCTGTTCCAATGTTCTTTGTCTAAAGTACTTAACAGACGCAGCTTTTGTTGTTGTTTTTAAGACTTGGCAGATTAATTTGCTGGAGTTGGCAGACTAATTTGACAGATTAATTTGCTAGAGTTGGCAGACTAATTTGACAGATTAACTTGCTAGAGTTGGCAAACTTACATCAGAAACTTACAAACAGAAACTTGTATCTCACAGTTCTGGTGGCTAGAAGTTCATAACTAAAGTATCCGCAGGGTTGCTTCCTTTTGAGGACTGCCTGCATCTTTACATGGCATTCTATCCATGCACTGTCTGTCTTCAAATTTCCCCTTTGATAAGGATACTAACCATACCAGATTAGGGGCCCATCCTATCTAGTATGTCCTAATCTTAACTAAATGCATCTGCAATGCCCTTATTCTCAAATGAGGTCACATTCTGAGAAAGCAGAGATCAAGGTGAAGTTTTATAAGCCAAAGAATGCCAAGGATTAAGAGCAAACCACCACAAGGTAAGCAAGAGAAATACAGCACATTCTCACAGTCCTTCTGGTAAGAAAACTATGGTGCCGTTCACAAAGTCTTAAATATATTGATTTTTGAACTTTTCAATAATCCAAACACTTTCTGATTATACCAAGGATGAGTACTGACTACTCCATCACCAGTTGCCCACACCTCAATGTCTGTCTCTTGCTCTAGCATGTCTACCAACACAGGAAGATGGTCCTCAAAGTGATCTAAATAAATAGAAATCATGCAAAAATATAAAAAATAAAAAATATTTTATTGGTTTGTGGTATTTTTGTTTTGGTTTTTGTCTGTTTGAGACAAGGTCTCACTAGGTAGTTTAGACTTCTGGCTTTAAACTCACTATATAGCCCAGGCTGGCCTCAAACTTATGAAAATCCTCTTGCTTCAGCTTCCTAAGTGCTGGGATCATAGGCATGAGCCACCACACCCAACTACGAAATATTTTAAATCAAAGAATTTAAATGAATTACTGAATTTAGGTCAACTTGTTCTAAAATTTTGCCAACTACCTTTACATTTGAACCTGGCTAAGCTGCTTAGTCTATTTCTCAATTTATCAATCTTTAAAATAACATGGCTTCCATCATCCCAACCTTGCCCTTCTCCCTACCATACAAAAAGACTAGTTATATTTAACATATTATCTCCCTGCCTGTGTCAATACCACAATCTTACTGAGTCTATAATGCAGTGGTGGTGAATGTATGGCACGCCTGGGGCTTTTTGTATCATTGAAAGCTCTAAAAGATTCACTATCACTGCTACAGTGTGTATCTGTCTCAGTTACTTTGCTCATTAATGACACAAAATATCTAATACCCGAAGTTAAAAGAGGAAAGGTTTATTCACTTCACAGTTTGTAGAGGTTTCAGTCCATAGTTGGTTCCAAGGCAGAGTGTATGGCAGAGAGGTATTGAAGAGGAGAAACAGTTCATGGCAGGCAAGAGGTAGCAAATCAGCAAAGAAGCAGCAGCAGCAACCATGCTTGCTTCTGTATTTTGTCCAGGCTACCTGCCCTTTGGATGTTGCCACCCACACCCAGGATGGGGCACCCTTGATCCTTGCATCACTCAGTTAATCCAAGCATCACACAACATCACACCCTAGATCCAGCCATCTCTGAAAAACTCCACCTATGATCACAAGAGGCTTTGGGGGAATGTCTAGATATAAATCATAACAATATCTCCTTTCCAAAGGGCCAAAATGCACCTATGCTCCCCAAACACAAACTCCATAAGCAAGAAGAAGCAAACATTAGACTAACTTAAAAACTAAGTGCACTAGTATTTAATTGCCCCTCAAATCTATCTCTAAGACCCCTCAATATGTAGAAAAATTCTTTCTCATTGGGAATCTATTTAATACGCCAAAATTCTAATCTATATTCACACATTAGACTTATCCTAAAGAATTTTGGGTACAGATAACTCTGAGTACTTAGTCTTGGTCCAAATACTACAGATTCCACTGGAGATGACCTAAGTGGACAGAATGTGCTCAGAGATATAATGTGTTAAGTATTTAAAAGCTGTGGAAAAAAAATGCTGTCTACAAAGACAATACTATAGGTTGGTTAGTATTAAATCTAATTGGCACCCTGCAGAAAAATAATGAGAAAATGGAAGCCATTAACAGATAAAGACTAACTGGGAGAACGAGAGGACACTTTAACAGCTTTCAAAGAGGCTGTCATCTCCTATAGTAAAAGCGCTGAGCAACAAAAAGAAGACCTGAGAGTTAGATTTATATAGCACTAGAGACATTTAAATGTTCAGCCAAGGCCAGTCTGTTATTCTAAGATTAGAACTCTGGTTGGCAAAATTTGGGACCCTAAAACATAACAGGATATTTGGATGAATGCCCCATAGAATGCTGAATCTAGAGATACCCCATTTACCCACCAAAAACTCCAAGAATTCTCACAGTTTAAAAAAAGTGACCCGGGGCTGGGGATTTAGCTCAGTGGCAAAGCATGTGCCTGGAAAGCACAAGGTCGTGAGTTCAATTCCTGGTACCGGAAGAAAAACAAACAAACAAACAAAAAAAGTGACCCATGCTTGCCTAATAAAGACTAGAACTTGCCAGGTGTGATGCTGCATGCCTGTAATCCCAGCACTGGGAGGCTGAGGCAGGAAGGATCACCGCCAGCCCGAACTACATACCAAGACCTTGCTTTCAGATAGGTAAGGAGGTAGACAGATAGACAGATATTTTAAAAATAATAAAAGTTAGAACTTCCACTGTGCTGGAAGATGCTGCAAATGTCCCTCCCCCACAAGTCAACAGGTAGTCCTCTTAGAATCGACGCCTTCTGCCTCTCCTGGCTGCTAGACCAATTGTGAGGTTAAATACTGTTATTCCTCAGCTGGGTAGTAGTAATGGGTCTGATAAGGGAGAAGAGAGATTATATACCTAAAGAAACACAGAATTAGCTAGCAGCTACTGACAGAAACCATAAAAGGCCTTAAATTTGGATTTGGGAGAAGTTGCATTAAGGAGTCTAGGACATAGGTTAGATAAGTAAGATTCACTGATTTGGAGACCCATTTTGGAACACAGGATTCAACATCCTAGCAAGTATCCTAAGAGATGGGGGCAAACTTTACTGCTAGGATACTAACAGAGGCTTGGAAAAGTGATGGTTAGTATTGAGTAAAGCAAAACTGTTCTAGTTAGAGCTGATTAAGAAAAAGTTAAGGTTAGAGGGAGAGGGCATGGGGGAATGAATATGATACTGTCAAGCCAAAAAACACAGAATATCATTTTTGTTGGGACGACCTAGAGGAAATGCCATTCAGCAAGTCCAGCAGAAAAGCACAGGTAGAGGGAACCAGGATTGTCAAGTTTAGTGCAGCACTCCTCTGTATCCCAGCGCTAGTCACAGAGCTGAGACAATGATGCCTATAAAAATCATGGGGCCTAAAGTGACCGAAGCCAACTTGCAGTATCTAATTAGTGGTAGCAAAAGGCTGCAGTTAACTAGAATGAGTGGCAAAATCAAGAGGCATCCAACAGGGTTCAATGCATAGGGAGCTATAGAGATGGCAGATAGAATGTGACACCCCTGGGGACAGAATAATGAGCCAATAAGGACACTGCTTAATATCTACAATTAAGAGAGGTGAATGAAAAAGCAAAAGGCTGGGGTTGGTCACTCCAATAAAGAGTCATGATATGAGCCAATTGTCAGAGCAAATGTCTACTGACAACAGAAACCATCAGAAAAGGATGTTGCTTCTTGCTGGGGCAAGTGTACACTGCGGTAATTCCCCTAGTACTTCCACAGATTGTTGACTACTATATGTTTATTCAAATCATAGTGCCAACTGTAGCTGAAACATACTAATAAATGTTCAGGGGTGACTTGGGATCAAACACTTCCACTGGCCTGGCCAAAGTTTTCTTAAAACTACACTGCAGTAGAATTCCTACTATCCCCAACCCATACTACCTACCCCATCCCTACCCTCTTTCTTGCCTCGGGGTCAGACCTCCATCACCATGTCACACTCTCCAGCCTCTGCTGGCTCTGTACCCATTTTTCCCTCCCTAACATTTGGGCAACAAATTTCTTACATATCTAGTGCTGCCTTCTCATCTGTTTCTCAGAGACCGGTAACTAACACAGGACATTAGTAAACACCTTACGAGGAGAGATCTATAAAGGCATGTACATTGGGATTGCCCTCTTGCTGCTTTTGGAACCAGCCACCAGGTGAAAAAGCATAGACTAGCTTCCTGATGATCAGAGATACGCATTCAGTCATCCCATTAGCACAGGCTGGCATTTAGGGAAGTTCTAGATATATCAATGAGGTCAACTTAGACCATCCAACACCATGTGAATTACTTGCTAAGTGTAGATGCCATACAGAGCTCAGCAGAAATCAGTCAAACCAGTCCAGACCCAGAAGCACTACCCAATATTAATCAAATGACACATGGAAGCATGAGAAATAACAAATACATGTTACTATAAGCCACAAAGTTTTAGGATGGCTTTTTATGTGGCAAAAATTAACTAATACAGCACATGAAGAATATGAACAGTGCCTGGTATACAGTAAGCATTATATGGTAGCATTATTATTGACTTCTTAAGAAGGTTGAGTCTTCTCTACTTAACACTCTACCAGACAATGCACTATAAACTAGTCCAGTGGCTGTGCAATTTAAATTTATTCCACTTTGCCACTGTTGCACACTATATAATTACTGTACTCATCTGTTGCCTTTTCTGTACCCACCCATGAGTAAAAAGTCTCTCTGGCAAAATTTCTTCATTCTTACAGTGGCTAGCCTCAGAAAATCCTGTTTTTTGGAAGCTACACTATGTTTCCAGTGAATTACAGTCATTTCTTCTGTAAATCCTTTGACATAAAATACTAGTGATTCTAGGAGGTAATACAAGGTGAGACAAGAGAATACATGAAAGTAGCTCCTATTTGGAGGACATGGAAGGGGGAGACGTGTAGTTTAGTAGCTCTTCTTTACAGAACTAGATAAAGGCTTTTCCCCTACTTTTCTGAGCCCTTCAAATAGCTCAGTCTCAGATTATTTCTTTCCCAGGCATACTATCCGAACTCCAAGAATCCCATGAGACTCTCTGATACAGTATAAGGTGCTATCTCATGGTACTTATAAGAGGAACATATTTAACAAATAGTAATTGAAATTCTGAAATTCTGAGCATGTTCCAAGGAAACAATATGTTTCACAGCAAGCTGACAGTTTTCTATATTTCTAATTTCTTTAAAGATGATTAGGAGCAGGCATGGGGCACATGTCTGTAATTACAGAATTCTGAGATGCTGAGGCAGGAGAACTGCAAGTTCTACCAGCTTGGCCAACTTACTTAGCAAGACCTGGTCTCAAAACTTTAAAAAATGGGGGTATGATATGGACAGAGGGGTGTATAAAGCTTAGTATGAAGGTCCTGGTTTTAATCTTCAGTGCCATTTAAAAACAAAAAGATAATTAAGTTCCAGGCCATGACGTTTTTCCTTTCCTTCCTTAATACTCTTCCCTCCTTTCCCTTCTTTCTTTAAAAGAAATAATTTAAAGACAAAGCACACTGAAATCTAACAAGTCCATTCAACATCCTTAATAATGTAACTGAAATAATGAAAAATTTAGAGTCAACATTTACAATGTCCATCACATTTACCAAGGGCCTACTCTACACAGAATAAGATATAAATAAAAATAACAGATGAGGGGCTGGGGATTTAGCTCAGCAGCAAAAGCACCTGCCTGGCAAGCGCAAGGTCATGAGTTCGGTGTCCGGTACCGGAGAAAAAAAACAAAAAAAAAAACCAGATGAGATTTTCTTTAAATGATTTGTGAGTTGGGAAAAGGAAAGAACATGTATGACCTCTGTTCTTTCACAAAAATTTATTGTACTAACTACAAACAAAGTATTATGTCTGGATTGGTGGGCAATTAAATATTAGTCTGTGCCACTGACAGAGAAGCTCACAAGGGAGAAAGAAAGTGAGCTCATTTATGCCCAAGGCTGTACTTTCTAGCAGGCTTCTCCACTCTTAGTCCAGGCTTACTGCTATAACCCCTGGAATTTTACAGGCAACACCAATGACTTAGCATTTAGTTTTTAATCTGTGTTTGGCAAACAGACATTCCAGGCTTCATTCATTAACTAGACTGTGTTACAATTACATACCTGTTCAGTCATCTGAAACCAGGTGACTGCAGTGTACAACTACCTAGGGCTCTATCTGACGACCAATGGAAGCTGCAGCTGTAGGGGAAACCTCAGCTACTGAGATATGTGAATCACAGGCAGAATATGACTCCAGTGCTCTGGAATCTTCTGGCTCCCTATGTGCTTGCAACTTGAAATTCAAGGTGTTTACTTTAGTCTATAAAACAAACCTCTTATGGCTAGGACACAAGTTACCTTCACATTAATCTTTCCTCTTATAAATACTAACTGAGATCAGTTGGTATACCAGTTAGGCACTCTAGATTTATGTTCCAGAAATGGGGATGCACAAGAAAAAACATTTTAAACATTTTAAGATTCTACAGAGGACCCACGCTTTTTAAGAAGCATGAAACCAAACAACCTGTCTTAGCCTTTCAGACTCTAATTTGCAATCTTGAGACAGAATACAGAATCACTTGAGGATGGGGATATTACCTCATTAGACTATTTAAATACCTGGCATATTTTACTGTTCTGAATTCAAGCAAAATACAATTGTTTTTGTTGGGGGAAAAAAAACCTAGATAACTAATACAGGCTCTCACATGATATTCTCTGGTCTCCAAATGAGGATATCACCTAAATCACCAAGAGGAATGATTTAAGAAAGCCCTCCCAGAAAGAAAGCCCAAGAGCAGGGTTTCCCAGAGAATGCTTTGTGTAACATCACCATATGGGGGGAAGGAGGGGTATAGCCAAGTAAGCCTGGGAAACTAAAGTTTATTTGCATACCATGGCCTTGTCTTGAAGATTCACAATATACATCAATATATTAAAAGCTAGAGTCTTTTAAGTAGTAGTCCTGGAATAAATCAAACACTTTAACATTCCCAAAGCTTACTTGACTATGGAACCACTTTTTTCAGATAGTACTTACCAGCATGAACTGAACTAACATTCTTATGACCTTAATTGGGAAAACATGTATCTAGAGCAAGAATTAACAAATTTTTTTCTGGAAGGGCACAGCAAATGCTTTACACTTTGAGGACCTCATAGACTCTATCACAAATATTTACTTCTGCTGTTGTAGCATGAACACTGCCACAGACATTACATAAACAAATGCATACAGCTGAGTATTCCAATAAAACTTTACTTATAAAAAGAAGTGGCAGGCTAGTATTGGCCTAAAATTAGCTCACTGTGATACAGAGAGAACACAAACTCTAGGAAAGGGATTCTATTTGTCATATCATCATTTGGTCAATCAAAGGCGTTCTTGGAATTCAGTTACAATTTCAATTTGTTTTTTGTTTTTGTTTTTGTTTTTTTTACTTTTTGAGATAGGGTCTCGCTATACAGTTCAGGCTGGCCTTGAGCTCACTTTGTAGCCCAGGCTGGTCTCAAACTCGCAGCGATCCTCCTGCCTCAGCCTCCCAAGTGCTGGGATTACAGGCATGCACCACCACGCCCAGCTCTGCAATTTCAATTTGTAATACTAATGGTCACAATAATGATGATGAAACAACGATAGCAGCTACATGTATTGAACATGTAACTCAGGGTAGTAAAACATACATTTTCTAATTTCAAACTTAAGACAACCCTCTTGGGTTATATATAATTATCTCATTTTACAAACAAGAAAACTGTGGCTGATGGAAGTAACTTACCCAAAGGCATGATGAAATTTTCAGAGCAAAAAGTCAAACCCTGATTCTAAATCCAGGAGTTTACTCCTTATCAAAATACCCTTCTATAATAAGCTGCCACGTTTCTTTCTATGTGTGTATGTGGGAAGGTATTACAGTAATGACCCTCAATGAATCGAGCATTGTTATATTCCCAGGGAGGGTTAGTTTAAGAAGAGGGATCCACAGCATAAAGTAAATGTTTTTTCCTTAAAATTACACAATACATTTTTTCCATAGTATTACACGTTTCTCAAAACAGTCCAAGCAGAAACTAGCAGTCTTTTATCCATATAGGAGCAATAAAAACCACACCCAAATATTTGTTACCTCCCTCAAGTCCCAGTCAATGGAAATTGCTACATCATAATAATAGATAACAATGACTGGGCACCTATTATGGGCTATATACTGCTGTCTTAAATGCCTGGTATCTATTAACACTTTGAATCTTATCAACAACCCAATGAAGTAAGCATTACCATCATCCTCACTGTCCTAGGAAAGCACAGGGTGTAAAAAGATAAAGTTAGTTGTCCTCTATCATGTCTCCAGTTAGGTGGCACAGCTAGGATTTGAACCTAGCCAGCTGGCTCCAGGGCCCACATTCTTAGTTACCACTTAGCCACCATGGTAAACTCATGGCTTTCCTGACTTTGGGCTCCCTTTACTATGATCCCATTGACAAACAAAAGTAGGCCTGAACTCTGCTCCTGCAGCACTCTTGTTCTTCTCTTTCTAGGCCAGTTCTCTTTCCAACCACGAGTGGAATCTGAAGGTGAAAAGCACAGCAAGAGTCCAGCATGGGATGGTAAATGAGCACTATACCTAGTTTTATAAGCAGATTGAACTATCACCTATGGCTACACTTAATTCCTGTCTAGTAGCTAAATTCAGTACATAATCATAGGCTGATAGCCTTCATTGAGGAGGACCATACCAAGGACCCCTTAAGTAATTTAAAACCTGGTAAGTAACAGTGACAAACTGGCAAAAAGAAAATCCCACTCATGGCTGTGTATCTCCTTAGCTACCCTTTACAAGATGTTAATTTTTCTTCTCTATCTTTAACTCTTCTGCAGGGGGCAACAAGGTGGTGGGGTCTTAGGCTGTCCATCACATAGAAAACACAAATGCGAACAAAAATGCTGCTTCCAATTCAGCTCTTTAAATGAAGAGGAACTTGAAAACCAGCACACCAACACCGGAAGCACAGAGCCATGGAATGACCTGCCTAGACAGGAGGGAAAGCCCAGCGGTCCCCCCTTTGAAGTCCAGCTGCCTGAGATTCTCTAGCAGCCGGCCTTCAAAGAGAGCCGATGCTTCCTTCCCTCAGCCTGGCCGCCAAGCTTCCCGGGCAGCTGGGCGATTTAGCCACTCTCTGCCCAGCTGTCTGTGAACTCTGGCAGCCAGTTCAAGTGAGGGATAGTGAGGTGGTAGGAAGGGGGGAGGAAGAGGGAGGTCGGGGTGGCAGGCCCAGTGGCGCCAGGGTAAAAAGGATGCTGGGTTTCCTTGGAGTCAACCTTATGAAAGTCAGTCAAAAGACCACGCTTCCAGGGGAAGCACAATCCAATGACATTGCAAAGCAACATGCCAGTGACTGAAGAGATTTCAAATATATTTTCCTACAAAAACTGAGAGAACCTCAAATTTATCTTGTAAGAATGGATCAGCTGCTACAGAGAACCGTTCAGTCTGTACACAGGGATATCAGCAACCAACCCAAGCATCAAAAACCTATAGTCTTTTACTCATTTTGATTTTTTCAGCAACATAACTTGATACTCCTTAGGGACTTTTGCCATATTCTTTTTTTACCCTAAAGTGCTAAGGATCAAACCTAGGGCCTTGTTTATGATAGGCAAGAACTCTACCACTGAGCTACATCACCAGCCCTTCTTAGAGATTTGTGGGAGTTGCTTAACTGTTGTGGTAACCCTTCTGTTCCCTTGGCAATAGCTGAAACAATTTGTCTGTTTCTGCGCCTGTGCAGCAGATGCTCCACAAAGACTGGCTCATTTAACATAAACATTGCCAACATGCTGCTTTGTTTATCCTCTTGAACACCTGCTTGGAGTAAAGAAGAGTGAGCATTATCAGCCACAGGTGCAAAAGCAATACAGAATGGTTTATTAGTGAAAACAAACTTTCAAAAGAATCCCAACCAAAAAAAAAAAAAGAAGAAGAAGTCTAACTAGGAACAAGATTCTAAATTCGCTAAAGTGGGAGTATATCACCATGACTAGACTACAGGTCAATGAAAAGGAAGAACTGAAAGGTCCTGAGTCAAAGACTAAATTGTCAGATTACATTTTACAGTTCTCTGGAAGCTACTTGGAGATGAAAGAAAGAGGGATGGGTGAGGTGGGTCTAAAGTTAATTTAAATATTTTCTCTAATTCATCACACTTTGATTAAAAACTAAATGGATAGATAAATTGGTGCCACACAGTATGAACACACCATACCATGGTACCATACAACATGAACAAATATCTAAAAATTCAGGTAGACTAATTTATTACATCACTAGCTACAAACTCATCTTCCCTTTATATCTACTTGAAAATATAAAACGGAGCAGCTAGTATTCAGTTCAGTGATATTAAATATATCTAAATTTAAACTTATCTAAATTTAAAAGTATAAAACTGAGCCTATAGGAGCATCAAATAAGACTTGCTGAAATTCATTCATTCTACAAACATTTATTGAGTCCTTGCTGCATGTAAGGCACTATGCTAGATGTGGCAGATATTGAGATTTATAGTAAAATAGTTACTAGCAAGGAGTTCTGTCTACAGAGGGAAATAAAAAATAAATACAAATATTTACAATAAATTTGTACAATGGTGGAATCCACAAACTTTATAGTAAAACCAACCTAAAAAAGTTAACGTTACCATGGTACTGTAAGGGTGGTTAGGTTGGGAATAGAGGAAAGAGAAATCACATAAAACCTGGTGAGGCTTCTTGGTGGTGGTCTTTGAAACAATAAACAGGATATAGGAAATAAGATTAGGGATATAGGAAATACTGCCCCATTAAGTGACAGAGAAAGTATGAGACTCAGAAGTGTAAAATAGCATTTTACTTTTGGAACTACAAGTAGTTACTAATAATCTTCTAGATTTTGGCTGAGTCTATTGTGATTTTGCCTGTTTTGTTTTGAGATAGGGTCTTACCATGTGGCTCAGGTTGCCTTAAACTTATTATGCAGTTCAGGTTGGCCTTGAACTTGCTGTGATGCTCCTGCCTCAGCCTCCCAAGTGCTGGGATGACAGGCATGTGACACCATGCCTGGCTGATTCCACCTTTTTCATTTCTTTTTTTTTTTTTTTTTCTTTTTTTTTTGATTTTTCTCTGGTACTAGGAACCGAACTCACAACCTTGTGCTTGCCAGGCAGGCACTTTTGCCGCTGAGCTAGATCCCCAGCCCCTCACCTTTTTCATTTCTAATTGTATTGATTTGGGTCTTTCCCCGTTTTGGTAAGTTTGTCGATTTTGTTTCTTTCAAAGAATAAGTTCTTCAATGTATTGATTCTTTTTATTGTTATTTAGTCTCAATTTTAGCAAATTTCTGCTCTGACCTTTATAATTTCCTTCCTGGTCCTGGCTTTGGATTTGGATTTGGATTTGGATTTGGATTTGGATTTGGATTGTCTTTGTTTTTCCACGATGTTGAAGCGCATCATTAGGTTATTTTTTGGGGTTCGCTCTGCTTTTCTGATGTGTGGATTCACCTTTATAAACATCCCTCTTAAGACTGTTTTAGTTTCCATAGGCTCTGGTATGTTGTACTGGTATTATTGGTTGATTGTAAGAACTGTCTGCCTTGATTTCTTCTGTGACCCATTTATTATCCTGAAGGCTACTGTTTAATGTTCATGTTTTCTGCATAATTTCTGTGGGTTCTTTTGCCACAGATTTCTAGTTTCACTGAATGATGTCTGATAATATGAATATGATAATTTTGATACGTTTGCATTTACTTAAGCATGTTTTATGGGCTAGCATGTGGTCTATTTTAGAGACGATCACATTTGCTGCTGAGAATGTATATTCTGTTGTTAGGTGAAACACTGTAGATATCTATTAAGCCCATTTGTTCAAAAGTTTAGTTCAGCTCTGAAATTTCCTTGTTGATTTTTTTGTCTAGTTGTCCTATTTGTGACAATAGGATATTGAGGTCCCCCACTATAACTGTGTTAATTTTTATCTGATCTTTCATGTCCAGTAGTGTTTGTCTTAGTTGGGTATGCTTGTGTTTGCTGCTTATATGTTTATTATTGTTATTTCTTCCTGTTGAATTGTTCCTTTAGCCAATGCGTAGTGACCTTCTTTGTTTTTTATGACCAGCTTTGGCTTTAAGTCCACTTTGTCCAAACATAGGTAGCTACTCCTGCTTTTGTACGGGTCCCTTTAGCATGGAATATTGTTTTCCATCCTTTGATTTTTAATCTGTGAGTTTATTCTTGAATTAAATGTGTTTCTTGTATACAACATATTGTTGGATTTTGTTTCTTGATGCACTCTGCCAAACTTTGTCTTTTAATTGGAGAAATGAGACCATTCACATTGAAAGCTATTACTGAAAGGTACTGTCTTGCTCTTGTCATTGCATTATTTTCCTGTTACTTGATTTTTCCCCCCTTTTCTGCTTAATAACTCACCCTGCCTGGTGTGTTCATTTTATTAGAAATTGGGCATTGTTGGCTCCATTATCTCTTTCTAAGATTCTTTCAGAATTTTTTGTAATGCTGGTTTGGTGGTTATGAATTTCCTTCTCTTTCTTTCTTTCCTTTTTTCTTTTTCTTTTTTTTTTTTGAGAAAGTGTTTCACTGTGCAGCTCAGACTGGCCTTGAACTCACTTTGTAGCCCAGGCTGGCCTCAAACTCACAGCAAAATCCTCCTGCCTTAGCCTCCCAAGTACTGGGGATTCAGGCATGTGCTACCATTCCCAGCTTAGTTATTAATTTCTTGAGGTGCTCTTTGTCATGGGATATCCTTATTTCCCCATTAATTTTTAAAGATAGT
Organism: Chinchilla lanigera; assembly: GCF_000276665.1. NCBI lineage: Eukaryota > Metazoa > Chordata > Mammalia > Rodentia > Chinchillidae > Chinchilla > Chinchilla lanigera. Next base: position 22,275,670 of record NW_004955426.1, on the reverse strand, counting down.
TTTTCAGGTTATGTAAGTGTGGGTTAGAAGTCATTTTCTTATAGGTCTTGAAACAGTGTACTCTAAACTCTCCTTCCCTTTAAGGTTTCTGTTGAGAAATCTGCTGTAATTCTAATGAGTTTACCTGTATAAGTGATTTGTTAATTTTCTCTAACAGCTTTTAAGATTCTGTCCCTGTGTTGTACTTCTGGGATTTTGACTGTGATGTGTCATGGGGTGATTCTTACTTTGATCATGGCAATTTGGAGTTTTTCATATACCTCACTTACCTCTATGCTTAATTCTTTCCCTAAGTCTTCTGTTATTATTTCAGTGAACAGATTCTTCAGGCCATTTATACAGTCTTCTGATTTCTCACTAAATCCAGTTAGCCTCAGATTATCTTCCTTAAATCATCTAGCAGCTCACTTCTTTCTCAAGGACTTCACTATTACTACACAGGAATCCTACTGATTTTGAATATTGCTACATAGCTAAATTTGGTTACTAATCCTAAGAGATTTTTTTTGGTATCTTTTATGTAAAGGATCACATCATCTGCAAATAATGACTTTCCCTTCCTACATATAAACCCTTTATCTTTATTGTCTAATTTCTCCTACTAATACTTCAAGTACTATGTTGAACAGGAAGGTGATAGTGGGTATCCTTGTCTTGTTCCTGATTTTAGAGGGCAAGCTCTCAGTTTTTCTCCATTTAACATGATCTTGGGCCATCTAATCTTTGATAAGGAGGCCAAACAAACTCACTGGAAGAAAGATAGCCTCTTTAATAAATCGTGCTGGAAAAATTGGCTTGCCACCTGCCAAAGACTGAAAATAGACCCAAGTCTATCACCATGCACCAAACTCAAGTCAAAATGGATCACAGATCTCAATATTAAAACAGAAAACACTAAATCTACTGGAAGAGAAAGTAGGTAAAAATCTTGAAGACACAGGAGTAGGCAGAGTTCATGAACAAAAACCAAACTACCCATGAAACACCTGAAAGAATCAACAACTGGAATCTCATGCTATTGTAAAGTTTCTGCACTTCTAAAGAAATCACCAGCAGAGTAAAAAGAAAACCCACAAATTGGGAAAAAATTTTAGCTGATTGTCCCTCGGACAAAGGTCTTCTATCTAGAAATATAAAGAATTAAAAAACATCAGCCTCCCCCAATTCAAAGACCCAATCCAAAAATGGGCAGCTGAGATGAATACACACTTCTCAGATAAAGAAATAAAAATGGCAAATAAATACATGAGAAAGTGTTCAACATCATTAGTCATTCGAGAAATGCAAATTAAAACAACATTGAGAATTCATCTCACCCCAGTAAGAATGGCTAGCATTAAGAAGCAATGCTGGCGAGGCTATGGAGAAATAGGAACTCTTCTCCACTGCTGGTGGGAATGCAGACTGGTGAAGCCACTGAGGAAATCAGTTTGCAGATTCCCCAGCAAACTAGGTCTAGAGGTCCCATTCAACCCAGCTGTTCTCCTTCTGGGTATTTTCCCAGAAGATCTGAAAACATCATATCACAGCAGTATATGTGCACCCATGTTCATAACAGCACAATTTGTAATTGCTAAATTGTGGAAGCAACCCAAATGTCCATCCACTGAGGACTGGATAAAAAAATTGTGGTACTTTTATATAATGGAATATCACTCAGCTATAAAGAAAGATAAACTCGAGGCTTTTATAGGTAAATGGTCACAACTAGAGACCATACTCATAAGTGAAGTAAATCAGACCTGCATGTGTTAAGCATCGTATTGTCTCACTAGTGTAAGAACCTGAAAGAGTGAATAAAAACTAGGAGGTATGACAGACATTGTGAAATGAAAGGAAACTGCTCAAAAGTAAAGGGCCACTGGGGTGAGGGAAAAGAGAAACGAAAGAAGGGGAAATTATGTAAATATGTATATACAGGATAGCTAACATAGTTGTACTACTGCCTTCTATTGCTCTACAGAAAGGAACAGTTAATAATTAATCAGTCTTGTATGTCTCTATTTGTTTTCCTGAAAAACCACTTTGAAGAGATCATAAGTAATACAACAACCATGGTTAATTTCCTACAACTTTGTCTGTAACTCTATTTTGTTTATATTGTTCTTATGCTATTTTATAAATGGATGTCTGTTAGTATGTTTTCCTTCTTTTATTTTTTAGAATAAAAAAATATGATCTTGGAAAATTAAGGAGAATAAACTGGACTTCCATTTGACTTTGCACCCTCATTTGTATAAATGTGTTCATACCGCCTTGGTTTCTCAGCCTCCTTTCTTGCAGTCTCCAAGGAAGAAGGCTTTCTTTTCTAGTTCCTCACTAATCCTTCCACCTGTGTGCTTGATCGTGTCCTTCCTGCTTCCTCTGAGACCTGTCAGTTACTCCCTTTCCTTTATTTTTATCCTTCTCGTCCCTATTGGCTCTCAGAAAATATGTGCAGGTTTCTGCTTTTTATTTATTTTAGTTAAAGTCTTTTCCAATCTACCTTCATTCATTGCCAGGTTTCTCCCCAGAGTAGACTGCATTTGCTGTAGCCTTTTCACAAATTAACTGGAACTGCCCATACCAAAGTCACTGAGTATAACTAATGTGGATTTTATACATACTTGTCCATTAATCAGCTTCAAGCCCTTACCTGAACCATTTTTGACTCATCTCCTTGCTCTTAGTTTTCTCTTTTCCAACTTTCTTTTTTCATTACTGCAGAATATCTTTTAAATACTGACCTGATTAAATACTGACCCCTCCATCCTTGAAGCCTTGGAGGCTCCACATTGTACAGAGTAAAAGAGCCACAGTCTGTGGAAGGGCATATAGCCACTAATGATTTCATCTGTTTTTTTGGCCTTATCGACTACCCTTGGAAAATTAAGGAGAATAAATAAACAAATAAATTGAAGAGCTGATTCTATGAAAGAAACAAAATAGACAAACTCTTAGCTAATCTTACCAAAAAAGGGAAAGACCCAAATCAGTGCAATTAGTAACAAAAAAGGCAAAATCAGCCGGGCATGATGGTACATGCCTGTCATCCCAGTACATGGAAGCCTGAGGCAGGAGGATCACAGCAAGTTCAAGGCCAGCCTGAACTACATAATGAGTTCAAGGCAGCTTGAACCACATAGTAAGACCCTTTCTCCAAACAAAACAAGAAGCAAAATCACAACGAATTCATCCAAAATTTATTCTTGTAAAAATTAAATCTAAACTGTTAAGTATTTGTGGATCTCCATATTACTCATTAATTCTTCCCTTCTCCAAACATTTGGAACACTTATCCACTTTTGAAGTTGAGACTAAGAGAAGTACCTATTTAGGGGAACCCACAACAGAGTATATGAGAAGGCACTCTAGAGCCTCTGGAATTGGCTGTGAAGAAGTAGTAACTAGAAAGCAGGAATATCTTTACAATGGTGAAGACCTTCAAGGTTTGAAGAATGGCTGCCTCATCAGGCAGAGAAAGAGGCAAAGCATATTCTAGGCAGAAGGAAAACTATTTTCTAAGGCAAGGAGTAAGAAAGGGCATAGTACATTTAGAAAGACAAGTAATTGTTTGGTAGCCTAATATTCATGCTGCAGCTTTCTTGTCACTATCTAAGACCAAAGAGTTGGCTATTTCTGAGTTTCAACTGAAAGGTATCTTCTGTGAATATGTATTGTTTAACCAGAACTTACAATGTTTTGTAGGAAAAGGAAAGCATATGCACCTAAATAATTTTCATTTTCAGGGTAGAGATAGTGCGGGAGTATTGATCTTTAACCACATTCATCCATATTCATGATTTTAAAAATTTATCTATGTTTAGTTAAAAACAGTGACCTACACAATAAAAAAAGTTTGGGTTTTCTGTCATTTCCTACAGGATTTTTTTAGTCTAATTCCTTTTTGAAAGCTTTACTTAAATATAAACACATTACTTATATAAATACAGTGACATGTGTGACATGATCAAGGTGTGGATGGTCATGCTATTAAAGAGAGGCTATCAGAATGAAAGCAGGCAGTAATTTTTAAAGGAAATAAAATATTATCCTTTTAAACTTGGATTTGAGGACACTATAGTTTCAGTAAAAGACAAATCAGACAAATGATACTGTTCAATATTAACTTTCAATTTGTTCTTTAGTTCAAACCTCTTCACAATTACTGAGTTCTACTGTACCTGAGGCATTGAGCTAGGACCTTTGGAGACACGACTATGCTAGGATCCCTGATCCCAGATCTCACAGTTTCAAAGAGAAGATAAAATGCATGCAAGTTTGAATAACAATGAATGAAATGGCTAGTAGAGTTACAAGATACAATAATCACCATAAAAGATAACTTAAATCTTATAATGTGACAGGCTCAAACTAAGCCCTTTGATTAATATTTTATTTTGTCTTCATGCAACTCCATTTAAAAAATGAGGAAACAGGTTGTATTCTTAATTAGCACCATGATTTAAATCTCTACACAGTCTGATTCTGGGATCTGACTTCTTCTCTATACCAGTACCAAATGTTTTGGGTAAGCAAAGAAGGGAAAACTTGTTTCTCTCCCAGTAGACTAGTCAAGGTTTTCTGGAGAGGAACCATTAGAGCTGGGCCTTGACAGTAGAGTAATTTTCCATGGACACAGAAGGTGGAGAGGACTATTAAGGCTAAGAGAACTATCCAGTCAAAGGTATGGAGGTAGGAAAGCATACGGCATACTTCAGAAACACTAGAAAGACTTGTTTAGCTAGAACAGAAATACAGAATGTAAAACAAAGAAACTTAATTTGAGTCAGATTACAAGGGCCTTGACAGGGTAGGACCTGTGTAATTCTACTAACTAGGCCTACTGCAAAGGCCTCAACTAGGGGACCAGGAATCCAAGGCCTGTCTGCTGAATAGCTCTCACCCTTTCTCATTATGAAAGGCTAGCAGCACTCTTCAGATCAGTAATAATGAGGTACAAGAGGGGATCTATCCAGAGATGAAAGACCCTCTTTTTACCCTCTGAAAGCTCATGGGAAGCAGCCAGTTAACTCCTTTAATACTTTGCCTCTATAAAAATAAAGCACATTCTGTTGACTGATGTTCTGAGAGTCCACAAGAAAGTTCTGTTGAAGGAATTGTTGCTGTTTTAAAGCGGGATTTTAAAAAATGTGGGTGGATGGTCAATAGAAGGGATTACAAAGGGCAGCTTATTTTCCTCCTCAAAATAGGAAGAGAAGCATGTGCGGGAGCAAACACATGCATGGCTTTGCCCTTGTTTGTTTGTTTTGTGTACTGGGCACTGAACACAGGGCCTTTTACACGAAGCTGTGTCTCCAGCCTTTTTTTTTTTGTGAGACAAGGTCTCAATAAATTTCCCAGGTTGACCTCAAACTTGCAGTCCTCTGCCTCAGCCTTCAAACAAGTAGCTGAAATTATAGATGTATGCCACTGTACCTGGTAATTTGCCTTTAAATTCTGCCCTGTCCTCTACATTTACTGCCCCAGGGCTTCAAGAATCCACAGCTTCAATCATCCATGCAAATAATCCCCAAGTCTCAATCTCACTCTGTTCCATACCCTGCTCTCAGGCAAAGCCTTTTATGTCTAATGATAGTGGATGTCTGTATTTAGATATGCCACCATCTCCTTCAGTGAACATTCCTAGAAATACTTGAATCTCCAAACTTCCTCCCAGTTATGACTTCCTTTTTAAAATTAATCTACTACACTCTTCTCAGTCACTAACCACCCACCTATGGCGTTTACCAAGTATTCCTTGATATCATCTGTCTCTCATATGCAACATCTCCTTTCTGTAACTTTAACTGCCACTTTCTCTGAGCTGCCAATAAATGATGATAGTAAGTAGTATCACCCTGAATGTGTATGAAACACACACTTTACAAAGCACTTTTATGTGTACTACTGCATTCCATGCTTAGAACAACCCAGTAAAACAATCAGGAAAGATACTTGCATCACATCTATTGTCCAGATGGAAAAACCACAAAGGATTTGAAAGGCATAAATTCTACTTCCCATGTTTCCTCCTTCATCCCAACTACTATGATAAGCCAAGTAAGAAGCAACCTCCTACCTCTCATCCCATCCATTCTGTGTGCCTCCACCAAACTAATCCCTAATGTTGATCCATTACTTCTACATATACAGACCTTCACAAATTGACACTGCAAAATTAGTAAGTAAATAAATGTCTAAAACATTACACACAGTGATATTAATAGTCTGGTTCCAACCTAGATTCCTGTTTTTAGTTCTTATTCTCTCAATTAAAATCCTTATCGCTACATAACATTGGTCATAATATTTACTCTTGAGTATCACAATCTGCTGGAAAGAGTTCCATCTTCTATTTCACACCTTTGCCTAAAGCTGTTCTTTGAAAAATAGTTTCCTCTCTGCTAGCTCTACAGTTATCCTGGATGCCTTAGTCCAGGTACCTTTTCCTAAATGAATCTTTTTAGTACACACACAACACTCTTTTTAAAATATCATTTAAATATTTTGAATTGATTTTTCTAAAGTTGGGCATGGATCTATATTTTTAGGGAGCTTACCACTGAAAAATCACACTGTTTAATTTTATGTCATTTCTAAATGATTTTAAAAGATTATTTTAAAAACCACTGAGTACACTCACAGTGACCAAAGAAAAACAAATTAATATATTCCTCCCATAAAAACCATCTTATTTTAGCTACAATTCAAAACTCCATGAAAAACAAACACAAAGAAGCACTCATCCATATAATGTTTTATTCAAAGCCAAAGAAATATTCCAAGCTACTATTTTTTTCCCATAAACTCTAGATGACACGAAACTGGTAAAAAGCATATCTGTTGATGTTTTATCTTACACAGACTTTTAACAAATGAGCTACCAACAGGATACTACTAAAAGAAGAGGTCTCTTTCTCTGGAAAATACTATTCTAAGAAGAAAAAAGTTAGTAACTAGTTCAAGTCAACACTGGGATTATGTAGAATGAATTTCTCTAAATTATGCCATCACTCTTTATGTTGGCATAGCTTCATGAAAGTAGAAAAAAAAAACAGAAAGAAATTAGGCATGAAAACAAAAAAATTTGACATGACTGACAGACATGGTATGATGTCTTTCATAAACAGAATGAAGGTGCTTGAAGCTAGAAACAGTAACAAGACAAGTGAAGTTCCTGTATTTATAAAGCTCAGAGCACAACCTGGAGTAATTTGGAAGCATTAAAATATTTTGCATGCTTATTTACATGATTTTAACATTCATTTAACACAAACAAAACAGCTAATCTCCACCCTGTAAGACACCTTTCCATCACAGATACAGGACTTGGCAAAACATACACACATAGGCACACATACAGGCACCCACACATGCACACACAGATGCACATAGCACACCTCTATGATGTTCTAGCATTAATATTTAGCCTGAAACATCTGGAGAGTCAAGCTATGTGTCAAAGACATGGGAGATCAGGGTATAGCAAAGCTGACTAGAGAAGTAGGTATGATCTGTGGATTACAATAAGGGTTTGCACAAAGCAGTTCCCAAATCCCTGTACATAGACTTCTCATGAGAACTTGAGCAGGTTGAGATCAGACTGAGGTATGGGATGGCCACACCACTTATCAGTGCCCATGTATAAAAGTTCTCATGGTCTCCTCAGATATGGACAGTATAAAAGGACACAGACACCAAGAAGAGCTTGATAGCCTGCCCTACTTCCTCCACAACATGTTTCTATGTCCTCTCTTATTCGGCCCAAGCTCACTCTGCAGAGCCAATTTCCTCCTCACTCTTCACTTTTACTTTTTCAAGTAAAGTGCCACCGCTTTTTTGCTCATTTCGTTCAATTCTTTGTTCAAGATAAGAATAACCTGGAATCAAACTCCAGGAGGACAGACCAGCAACACATAACCCAGTAACATGAGCCACTTTTAAAAGAAGCTACCTGATAAGACCAACACTGTAAGATGATTAAAAAAAAAATAGTGACATATTTTAAAGTATGCTTGGGGCTGGGGATGTAGCTCAGTGGTAGAGCTCTTGCCTTGCATGCACAAGGTTCAATCCCCAGCACCACAAAAAAGAAAAGAAAAAAAAGTGTCCCCCGAAAAATAGAGGATTAAAACAAGTAAATTAAGAAAGTACTTAATTAGAGCTGGCAGTAAGAAAATGAACATTAATGTAGTTGTCAAAATAAATCACAGGTTTAAAATTATGGTTTCTATTTTACCTAGTTTAGAACCTGTCTAGATGTGTTAACATTTTAAATTATTGTTTAAAAGATATTTTAAAGAGATTTCAATTTAAAACAGCTAATATCAGTTCTGTGACTATCCAGGAAGGTATTATTATTACTATTTATCAAACAATGAAATTCCAACAGTGGAATCTAAATATTTGTGAAGATACTAAACAATTCAAATTTAGGTTAATATTTCTAAATGCAAATTCTATTATAAAGAAGACATAAGGATAAAACCTTAAAATGTTCTTTTAAAACAATGCTGGGACAAACCAACTTTCTTGCCCTATAATCCTAGCGCTCTGGGAGGATAAGGGAGAAGGATCACAAGTTCAAGCTTAATCCAGACAACTTAGTGAAGCCTCTATCTCAAAATAAAAAAAAACAAAGCAGGGTTTGGGATGTAGCTCAGTGTGAAGGACTTGCATTCAATCCCTAGTACTACAAATGAATGAATGAATCAATCAATCAATCCATAAGTCAATGAATCAATGCAGAGACAAATGATAAAGACTGCAGTTTTAGGCATTCACTAAGAAATGTATCCCTTGATGTTGGAGAACATACAGTGGAACACAGTTTTACTAGCTATACTGCTGACTTTCAGAACACCTGCACAAAAATATGTTTCTTTTCATGAGGAAAATGTTGACATTTAGGATTTCATGTCACACAGTCAATGCATAGAGATATGGTATTATAACTGATATGGACAGGTTAAACTAGGAAAAATAGCCAACTGAGTTTGAGTGTCACAGACACAATAAAAAGAGACATTAAATATATTCCACTGATCAGTAATTTTTAAAAATAAATGTCAGCAGCGCTCCTGGGTCCGAGTGAGGGCTGGACTCATACCACCGCAATTCCCAGCCGAAAAGCACGCACAGAGACAGGTAGGCCCCACCCAATCCCGGAGGCCAGGACGCGAGAACAAAGACCCCGCGGACATTG
>NW_004955426.1:22221977-22260423 GCF_000276665.1 Chinchilla lanigera | reverse complement strand
CTGTATTGTCTGTATTGTGCTTGTGATATGTTGTAAAATGTTGTATGTCTGTTAATGTTTCCCTCCTTTTATCCTTAAAATAAAAAAATAAAAAAAATAAAATAAAAAATAAATGTCAATTGTTCCTGAATTTATTTTAATATGAAACATAGCTTTGTAAGGCTGCAAATACCAACAGGTTATGAAAAGGTAGAGCTGCTGTTTTGTTGTGAATTATAAGTTACCTAAAAGAGCAAGCATCAACTGGTTTCAGATCTCATGAGAAATTCCACAATGTTTGGCGAGGCAGCCTCTCACTGGATATATCTGGTTACCATCTGTGCAGTATCATGACAGTCTCACATTATACAAAATGCAGTCTGCAAACAGCCTCACCTATTTCACTACTTTTTCTGAAACTGTTTATTGGCAACAACTACCGAAAAAATAGCTTTATCTTTTCATAGAAAGTACTGGAAAGGGAATTGTTTCTTATTTTATCTTCCGTTTGGGTAAAGGTAAAAACATTTCAGAAAACTGAAAAAGTATTTCCCCAAATACTTTTTCCCAAATGTCAAAGGAAGCCATAAAAATTGCCATCTGATAATATTTTGAAACTATAATGTTATCTAACATTACATTTAGTAGAAGACTTGTTATTAGAAGTTCAAAATACATGTAGGTTTAATAAGTAATTAATTAACAAGATGTCATTTTCTTTAAGAAAACATATTTGGCCTACTTAGTATTCACTGAAAAATATTCTCCCACACACTCAACCAAAATGAATAAGTAGAATCCTAATCAGTTTTGAATTGCTTTCACAGTTTCATCTAGATCATAATTTCATAAAGATAATGAAATTAACAAAAGTGTTTACCTAGTAAAGTTTGGTTGAACTGAACATGCTGGTTCATTTTCCCTATAAATATCTGTTGCAATAACCTAAAGGTGACAGTAAGAAAAATGAATTGTTAAAATACTGAAGACACAAAGGCAACTTCAGAAGGCTTTTACTTTTTTGTTATGCTCTTCCTCCTGTGCCACTCTGCCTACTTCTTTTCTGTTCTTTTCTTTTTTTTTGGATAAACACAAAAAAGATAGCCTTCTATGAAATGCATATTTACTCTGTACTTGTAGGCATTATGTCTCCAAAAAGAATTTTTTTCTGATTCAAATTATATTTCTGTTTTTTGGTTGTCATGTACAGCTGGTATGTATCTTATCTGGACAGTATCACGCTACAAATATTCTTTTTTATACTATTTTAAGTGTGACCCTTAAAATCTGGGTATAGGATTATAATCTACATGCTCACTTCTTACTGTCTCCTTATTTTAAATTTTGGCAATAGAGCTCCAGATTATAATGTCAAATAAATAACTAATACTTACTGTCTCAACTTAAACAATTTAAATTATTTTCAGTATAAAGACAACAAAGAGATGGAGGAAGAAAGAAAAACAAAAGCATTTTGAAGGAAAATAATATAGAGAAGAGCGGAAGAGCAGACAGGCTAATACTAGGGACAGGAGGAAAGCGGGTAACAATGAACTAAAATTACTGAAATGTGAAATGAATCACTACCAACTAGATGATCTGGAAATAATACTTATAAAATTTACATAATCATAAGGCATTTGCACTAATACAGGGATAACTGCTTTAAGAAAACAGCACATTTTTCAGCAATCATCCTTTCAAAATTTCTACAGGTATATTTAAATCAAATATTATAGTAAAAGTTACTAGATCTAAAACTTTAAAGCAACCTTTAATAAAACCCCACCCCCACTGTCTAGTCATAAAATAGGCCTTTCTAAAATAGTTGGCATATAAAAAGTCTATGCAATTACACAGAAACAGTAATCAGTTTACAAAAATAAGTATTTAGTCATCAGTATCTGTAGCAGAGTAGCAAACCTCATGTTTATACTTACTAGAACTAGGCAGCATAGAGCAAGAGTCTGGAAGAGAATTCCAAGTATAAGGAACTATGTTATGAGTCAAGAAAAATAAAAGAGAAAGGCTGAAGGTCATGTTCTTCATTGGTTTGTAGTGGTGGTACTCAGAAAAAATAGTTCCAAAGACTCACAGCAGTTTTCTTGTAATGAATGAATAGAGTACTGGGAAGCAAGTGAATTGACAATTATACTAACTCACTGAGGCAGGCTGTGTTTGGGGTGTAGCCTACCAACATCTTTGACTCTTCTCTGGTTCATGAAAACTAATTCTGTAAAAATTTTAAGAATGCTACCTTATATTTTTAATTTTATTCAATAAGCACCAACCTTTGAACTTTTAAACTCTCTCATATATCTAGTTTATATCACAAATAGAAGAAAGATTCTAATTCTTTAAAAAGAGATAACAGAAAAGTGCCAAAGTTGTTTCTTTAATTGTCTCCTCTAAATGACTGGTGATTTTTCGTTTCATACAGTATTTCCAAATTCGGAAGGTCAGTTCAATTTACTGAAATCAAGAATAAGTGCTGCCTAAGATCAAAAGGTAAGTTAATATAGAAAGCAAGTATCCATTCAGAGTTTAGACCCAGTTTGACCTACTTTTAAGATTTTATAGCCTAGAGGAGAAAGTCTTTAGATCTAAATGTCAGCGTGTTCTTTTAAATTATTGTGATTATTTTTAACTCCATCATTCTCTCAATGAAAACAACCACACAATATAGTCTATTTATCAAAGACTAGTGAGTATCACATCAGAAAGAGTAAGACATATATATAGAGTTATCTCGAATACACAAAATGTTTCAGCCACGACAGCAACTATGATGAATGTTCACTCCGATATTCTAAATGGCATTAAAATTTAAAATAACAGGTTTTTCAATGTTAGATGAATGGAACAGGTATTTGAGATATTTTCAGAATTTTTCACCTAATATATCAAGATCAATCAGGGAAAAACGTTTTTCAAAGTTATGCTGTTACTAATCATGGTAATAATGTGAACGTTGTATAAGAAAAAAAATTCTTAAATTCAGATTTCAGAAACATAATCAATACCAATAAAGGCAATTTAAAAGTAGTTGAATATTAAGAAATAGTTGCCAAATTATTAATCCTCGGAATACACTAACCAGAAGTCAAGGGTGTGTTTCAAATCAAAGGATCCAACCACTTTATTGCCATGACCACTATCAAAGAGTATTGCAGAAGTACAGATAAAAGAGCCACTACCCTCAAGGAGTTTATGATCTGAAACAGGTAAGACTGGCATCAAGTAACATGCAAAAGGCCAGGGCCACTGACAGAGAAATGTACAAGCTTAGACCAGAAAGAACGAAAGAGTCATGAAAGTAGAGGAATTAAGCCAAAAGCATTAATGCATAAATAAAGTTCAGGGATCAGACTCCCTGAATCCACAAATGAAACAAGAAAAGTACTTAGAAAGTATTTTTTTAAACTTTCCCGTTTTACTAGCAATCCCTGTGAGAAGTCTGGCTTTCCTTTAACAGACTGCTGACTACAATAAAACTTCGAAGAAAGTTGTTATGAGTCTTTAGAGATAGACAATGATGTTCATATTCACTGTGAGAGAATCATGGTCAGATTATAATATTAAATTGCTTCACTGAAAATCACAGGATCAGAATGTTGACACTGTGGGGAAATCTCAGATTTTTAATCATATTTTTATGAAAATTATTCTCCAGTTGGTAATTAAGAAAAGAATTTCAAAGCCTTAATACAATGATGATACTGTTCCTTATTGAAATGAATACGCTCTCAGGGTTTCTTTTATGTTCTTAATTTCTTCCATATGTTTTAATTCATAAGCATTTTAAAAATCTAGTTAATTTAGATATATTTTTGAGTGCCATGTATACCAAATTATTTTAGAAATAGCTGAAGATAATTGAAGCTAATACTTCAGTCTTGCTTTTGAAAACAAGTCAATTTTCCTATATGTATGGGTATCAGTTATCACTTTGCTTTTTGAGCAAATCAGCTAAAAATTCTCATGCTGTATAGATTCCAATAACTGTTAAGAACAGAGCTGAACCAATAATACACCAATTCACAAAACTTAATCTGCAGTGACATACACAGTCACAAATGAAACAGGAAACCTTCTTGATGGTCTGAGGCAGAAATACATGAAGCAGCAAGGTATTTTATTTCCATGAGTCACATTGCCCAGCAGGTCACCAAAGACTTTACCACATTTGGTTATATACTATAAATGGATGAGAGCAATCTGAGAGATTCAACAGAAAAATTAATCAAGTTAAAAAGTGAAAGTTAAAAAAAAATATTTTTAAAAAGTCAAAGTTAAAATTAAACTACTTGGGAGCTATGATCCACAAAAACAACCTGTTACTAAAGATCTTTACTTCAGACATGATACTGACTTTGAGACAGTGGATCAGCAATGTGTCCAGTACTGTAGAACATTCTTGAAGACCCATCAGAGCTGGGTCCAGGCTCTGCTGTAGGCCAACAGCAAGTAGCTCCCAGGATAAGGCTCTGCATTTCTTAGTGTGCTAGACAGTATCATAATGTTCCATATTCCAAAGCACCACCTGTTTCTTCATTTGACTTAATTGTTTCTTATCTTTTAAAAGAAATCAGGCTGGGCGGGGTTGCCCACACCTGTAATCCCAGCACTGCGGAGGCTGAGGCAGGAGGAGCATTGTGAGTTGGAGACTAGCCTGCCTGGGCTACAAAGTGAGCTCAAGGCCAGCCTGAAATGCATAGTGAGACCTTCTCTCAAAAAGATTAAAAAAAAAAAAAAAAATCAGTAACTGCTTTTTGGCCTTTGGGCTAAGCTCAAGTGCAAAAATAAATAAATAGATGGAAATACATTGTTTAGCAAGGCATAAATAAAACTCTTTGATTCAGTTTGTGGCATACGTTAAGTATTCTTAGAGTAGTTAACACTCCTATTTTACCCCAATTATAAATAATGCAAGTAATAAACACCATATAAAACAACACAGTAGAGCAGAATGAAATAAAATATGGCTTGAAGGCCAATATGTGAACCTACTGAGAATTAGACAATCTACTCTACCTCCCCAATAAGTTGTGTGCTTGATCTCAGTATATGGATGTGTGGGAGAGGAATGTTTGTGGATAGCTGCTATAGGATAGGTGCCTTCTGCTCACTTGTGCCACCTCTTTTGCTTTGCCCTACAGTCTTTCATTAACAATAACCTCATCCATAAAAGAGCATGCTCTAGAAGTATTTTAAATCACACACTACCATAGTACACTTGGAATTAATCTTCAGCATCTTTAGTACTTGATATTTGTGCCATTTATTTCATGAGAAAGTCAGCTTGTTTCCATTTGAATTATTCTGGCCTCTTTTTTTTTTAATCTTTTTTGAGACAGGGTTTCACAATGCAGTTCAGGCTGTCCTTGAACTTACTCACTTTGCAGCCCAGGCATGTCTCAAACTCACAGCAATCTTCCTGCCTCAGCCTTGAGTGCTGGGATTACAGGCATGTACTACCACATCTGGCTGAAATTTTAATTACATAGAAGGGACATTTGCATTCTGCTTGATCTTATGGCCACTTGGAGAAGGTGTCTATTTTATATATACACGTAGCCTAAATGTCAGCTATAAATTGGGGTAGGTGGGAAAAAATAATTAAAGAAATTGAAAAAGTTCTATTATGCTAACGCATCTAAATATTGGTAAGTTTAGAAGTATTCTTTCATCAGCATTTAAAGTTTATAGGCAAATATAAGTAATTTCACTGAAAACTAATCTGAAATTCATAGATATGCAGAAAGATCAGATAATAAACACTTAAAAAATCGATGTGAAAATCAAAACAAAATAGCTAACAGTAAAATATACAGCTTACTACCTGCCAAGCATTTCATTAAGCACTATGTTTGTGTGAGTATGTGTGTGTTGGAGAGACAGAGAGAGTTTATGCACCCTAACAATTCCTGGGGTAGGTTCTATTATTATCCCCAATTTGTAACTCTTAAAATTTAATTAACAAATAAATGTTAGAATTTGGATTTGAATCCAGGCATAGCTTCTAAGTATACATCATTAACCACTGCACTAAAATGACTCAATTTACTAGCTCAGTATAATACATACAAAAACACATTAAAACTTGAAGTGCTGAAAAATATACATGTCTCAAGCCAACTCCTGAGACATAAATTTGTTTTAGTGGGATAGAGATAGAATGATATTACATATAAATTTTATACACTGATACATAGCTACTTAGAGTTTTCAATTACAGCAGAAAACAGAAAAGTAGAAAATAGATTCCCAAATTCCTGGGATAGCTAGAACCAAGCTCAAGAAATATGTGGAACTAAGGAAGGCCTGGCACAGCCTACACCCCACTCAGATGCAAGACCCAGAACTAGGTTGGAGGGCACCACTGATGGCTCACGAAGTTGGATAAGCTGGACGCTGCAACTACTCCCGCTGCCACTACTCTCTCTGCCACATCAGAGTGTACTCCCCTCTCACTAGCTTCTGAATGAAAGCCCAGAATAGGAGGATTTGATTAGCAAAGCCTACTTTGTAGTTAAACAAAGGGGGCTTGGAAAGTGAACATTTGGCCTTTTTGGCTTTTGGAGTGGGAGACTGCTATGCTTCCAAAACTTGTATTATCTACAACCCATTTAGGGGCACCAGGAGACACGATCATCCTCAAGAAAGTCACCTTCAAAAAGTAAGTTGTTCAGGGCTGGGGATTTAGCTCAGCGGGACAGCGCCTGCCTGGCAAGTGCAAGGTCGTGAGTTCGATTCCTGATACCGGGGAAAAAAAAAAAAGTTGTTCATATGTACATAACTTCTTGAATATATTCCTAGGTTAGTTTTATTAATCCTAACATATGTTAAGACCAAATGCTTACCTTTCTACTTATTTTAAATAGACGACCTTGCTTTCCTAAAATTATCTCAAAATTGATTGATTTTAGCATTATCAGGCTTAGTATATGGATGTGTGGGAGAGGAATGTTTGTGTGAAATGGCTTAACCTTACCTTGTTGACTCCAAGGCTGTTTCAAAACTATTTTAAGATTAAAAAGTACAATTAAAAAGTTTTAAGATTAGAAAGTACAATTTTGAACTCTTTATTTTAAAATTACTCTAGATTTACAAAATGTTAAAAGTACTACAAAGGATTCCCATATATCCTTCATCCAACTTCTCCTAATGTTAACATCTACTAAAACTGTAGTACCATTATTGAAAATGAAAATTAATACTGATAGAACTTTATTAACCATTGTAGAGACCTTAGCTCAATTTCATCAGTTTCCCCACTACTCTGCTTTTTCTGGTTCAGATCGAATCCAGGATCCCACAGTGCAGTTAGATGTCATGTCTCCCTGGTGTCCTCCAATCTACAGATCATGATCCTGACAGGTGTAGAGTGTAAAGGTGAGTTATTTTACAGACTGTCTCTCCAAATGGATATGTCTGATGCTTTCTCCTTACTAAGTTGAGGTTTTAGATTTTTGGCAAAAGTATAACAGAAGTGATGATGTGCCTTCTTATGCATCTTATTAGGAGTTATGATGTCAGTATGGCTTATTACCTTTAGTCACTTGCATCAAATTATATTTGGCAAATTTCATCAGTGTAAAGCTACTGATTCTTCCTTTGTAGTTGTTATTTTCTAAGGAGATACCTTGAGATTATGTAAAGATACTATTTCTTACTATAATTTTGCCTAATTTTTGCACCCATCAATGATTCTTTGTTGATTGTTTTGTTTGAGTTGCTTGTTTGTTTGTAAACAATGTCTCACTATGTAGCCCAAACTGGTTTCCAACTCTTAACCTTCCTCCTTCAGCAGCCCAAGTGCTGGGATCACAGGCATGTGCCACCATGTTCAGCTTCCATCAATGATTCTTGATTACAATTAATACTGTATTGTTGCCTCAAGGTATTTTTCTATCATTCTTTCTACAATTGTTCATTGGAATTTCACTGTATGGAAGAGCCATTTGTCCTCTCTATATTAAATTATTTATATCAATATAGGTTCATATATATGTATTTCCTAGGTAGGCATACAGTTCATAGACATGTCACAGATTTGGCCGTTAGCAGCTTCTTCAAAGTGGCTCCTGTGTCCTTTGACATGTTCCTATTATTTTGCATATATATACATATATGTATAAATATACTGTATATATTGTTGCAGTACTGGGGGGTTGGATCCAGGGGTTTGAACATGCCAGGCAAGCACTCTACTACTAAAGTATAGCCCCAGCATTGCATATATATATTTCTGTTTGTTTTTTGTTTTCTTTGACACAGGGTCTTGCTTGTGCAGGGTGGGCTTAAACTCAAAGCGATCTTCTTGCCTCAGTCTCCCAAGTGCTGGGGTTACAGGTGTTCACTACCACACTCAGCCCTGCAAATACATTTTAATCAAGTTATTCCAACTTTGACTAATATCACTGAGAAATATATTTCACAGTGAGCACCACCAGGCTAATTTAATTCTTTCATCAATTATCTTTTCAGAACAAAGCATATCAAGTTGTATTCTCTTTCAATTTTATTTTAGTTGTATTCTCTTTCAATTTTAAATTAGTCTCACCAAGATTTATTCTTCCATTTAACTTCTATAACAAAGACTAAATTTACCTAGTTTTTTAAAGTACACTAAGAATTTCTTAGGTGGACACCATTCTTTCAAATCAAATTCTCTGAAGTTAAATATTATACATATAAATTTTATAATAAATTTTTGCAAATAGAGGTCAAGTTTTAGAGGTCCTTTAGCCCAATCTACTCATTTTAAAGGGGCCTCAGGTATGAAGAGGTCAAGCAAGTTACCTCTGACATATTTTGAAGCATTAGTAGCACAGGATCTAGAACAGTGCTTTTCCTCTGCACTACAGTGCTGTATTCTCTCCCACCTATATCAAAATCAGACCACAGACCTATTGATAAATTTGTCTCTAACAAGATATGCATCCAGAAGGAAATTTGATCCAAAGTTATGTATGGTTGGAAGAAAGCTAGTAAAAATCATAGTTAAACACAGGCCAGATGGCAAATCAGTGTGTGGGGTAAAAATAAGACTTATCTGCAGGGGCTGGGGATTTAGCTCAGCAGCAAAAGCGCCTGCTTGGCAAGCGCAAAGTCGTGAGTTCGGTTCCCGGTACCGGAGAAAAAAAAAAAAAAAAAAAAAAAAAAAAAAGACTCATCTGCAAAAGCATATTCAATATACCCCATTTCTGTGACACACACAGTACTGCAAGTAAAGTTTAACAGAGTCTTCTTAGACAACTGGAAATCATAAAATAGATACTGGTTTTTTAAATACTGGAAAATACGTTCCTGTATGATAAAATAAAGCACATAGTCAAAGTCTATCTTTGTAAATGGAGAAATCCCAAATCACCACTCACTATCAAACTTGAATTATATATATACACGCACAGGAACACCCCTATACAAAATGCTCAACACAGGATGAAGTTACAGGCCACTAAACTTACTATAAGTTGAAAATATCTAAAGTCAAAAATGCAGTTAGTACACTCAACCCACCAGACATCACAAACTACAGAGTATGGGTTGTTTACCCTGGCGACCACATGGTTGACTGCAAGCTGATGTATGCTGCTGCTGCTGCCCAGCACTGAGAGAAAGTATCATACCACCTATCACATATAACTAGCCCAGGAAAAGATCAAAATCCAAAATTCAAAGTATGGCTTCTACTGAATGTGCATCATTTTCACACCATAAAGTAGAAAACCATTAAGTAATCTAACCATCATAAGTTTGGCACTGTCTATATGATGCAGGTTTATCCAAGAGAAGCACTTTCTAAGGATGTGGATGTAAGAATATCTAGAATATTTTTGGCTTATCATATCTTGTCCAATAAAATGTTCTTAATTTATCAACATAAAAATAACTACCATGTATCCTGCTATAACTTCAAATCAGTGTTTCAGTGAAATATCTAAAATATCTTTCCCTCTTTGATACACACATTTTATGTGTGGGAAAACACTCAAGCCCCATCCAAGGGTCTTCAGTGTCTACATATGTTTTAACTCAGAGCATTTGGAAAGCTCATTCTGTTACTAAATGGTTTATAGGCAAACCTTCCTAGGTTTATAAATAAAAATAGCAAAACAGCATCTGACTACTAGAACTAGGCAATGACAAGGAATTCCATTTAAGTTATGGCCACTTAAACTTAGTAAAATATTTTAGTTTAATACCATTTCTATAATCTAGATTCATTATCTCAGCAATAAAATACATAGTACATAAATAGAATACAGTACAAATTATTTCTTTGAATGTATGTGAACTTGTCATTCCATTTTCCTTAAGAGAAATAGATATAAAATATAGATGTGCTTTTAATTTAAATGATAGGACTTAGAAATATTGCTAAGGGAAAAAAAGCCCTGTAGTAGTTACTCCTTGTCTAATTACATGAGTCTAAATTGATCTCTTTTCTTCTCCACGCTATTCCATTTTGATTCCTTCCCCCACCTTCTCTCCTGTTTCTATTCCCATTCGCTCAGTTCTACTGGTCCACCGACAGATAAGTGCGAATTCTATGAAAGCCAGATCCTCTACCAGACAAATTTGCCCTTGATAATCATATTTCCTGGCTTTTGAACAACCTCTAGAAGAGAACAACACCTGAGCCTCCCACAGGCAGCTCCTTCAATTGGAGTGGATGAATGGGATTCAACTCTGGGAAGCTCTAAAGATAATGGTTAAAAGTATAGGCTCTAGAGCAAGACTGCCTGGAAAGAAATCCCATATCTTCCCACCCCTTACCCTGAGTCCTTATCACTCAATCTGAAGTTAACATATTTACAATAGAGGTAAAAATACTAACCTCATAAAATTATATATCAACCAAGTTCATTGAAAATATTTAGAATAATTCCTGCTACATAGTAGATGGACAATGTTAACTGTCCATAAATTATTATTATCAAACAATTATTATTATTATTCACAACATCATTCCAATGGTAAATAAAATAGCAGTGAATCTGGTAGTAAGGAAGCTTTTTAAAATTCTAAAAAAAAAATCTCCTTTGTCTTTAATACCACCACAATACTTTTCAAAATCCCTTTTTAACATAGGAAAATCTGTGAAACACACCCTTGGCTAACAATACTATCCACCAGGTAACTTTAATTGTTTTATTTTTAATGAATTTTTAAAAACTGCTACATTCTGTGTTATATTTGTGGTAGTATTACAATGTGTGCTTTAGAAATAAAGGGAGGCGGAATGATTTCTTGATAGCTATGGTTTGTTTTCATGGGTTGACAGCAGTTTTGAAACCAGAGAGCTAATATTTGCATAACACTAAGTATATTAAATACCACTGAATTGTATACTTGAAATGTTTAATTTTAAATGAAATTCATCTTAATTTTTAAAAATATTTATAATTTTAAATAAATTCATTTTAATAGTGAAGCAATAAATGATATAACTAAGTGATATATAAATACGGCAAGAATTCTGAAAGCAATATACAAACAAATCAACCGTGGGAAAGATACTTAGAGAAACTACACTGGATTAGTGTAGGTGAGATTTCTGGGAATGCTGATGAGTACAGGCCTGCAAACTAATTTTGGTTGATTTTCAAGACACCAGCAGGTTAGCACTTGCTAATTACAGGTGCCTTCTGCTGGCACACCAGATGTCTTCAGGACCTTTTGTATCCATCTGCCTCTTGCTATAAATATCTGCATTGCTCTTCCAGAGCCTTCGCGTGCCTGCTCTATTCATGCTGACCTCTGTATATTCAATGCTCAAACCATTTCTTCTTTGATTCTTCAGCCTAACATTTGTTTTCTAAGTGTGAGCATCAGCTGTATTTCGAAAATATTAATACTATCCTTACCTGTCTCACAAGGCTGAGAATATCATGCTTTAGAAGTATAAATCAAACTGAATTCTAACTCATTAGTGGGCCATAAAAATCAATTTCAAAGATTATAATCAGTACTTTTAAAAATGAAGTAGAGCTGGGGATAGAGCTCAGCAGCACAGTGCCTGCCTGGCAGGCACAAGGTCCTGAGTTCAATTCCTGGTACAAAAAAAAGAAGTAGAGTGCAAGGCATGGTGGTGCATTCCTGTAATGCCAGAACGCTGGGAGGCTAAGGCAGGAGGAATTAAGGAGGAGGTAAGCAGCCCAGGCAGCTTACCAATTTAGTGAGATCCTTTCTCAAAATTTAAAAACAACAACAAAAAAAATATTAAAGGCTGAGGACATAGCTTAGGACAAAGGCAGTGGGTTGAATTCTCCAGTGCTAAATTAAAAAAAAAAAAAAGTGAAGTAGAATGGAACGAAAAGTATCAGTATACTCAGTACACTGCAACATTAGAAACTTATGATAAATTTCTTTTTCAAGGGTTTTATTTTTGCTTTTTTGAACCCAGAACCTCATACATACTAAGCAAATGCTTTATCCCTGAGCTACACCTTTAGCCCATCTTTTTCAGATTTATATGTCTGTTTTTGCAAAGATATGTGTCACAATGTAAAATATATTTTGTGATTTTAAAAGTTCAGCTTTCTAAGAAAGTCCTTTCTCCTTGTTGTATTTTCAGATGGAAATTATGTAAGAAGTGTTTTTTAGAATAAAAGAGGGCCACTGTTTGATGAATGTGGTGACTGGCTCCTTAAGCTCTTACTCTCTGAACCAGAAGTGTTTTCCACGCAGAGTAAAATTTTGATGGCAGAAAGAAAGTTCTTTATTAGACAGCTCAGCATAAGAACAGTTCTTTCAGTAGTTAACCACTATAAGGAAATCTGGATAATAATTTTAAAAATATGCCTGAATGAGACTTGACTCTTGATTATTTTGTAGGATAAAGGTCTCGCCTTTCAGCTACAAAAACTCGGATAAAGAACAAAACTAGTACTAAAAATATTCTGAAGTGCGGAGGTTTAACAGAATCTTGTAATACTGTTTGAGTGTAACATACAAACATGAAAGTTTCTCAGATGTTTAAAAAAATGTGGCAAATTACTAAGGCTTGGGTAATTAGTAGAAGGAAAAAAAGTACAACAGGGAGGAGTAGCTATAGCGCCTAGAGTTTTGGAACTAAGTTAACACAGTTGCACCATTTCTCCAGTTGCAATGAATCAAAAGAGTAGGTTAAAAAGGAATGCATGGAGACCAGAGAACCATTACACATTTTTGGCTCTGATTTTACTTTCTGTATATAGAAGCCCTACTAGTGGCTCTATTAAATGAACATTTAACATTTACTATTTTGTTTATAATGGTTAAAACAGTAATGTTTGGCCCCATCAGCTTACAAAATATATCACAGCTGTCCTAAAGCTGAGAAACATGGCCCAGGAAATATCTCTACTAGGGAAAGGCATCCCTTATATAGGCTTTCTAGAGACTATAGTCATTCTGCAGAGTCTGATCATTTTAGCATAACAACTGTATCTAGACAACTGCAGAAGATTTTACTCATGCTTTATAAAATGTCAAGACTTTTTGGTTTTGTCTGTTTCGAGATTAGGGAGCATTTACTCCACATTATCAACTACTACAAAATAATAATAAATTCAAAATTAGGTAAAAGTCAAAGGAGGCTTTTATTTCATAAAAATTATCAACTCCCAAAGAGCCCACTTTCTATTAAAAATCTAGCACTAAGCCAGGGGATGATTGAATGTGTTTTCTGGAATCATTTTACAAACTAATTTCTCTATTTTTAATCAATGCACAACTCCACAAAAAGAAATAATTTAAAATACCATTTTAAAAAGGAAATTTACATTATATACTCATTTGTCAATTTTAGCTCCAAAAATTCTTCATAATCTAAATGTCACCTCCATCACCACTGCCCTCATTCAGAAAATTATTTAGATGTTGGTGTTCAAAAATTACCACCAATCAGTGTCCCTGCTTCCACCTCTCTCTCTCCCTGGAGTTAGTCTCTATGAGGAATGGCCAAAAGGCTTCTTTTCAAAGAATGCAATTTGGATAATGCCTCTCCTCAAATCCATGGTTTCCCATAACCCTCAAAAGAGTATCCCAACTCCTTTTATCTCTACAAGACCCTATTAGATCTGATGTCTTACACCCCAAATTCACCATAACCATGGGCCAAACTATGGGAAACCACTCTTTATTTATTAAAGAGATTTTGAACTGAAAGATATTTTTTAAAACTATTTTATTGGATTGTTTTCAGTTTACAATCCTAGATATATGATCTTCACATCAATAAAAATGCACCATGACTCCTGAAGAGTGTCACGAAAGACATGGCACTTGATTTGGCTTTCAGTGGATAAGATCTTCTGCAACAGTGGAAGTTTGCACACAAGGCCATTAAGGCAGAGTGGTCAGTATAGGGAAAGGCATCCAGACACTAAATTAGAGAATGATCATAAGGGAATAGAGCACAGTCTAACCTGATTTTAAAAAGAAGTTTTCTATTAATGGATAAAACCACAGAGGATGTTCAAAGATTGGATCAAGAAATATACTGTGGGCAAACCACTTGGGACCCTTTCTATCTCTCTAGACAGATGCTTTCTTTCCCCCAATAAATATTTTCTGTTCTTTAAAAAAAAAAAAAAAAACAAAAAAAAAAAACAGAAAAACCCAAGCTGTTTAAAAAAAAAAAAAAAAACAAGCAATAAACTGAGAGGCTGTACATAACAGTCTATTCAGTATGTAATAAGTTCTGACACAGTGAGTGTTATATTTCATATAATCTGAACCAGGGCTAGGTACATCACAAAGAACAGGCAGAGATAGGTGAGGATATTCAACAACAGTGAGAGATGGCAAGAATAGAGTGAAAGCAAGAAAGGAAATCAGACCAGAGAGACACTAAAACAGAATTTATAAATGCCACTGGTTATAGCAGGTATAGAATATTCTGAAGCTCCAAATGGAAAAATAAATTAAGAAAAACAGCAAAGTAAAAAAAGGAAGAGTGGGTTCTGAGACATAAGGAGTTTGTTTTAGTTCACTAAGTGTTATAGTTTGTGTCTGGATGTCCCCCCTGAAGCCTCATGCAGTCACAAGGAGCAGGCTTTTTGGAGGTGGCTGAATCTAGTTTGTGACTGACTCACTGTTCAATGCTGGGATTAAGGGTGGGTGACTGTTCCTCCTAACCCCAGTAAACTGGATATAATATAAGGCACAGAAAAAGACTTTGTTGCCTTTGTCTTTTCTCTGTCTCTGTCTGTCTCTGTCTCTGTCTGTCTGTCTGTCTCTCTCGTGCTTTTGCTGTCTTCTGCTGCCATAAACTGTTATCCTTCTGCCATGTGCCACCCTGCCTTGGAGTCAGCTGATCACAAGCTGAAACCTCTACAAACTGTGAGCTAAATAAACCTTTCCTCCTTTAACTTTGCATGTTGGGTATTTTGTCCAAGCAACAACAAAAGTAACTAAGACAGAACTTGGTACCAGAGAAATGGGGTCATTGCTATGACTATACTTGACCATGTGGTTCAGAAGCCTTTGGGAATGGCTTATGAGAAGAGTTTGGAAAGGTTTGGAGATGCTGGCTGAAAAAGTACAGCTGGAACACCTTAGGCTGTTCTGTATGGGAAATTCTGGTCAGAGTTTAGACCAGAAAGTTGACAGAAATACTGCCAATAAACACCAGGATCAGGAGGTTTTTGCTGGGAAGGACTGTATTGGCTGTTGGACTCCAGACAATGTGTATTATGGCTTGGCAGAAAGTTTGTCTGCATTTTGTTCATGCCCAGAGACTGAAACTAATATTAAGGGTGGCAGACTAATTAATCTTGTAGAAGAAATTTCAAGGCAGTCAAATGTTGAGGAAGCAGCATGGCTACTGTTGGGGGCTTTTAGCCAGATCTATGTTAAGAATCAAGAGCAAAGAGCAGAGCAGAATGATTTTAAAAGTTTTGAGTTTGACCAGAAAGGAAGCTCCAGTAAAGCTATGGACTGGTAAAGACAGAGCTGAGAAGATCTCCACTGCTGCAGAAGGAATAGAAGAATACAAAAGATGGCCTGAGGGCACCACAAGAAACAGTAGAACTCCACCCTTCAAAGCCTCAAAATTGCAAAAGTGACAGACTTTGCTTTGAGAAGACAGCTCCAAAGCACCATGCTCCAGAATGGTGGTAGAATAGAGAATTTCTCCTTCAGAATTAGATTCAGAGTACCCCACAATCCAGGCACTCAACCCTAAAGCCAAGAGAGAGGAAAGTCTGGCTACTGCTCCTGCTGGCAGCAGACCTCAGCATCATCCATGTGGTGCTGGTTTTAGGTTCGTGCACAATGAAACAGTTATGGAGTCAGGAAGGCTTCCACCTAGATCTCATAACACCTGGGAGGCCAAGCAGTGTGCCCCTGAGAGGGTAGTGTGTGAAGCTGTGAGTGTGAAGCCAAGGGTCAGTGGAGACCCCAGAAGTTCGGAGAAGCCAAGAACATGGATCATCTGAGGAAAACTGTAAGGAGGGAGCAGAACCGGCCCAAGAGACAAGCCATGGGAGCTACTACCACCAGAAGTGCTACAGGGCCCACCCAAGCCTTCTGGAGTTCACATCTGCCACAGATCGCCTAGGATGCTGCACATAGAACCACAGGACTTAATGTTTGCCATACTAGATTTTGAACTCGATTTGGTCTCATTCCTTTGTATCCCCTGGTTTGTAACTTTTGAAATGGAAATGTCTCTCTTGTGCCACTGAATGCTGAATGTGCTTAATTTCCTTTTCACTTGTACAGGGGCTCACAGCTAAGAGTTAGCCTTAAATCTCGGAGGAGACTTTGGACTTTTCAGCAACACTGAATCTGTTAGAACTCTGACAACTCTTGGACATGGACTAAATGACTTTTGCATAAAGTGATGTGCATGAGTCTTTGTGGGGCCAGGGACAGAACATTACAATTTGTCTGGATGTTCCCCCAAAGCCCCATGCAGTCATAGAGAGCAGGCTTTTGGAGGTGGCTAAATCTAGTTTGTAGATTCTCCTGTTTCCAATCTGCTCCACTATATCCTCTATTTTGGCACTAGGGAGCTCTTTGTTTTTTGAGTTTTATTAGCACGTTTGCAGTACATAACGATTACATTCACTGTAGGGAATTGGTACATATATACATAACATATTTCAACTTTTTTCCCCTTCCTTCCACCCCCTTTTATTTTTAAAGCATCAGAGTCACTTAGTTGTAAGATCTTATAAAGCTAACTACCCTATATACAGCTTGAAAACCATACTAATAGGCCAAAGAACATATGAAATGTGTAAAACAATTGTACTAAGCCAAAGTATACTTTTAGATACATCATCCATGTTGGATTGCAATACCTTTCTCTCTCTCTCTCTCTCTCTCTCTCTCTCTCTCTCATTATTATATGACTTTTAATACCATATACATTCTCATAAGAGAAACCATGGGGTATTTCAGCTTGTGTGTCTGAGTTACTTCACTAAATATTATGGCCTCAAGGTGCATCCTTGAATTTTCTACTTCTTCAGGGCCTCTGAAAGCATTAAATGGAGTCTCTGCTTTCTTCACTGTGTTATTTCCACAACCTGGACCAGACAGGGTGGCTCAATAACTTCTGTGAAATGAATGATATGATCTCTCTACTTTCCCATTCATCATTCTCTCCTGCTCTTTATTTTCTTCACTAGTGAGTTAAGTACATGATCTTACATTTGAGCAACTGTCTATTACCCATATCTTAAATTACACGGACCCATTATTCTTCTGTTACATGTTTTCTATTTTATTCTCTCTCATTGTGAGTTTTTAGGATCTTTTCTATATCCTTGATGTCCTGAAATTTCATGATGCATGACATGGTATGAGTCTTTTTCATTCTTTCCAGATGAACACTTACCATCTGGAGATGGTAAGTATTGTTTTGTTTTGTTTTGTTTTCAGTTTAAAAACTTTTTTTAGTAACTATTTCTTATCCAAATCTATCCTTTCTCCCCTATACTTTCTCTATCTAGAACTTTTCAGTAATTACTGTGCCCTAAATTGACTCTTTAACTCTCCTATCTTTTCTCTCTCATTGCCTTTTATTCTACTTTTAGGAGACTTCTTTACTATATTTATATCTACTTTCTAGGAGATTTCAATATGTTTTCCTCCCCGGCTACCAGCTGCTATCTTCCAAGAGCTCTTTCATGAGAATGAAATGTTTTAAATGTTTACATTTTTTGGTAGAGCTCTGCTTTTGTTTCTTGGTTGTACTGTTCTCGCTTTCTTTTTCTAAGAATATTAATTATAGGCAGATTATTTTTTTACTGAAAATATTCTTGTTTCCTAAGTTCTCTCCTTCTCCTCTGAGTGGAATTACTCTGTGGCTTTAGTCTCTGTATTTAATGTTACAATGGCTGGGAAACTTTGTCCATTAGTATTTAAAAGTAAAGCACTAAAAAAGTAAAGTACAAACTCTATACTAGGGTTCACAATCTTTTTCTACAAAGACCCAGATGGTAAATATTTTGGGGTTTGGGGATCCATCACAACTAGTCAACCTTACCACTGTAATACAAAAGCAGCCAGACAATAAATACATAAATAAATGAGTGAGGCTGTTCTAACAAAACTTTATTTTGAACACCGAAATTTGAATTTCATATAATTTTCATGTATCATGAATATTTTTTTCATTTTAAAAAAATTTTTTGTTACAGGGTCTCACCATGTAGTTCAAGCTGGCCCTTGAACTGACTGTGTAGCTCAGGCTAGCCTCAAATGTAGAACCTCAACCCTCCTGCCTCATCACCTAAGTGCTGGGATTATAGGCAAGAGTCACCATACCTAGTTTGATTTTCTTAAAAAAACCATCATGGTAGACAGAATGCCTCCAAAGATCTCTACATCCTAGTCCTCACAAACTGTCAATATATTGCCTCATGTGGCAAAGGGGAATTAAGATTTCAAACTATTAGTTTTGAAATTAACTGATAATTAACTATGATCTAGTTAAAGTAGGGAGATTACCTTGGATTATCCCATTATTAAATGTAATCACAAAACTCTTTTTAAAATAACAAAAGGAGGGGCTGGGGATTTAGCTCAGCGGCAAAGCGCCTGCCTGGCAAGCGCAAGGTCGTGAGTTCGGTTCCCGGTACCGGAAAAAAACAAACAAACAAACAAACAAAAAAATCAATAAAATAACAAAAGGAGCCAAAAAAAAGAAAGTTATACTGCTGTAATCTGAAGACTCAACTTATTTTTGCCAACCTTTAAGATGAAAGCGACCAAGAACAACTGGGATGAGGGAAAAGAAAAGGAAAGAAAGAAGGAAGGGAAAAAATATGTACGTACATACAAGGATAGCAGGAATAATTGTACTGCTGATGTCTACTTGTTCATCAAAAGGAACAGTTAATGCTTAAATATTTTTGGCCAATTTTGCATGCTTATGTGAGGTAATCTGAACAACTAATTTGAAGATAACAATATGCAATATAACAACCATCGTTGAATTCCTACCCTCTTGTTTAGTGGAGCTCTGTATCATTTCTAATGTTTTGTTTTACTATTTTTTATTTTCTTTAATTGTTTGATCCATATTGCATTCTTACATCTGGTAATCTGAGCAACTTCGTTGAAGATAGTATGTAACATAACAACCATTGTTAATTTCCTATCATCTTGTTTTGAAATTCTGTATCATTTTTATTGTTTTTGTGTTGTTTTGTGTTTGTTTTTGTTGCTGTTGTTTTGTTATTTTTTTTTCTCTTTAAAAAAAAAAAGATGAAGGGGACCATGAGCCAAGGAATATGGTGGCCTCTGTAGCTAAATGAGCAAGGAAAAGGATTCTCCCCCTGGATCCTCCAGCCCTGCCAACATCCTGATTTTAGCCCAATGAGACTTCTAGCCCACAGAATTGTAAGATAATATATTTGTGTTCTTTTGAAGAACTAGGCTTATGGTTATTTGTTATAGCAGCCATAGAAAAATAAATAATTATTTAAAAATGTAAAAACTAAATGTTCAACATCATTAGTCATTCAGGAAATGCAAATTAAAACAACACTGAGATTTCATCTCACCCCAGTAAGAATGGTTAGCATTAAGAAATCAACCAATAACAAATGCTGGCGAGGTTGTGGAGAAATAGGAACCCTTCTCCACTGCTGGTGGGAATGCAGACTGGTGAAACCACTGTGGAAATCAATTTGGAGACTCCTCAGCAAACTAGGTCTAGAGGTCCCATTCAATCCAGCTATTCCCCGTCTGGGTATTTTCCCAGAAGATCTGAAAGCATCATATCACAGCGATATATGTGCACCCATGTTCATAGCAGCACAATTTGTAATTGCTAAACTGTGGAGGCAACCCAAATGTCCATCCACTGAGGATTGGATAAAAAAATTGTGGTACTTTTATATAATGGAATATCACTCAGCTATACAGAAAGATAAACTCGAGGCTTTTACAGGTAAATGGTCATAACTAGAGACCATACTCATAAGTTAAATAAACCAGACCTCCATGTGTAAGCAACGTTTTGTCTCACTAGTGTAAGACCCTGAAAGAATGAATAAAAATTAGAAGGTATGATAGACATTGTGAAAGGAAAGGAAAATGCTCAAAAGTAAAGAGCAACTGGGGTGTGGGAAAAGAGAAAAGAAAGAAGGGGAAATTATGTATGTATGCATATACAGGATAGCTAACATAGTTGTGACTTCTATTGCTTTACTGAAAGGAACAATTAGTGATTAATTATTTGCTCAATCTTGCATGTCTCTATTTGCTTTCCTGAGAAACCACTCTGAAGACATCGATACATAATACAACAACCAATGTTAATTTCCTACCACTTTGTCTGTGACTCTGTATTGCTTGTATTGTTCTTATGCTATTTTGTAAATGGATGTGTTTGTTAATACATTTTCCTTTTTTTATTTTTAAATAAATTTTAAAAAATAATAATAAAAATATAAAAACTATTTTTAGCATTTTTGGGCCTTCATTTTTGACTCCTGGTATAAGTTCTTGATCCAGACTCCAGAGGACTGAACCTCAGTTATATCACTTACTGACTTTAATATTGGGCAGGCAACTCAATCTCTTTGTGTCTGAGTTTCCTCATCTTTAAAATGATAATAACAATATTTACATCACAGGGCCACTGTAAAGATTAAGCAAAGAGCCAGAGGTTTGTCTCAGTGGCATAGCTTGCCTGGCAACCATGAGGTGCTGAGTTTGATTCTTGGTACCAAAAAAATAAAATAAAGATTAAGTGAAATATTACACGTAAGGAACTTAAAATATTGCCTAGACCATGGTAATTACTTAGTAAACTTAATATCAACAGAGGAGGCAGAAGATTAGCTCTACATGAAGACTTCTGCCTTATTTCACCTTTGCTCTGAAGATAGGGTCATGCTAATAAATCCTCTCTAAAAGTAATTCTTCAGTTTCTGTGACCATTAGGAAAGAGCAGTGCTCCGGTTGCAAGGAATTACGAAACAAATCAGCTCTCTTACAGCATCTCACAGGCTTCCCTCACTATGCCTAATGCTTCAGCTTTCTCTAGTTAGCTAAGTCCATTACCATTCATGCATCTGGTTCCTAGCTTCTAAATGGGTCTTGACTTCACTTTTCTGCTCTCAAATCCTAATTCTCTTAGTCTATATTGGTCTACACTTTAAAAACTAACTTCCTTGCTGTTTTAGTAGAGTCTCAGAAAGGAACAGCCTTAATTAAACATGTCTAATTTACCATTTTTTACTGGAAGTCTTTTTTTTTTTTTTTTTTTTTTTTTTTTTTTGGTTTTTCTCCGGTACCGGGAACCGAACTCACGACCTTGCGCTTGCCAGGCAAGTCCTTTTGCCGCTGAGCTAAATCCCCAGCCCCCCTGGAAGTCTTAAATTTAAAAATTTTCAGTATAACCTCAAATAACCAAGACAAAATCCACTTTTTCCCTCCACATTTTTAAAGAAACTTTACCCTCACCTTCTTCGAAAGTCACTATTAAATGATGCTTCTAATAGTATAGTGCAACACTGTACAAGGGTATTATTCTAAAATAAATGATAGCTTTTAGGAAAAAAACATTGACAAATTAGAATTTGAGTTTAGGTCCTGCAAATAATTTTGCACAGTTTTGAGGGCTATTTGTGTTTTGAATCAAAGACATACATTTTTTAAAAAGTACTGAAAAATATGCATGTCAAAAACATTATGGAACAGTCTCTATGTCAGATGTTTTCTCTTGAATATTTGCAAAAAAATAATACTAATTCATTTACTCATGCATAACTAAAAATTGGGTCCACAGCATTCTAATTTGTTTATGATAGTTGTATTCTCATAAACTGAATGACTGGCTATAACAAGGGATCTCCACTCTTATCTTTTTAAATGCTATCATTAGTCACCAAGTCAAATACATCAAAGTCAAGATTCCTAAGATTTCCACAGCCAGAGTTAAGTATTCGGAGAACTGCACCATTGTATAGGAACTGAAAGTAGCCTATGAGCTAAAAAGAAAGAGGAAGAGAATCAACAGTTATTAAGAACCTATAATATGGGGCCAGAAATATAGCTCAGGGGCACAGCACCTGCCTGGCAAGCACAAGGTCCTGAGTTCAATTCCCAGTACCAAAAAAACCAAACCAAAACAAAACAAAACAAAAAAACCACCTGTTCTGTGGATGTCCCATCTATCTAATAGAATCCTTCTAATAATAACAAGGTGGAATCATGCCCTCATCATCATATCCCAAAACTGGGGTATGAAGAGCTTGGGAAACTCAGTACTAACTGACAAGAAGAAAGTCCAAAGTAAAATTTGTATTATAATTGTATGTCTTAGGTGCCATTCACAAAATATGCCATTAAACTATACAGTAGACATTTAGTGGTCCATGCATCAGGCCTAACGAAGGGACAAAATAAGAATAAAGATGAGAAGTACCAAATAAAATCATAAAAATTTTAAAATATGGGGAAAATATACATGTAAAATTATATAATTTCATTTAAATAAAGACTTTTTTAAAGTAAAGAAGTAGAACTCTGTCTATTCATTTATAAGATTGTCTACGCTTTCGATGAAAAAAGCCAATTGCAAATTTCCCCTATATAAAAACAAACAAAATTTTTTAATCTGAATCTTGTGTATATATTGCATTAATAAGGAAGAAGGTGTACAAGGCAATAAAGCAGTATTTAAACATGGGCTATTTAACAGCAACTGAAGATATTTAAAGAATTGACGTGCACTAGACATAAGTTACCAGTAGTAACTATTCCTGAATTCTCTCTTCTTCATAGCTATTCTCATTCACTAGGGGCCTGGTCTGAGGAGAAGCTGTGTCTGATGCCATTACTATGTAACCCTTGCATCAACTTTCTCTGGTCCACTCTTTGCCACAGCTGAGCTAGAGAAATGACCCTGCAGTGTCTGGCAGACTGGAGGCTCTCCTGGTAAGGCACTGCAGTATATATGGTGATTTTCACAAAAGTGACAGCCCTAGAGCCTGGGCAAAGGCCGAAGACCAAATCATCAGTAGGAGGCAGTGAGTTGCAGAGTGGATCAAGTTGTTGGCAGTGCTTACTGCTAAACCAAAACTCAAATATTATTCCTTCTAACCACCTGTATCAAAGGGAGAAAATACCTGGTGAATATGACAGGTCTTCACTGTCCTGACAAAAATTTATCTACAGATGACTGCAACACAAGTGAGCATAGCATATTCTCTTGGTAAAAAGCTTAGTATACTATAGATTCTTGATAGCTATTAAAGAGTAGTGGCAAAATAAAGACTTGAAGCAAAGTAAGACCAAAAAATGAGTTTGGCTGAGTGTGATGGCATACACCTGTAATCCCAGTACTCAGGAGGCTAAGGCAGGAGGATCCCTGTAAGTCGGAGGCCAGCCTAAGCTACATAGAACCTTATACTGTAACAAGACCCTTCTCAAAAAAGAACACTTCCTCAATTATTTTAAGAGTCAGAAATTATGGCTGACATACAAAAAAAGTTCTGCAAAATCTGTCATTAATAAAAAATGAGTCAAATAGATGGTGTATATTGCATATGTATATATTTATTAAGTAGATATCCAAAGTGAATCCAATGTATCTCTTCTTTTGTTTGTATTGACTCAGATATATGAAAAACTATTTCATCATGTTTTCACAAAACTAAATAGCTGGGCGTGGTAACACATGCCTGTCATCCCAAGAGTGGGAAGCTAAGGCAGGAGGATTGCCACAAGTTTTAGGTCAGCCTGGCCTACACAGTGAGTTCAGGGGCAGCATGAACTACACAGCAAGACCCTGTCTCAACAAACAAACAAACAAACATACATACAAACAAGCAAACAAAAAACTAAGGATAGTTTTAATGCCGCTATTTTTTAACATTTTGTTAGAAAGAAGCTGGCCATCTCATTTTATGTTACTTTTTTAGAATAAATGGATTCATTTGTTCATTCAACAAATAGTTACTGAAGGTCAGCTGTGTACAGGATACTATAGTTCTTTGCCCTAGAAATATAATTGGGGGCAAAAATAGATAAGAAGCTGGGGATATAGCTCAGCGGCACATTGCCTGCCTGGCAAGTGCAAGGTCCTGAGTTCGATTCCTGGTACAAAAAAAAAGATAACAATCCATACAGCCAATATCCAATAGAGAGGAAACAGTCCATAAAGAGATGAAACATATATAACATAGTACATCCAATGGTGAGCAGCACTATGGAAGAAAATAAGAGACACAGAGACCACAGGTGAGGAGAAGCTTACAATTTTAAGTAGAATGTGATTGGGGACGCGTTGCTGAAGGCAGGAAATTTGAGCAAAGATTTGAAAGAGGTGAGGGGAAAAGAAACATAACAGTGTAGTTTCTTCCCATTTCACAATATCCATTGTATACGTTGGACCTTACAAAAGGAAGGAAGGGAGAAAGGAAGGAAAGGAAAAGGAAAAAAATACAAGACAGTTAAGAGAGTTATACTACTAGTTTCTCTTAGTTCACTGAAAAGAAAGGTCTGTGCTAATATCATCTGGACAATTTTTCATGCCTATATCTTATACTCTGAATAACTACTTTCAAGATAACAATATGTAATGCATAAACTATTGCTATTCTCCTATTATTTTGTTTTGAAATTTGGGGGTTTTCCCACAAAATAAACTTAAAAAAGCAAAAACATAAGAGTGTCCGGGAGGGGTCTGGGGCTATAGCTCAGTGGCACAGCGCCTGCCTGGCAAGTGTGAGGATGTGAGTTTAATTCCCAGTACCAAAAAAAAGAAGTGTCTGGGAGGAGAGAATTACAGGCTGAGAGATTCAACATTTCCAGAGCCCGGAGCCACAGTGTGTCCTGTCACCTCTGCAATGTCACCCTCCACTATTGAGCCTCTCCTTACCTTACTCCAACCAGGCACCAGTGTCCTTTCTGTTGTTTAAGTATTGCCCTGGGGAGTGGGGAACCACAGAGGTAAGCAGGCTAGTAGAAGCACCTCAAAAAAGGCTTTCTCAAGCTGAAAAGCATGCCCCCATTGTATGAAAGGACCTTGGGCAAACAACTACTCTGGAGCAATAATGTCCAACAGAATTTCTGCAATGATGGAAATTTATATATATGTGTTGTCCAGTAAGTAGTCATTAGTCACATGAGGCTGCTAGACACTTAAAAAGTGGCTATATAATCTAAGCACTCTAGAAGGCTGAGGTAGGAGGATCACAAGTTCAAAACCAGCCTGGACAACTGAGTGACTGAGTGAGACTCTCTTTCAAAATTTTGGGAAAAAAAATTTTTTTTAAAGGGCTTTGGCATGTAGCTCAGTGGAAGGTCCTGGAAGGTACCGCCAAAAAGGGGGTGCCTGTTGTGACTAAGGAACTAAAATTTTAATTGTCTTTTACTCTAATTAATAGAAATTTATTTAAAATAGTCAAATGTGGCTAGTAGCTAGCACGTTGATCAGCATTAATTCTAATGTAAGGGTAGATCTTGAGAACACAGACATTTCTCATTAATAGAAATACTTTATTTCTAAAGAAAAATGTTTGATTTAATTTGCTAAAGTTCAAGTTCATCAAATGAGAATTTAATGATTAAATGTAGCAATTATGACAGCTTTACTTAATCATCATACAACATGAATTAGCTGCTATCAGCCATGTCACCTTTGGCTCCTGCAAGGAAAAGCTGCTATTAGGCTTTCTTACTCTCAGCTAAGTGCTTCCCCCTGGATGACTTTTCTAAATTGCTGAAATAACAGTTCACAACTTTTAAAAATGTTCTGAAGTAAGTTGCATTTCCTGCTGGCAAGGTTTTCTTCTCAATTTGTTTATTTTTCTGTTGACAGACATGAATATGCAAACATAAAAATATGAATAAAATAGAACAAATGGGATATGGTATAACATACTATATGTCTGTATGTTATTAAATTCTAACAGAATAGAATCAAAGACTGTGATTAGTAGAATGGCTTGTGAGATAGTTTTTGGGAACTGCATTCATATGGTTTCATTTTCCACAAAACTGAGAACAGGCCAGACACACTGGCTTATGCCTATAGTTCCCAGCCCTCAGGAGACTGAGGTAGGAGGACTATCATGAGTTCGAGACCAACATGGGCTACACAGTGAGCTCAAGGCCAGCCTGCACTTCAGATCAAGACCCTGTTTCAAAAAAGCAAACAAAAAACAAAAACATCCACTGGAAATAGGAGGCACTTGTTATTTCAAGATAGGAAAGGCCAATCTTTAAAAATTACTCTGTAAAAGCATATGCGGGGCCATGGGTATAGCTCAGAGGCACGGCACCTGCCTGGCAAGCGTGATTCTCAGTACCCAAAAAAGAAAAAAAAAAAGCATATGGGTCCTAAGAAAGAGGCACATATATATGTACTATATCAAAAACATGACTATTATAGCTGCACAAGAAAACTGCATGTTTTAGAATCTCTATGTTTAAATCAACAGCACTCAGAGAGGATGAAAGCCAGTTACTAAAAAATTTATTGCTTGGTTAAAACTTGGTTTACAATTCAAAGGAGTTTTAAAACCTCTGTGCTGTTACGAAACTTTATGAGGTTTACAGAGGAGATGAAAACAGAAATAAAAAGATCTGACAAACAGAAAATGCCAAAAATATTTTCAGCATTATCAGCATGAATTTTTTTCCCCATCATTACTTTTACTTTATCCCTACACAACTAACTTTGATTTAACTGCCAGAAAAGACAACTGTTTTCTGGGGTCCCATGTAAAACGTAAATGTTTGATGGACAAAGCTGAATAAAATAAAATTTTTATATTTTTTTAAAAATTAGAATGTAGTAACTGTGTTGTTTGTATTGCTCTTATGCTATTTTGTAAATGGATGTCTGTTTGTTAATATGTTTTCTTTCTTTTACTTTTAAAATGAATTTAGGGGCTGGGGATTTAGCTCAGCGGCAAAAGCGCCTGCCTGGCAAACGCAAGGTCGTGAGTTCGGTTCCCGGTACCAGAGAAAAACCAAAAAAAAAAAAAAAAAAAATGAATTTAAAAAATAAAAAAAAATTTTTTAAATTAGAATGTGAACTCCATAAGGGCAAGAGTTTTCAGTAAGTACTCTTAGCACTTAAGACAGCTCAGGCACATAAACAGTACACAGTATATAAATATTTATTAAATTAATAATCTGACCAAAACTTTTTGCTAAAGAATCCAAATTATGGTAATAGAGTCTCATTTTACTTATCAAATATTTTTCTTTTACCATCTATATAACGGAAAGGCCTTTTGAAACCTTACTACTAATCCACAAGATTAGTCAAATCCTTTATATTCCTCATTTCTAAGAATTCTATGATCCTGTTCACTTCTAAGAATTATTCTAATAGTAACCTAAAATGAAAGGGAAAACCTGAAACCTGTTAAAATGGAATATAATAAAGTATTAAAATAAAACATTGAAATTACTACTAAAATAACTGCACAATAGATAATTCTAGACTTTTCATAGTTTTCTTACATCTTTTCTAGTTCTCTTAATTCTCTTCTTTTGCTTAGTCTTGTTTTACTGTCGAACCCTTCACTTTCAAAGTTAAATAAATTGAAGGGCTATAAGTGCACTGAAGTGCACTGAATTCTTTAAACTTTATACTAATAGTGAAAATTTATCATAAAATCAAAATTTAATACACATTGGAAGACTCTCAGCTGGAATGTTTGCTGAAATGCTGTTTACTGCAAAAGTCCCAATATTTGATCAACTAACAATGAAATTTAAATCAGGTCTGAACTCAGGAAATTGACCTTTATAATATTTTAATATGACATTTATCATGATATATAAGGTAGCTGTTTTGAACAGATTTAAATGTCTATAACTTACAGTCAGATTTCGATCCCAGATCTGTATGCTTCCATTTTGGCAGGCAGCTGCTATGAGGTTTCCATCTCTACTGTATGTGCATGTAGTGGGTATGACTTTTTTACCCTGCATCGTCCGTGGCTTAAACACACTTTTTTGCTTCTTCGGATTTTCAACCTCCCATAGTCTCACAGTCCTAGAACAAAAAAGGGGATTTTCTTTTACAAAAAGAAAGAAAACTAAGACAGGAGTCCATAAAGACTGCTTCATCTTTTAAGTATACATTTCTAATAACTATTATAAAATAATCATATCCTACTAATACATACAATTGTATGCATTTATGTATCAGTTAAAGAATAAATTTTAGACAGGCATGATGGCACAAGCCTATAGTCCTAGGACTCAGGAAGCTGAGGTAAGAGACCTTGAGTTCAAGGCCAGCCTGAGCTACACTGTGAGTTCAAGACCAACCTGAACTATATAAAGACCTTGTCTCAAAAACCAAAAATAAATAAGTAAATACATAAACAAATTTTTAAAATTTTATGTAGAAGCAATTTTTAAAGGTAAATGATTTTTTATCATTCTAATAAATGACTCAAAATTAATTTAAAAATAACACGAAACCACAAAACATTTGTCACATGGTTATTCATAGAAATAAAATGAACCATGAGAACTGTGTTGCCATCAAATCAAAAAGCAAGTGGCAAATTCTACTTCAAATCTATTATAAATAGAGGTGTTCTCTAAAACAGTGGCCTCTAAACTCTTCTAACTATACACTTGATCAGTGAAATTGTTGAACATATGGTCCCTGTGCACACATATTAATCTGTAAATTAATTATAGGTGGTAATATACTGTTCTATAACATATACCAGAAAACACATTGAAAATAAGTCACTAAAAAGAATGATACCCTGCTCTAGGACCTGAGTTTTGATGTCTCAGGGGAGGAATAGAAGCACAGCTGTCTGCTCCTGAGCTTTTACCAATACATAAGCTACAACTCCAGGGCTAGAGCAGGGGCAGAATATCCTTCTACTCACAACCCTGGGGGAAAGAAGCACTGCTACCAAGGGACAGTAGAACAAAAGTATAAAGTACAGAAAAACAAAGATAAAGTCAGTAACTTCTGGCAGAAATTATGCAAGCAAAAGTACTATGGAAAAACAGCTTTAATGTTCTAAAAGAAAAAAATCAATCCAACATTCTATAGCCAGTGACAATATATTTCAAACATAAATAAAACCAAGTTTTCTTCAGATGAGAAAGAGCTGAAGCAATGCACTGTCATCCAATATCTCCTATAAGTAAAAAGTAAAAACAAATATGATACAAATGGAAATCTGAGGGGCTGGGGATTTAGCTCAGCAGCACAGCACCTGCCTGGCAAGCACAAGGTCATGAGTTTGGTTCCTGGTACCGGAAAAACAAAAACCCCAAAAAATTTAAAAAACAAAAACAAAAACAAATGGAAATCTGAATCTATAGAAAGAAACGTTGGTAAAAAAAAAAAAAGTAAATGTAAAAGACATGTTTTTAAAAGTTTTTAAATCTCTTTAAGAAATAAGATCCATAAAGCAAAAATAGTATCCATGTATCATGAGGTTTATAATATGTCCAAGTAGAAAAAATAAATAATAATAATAGCACAAAGACTGGGTGGTTTTGACTACCTAAAAATATATGTTACAAATTCTAGAGCAATCTCTAAAGCAAAATGAATACGTAATAATGGAGACAAAATGTAAGCAAAGCTTAGTTCTTTTAAAAGCAAGAAAAGAATTATAAACGTGATAAACACAAAACAGCAACATGACTGATGTTAAATCCAACCTCATCAATAATTACATTAATTGTAAATGGTGTAAAACTCTAATTAAAAGGCAAAGGACTCAATTAGGTTAAAGCAAGACCCAAGCAGATTACATCCTGGGAACAGACACAGACAGACACACAGACACAGACAGATGGACAGAGGGGAGACGGAAAGAGAGTACCTGCAAATAAGAACAAAAACATGGAGTGACCACTAATGTCAGACAAGATGGATTTCAGAAGAATGAAAAATATGACCAGAGGCTAAGAGGAAAATCTCATAATAGTCTATTGAGTCATAATTATCCCAACTGTATTTGCCCTTACTAACAAGGTATTAAAACATGAAAGCCACTTAAAAACAGGTAAAATATCAAACTCATAATTATAGCTGTACACTTTAAGACACCTCTTTCAGTAACTAGTATGAAAGTAGACTCCTCTATCCTTCTCATCTATAAGTATACAAAAGACCTGAAAAACATGGCCAATATAACCTAACATTTTTTTTTTTTTTTTTTTAAACTTACATTTTTTTTTGTTGTTTTTTGTTTTTCTCCGGTACCGGGAACCGAACTCACGACCTTGCGCTTCCCAGGCAGGCACTTTTGCCGCTGAGCTAAATTCCCAGCCCAACCTAACATTTATAGAACATTCAACAAGTGGATAAACATTCTTCTCAAATGTACATTGAACGCTCTCATTAAGACAAGCAATATTCTAGGCCATAAAGCAAATCTAAACAAATTTAAAATGGCTGAAAAGTCAAAATATGTAAATAAACAAAAAGTAAAATTAAATAAGCAATCAATAACAAAAAATACCTGGAAATGTATCTTTTCTAAATGTTTAGAAACAAAGAAATTCTAAATAATGAGCCAGTGGTGAAAAAAAAAACCTACTAAGGGGAAACTCATTGCACACAAGTTCCTGGTACATGTTAGCTTTCATTATATAACTATAGAGCTAGCTCCTACAGTTAAAGTTAAAGCCACAAATTAATATTTACCACAGTTGGTTAGTTGCCCAGCTGTGATGGATGTTATTGTTATTGCTAATTGTACTACTTTAGTTCAGATGTCATACGTGTTATAATGTTTCTCTCCCCATGATGACAACAAGTGTGATTGCCTGGGGTCATAACCATCACCATGGTCCAGTACAAAAGAATGGAGTGCACAGCCAAATAGTAGCAACCTCCCATCCTTAATGAATTGAGAAGGTAAGTTCTTGGGATAGACACAAAGACCAAGAAACACTTACTCCTAGGAGATTTCCCTGAGGAATAGACATTTCTTACAGAAGCCACAATACTAGGATAAAGTTATCTACCATAAGAAATCTACAAGCGCCAACACAGAAAATGAAACAAAATAAAATACAGAAAATGACAAGACACGGAAGCAAAAATGTAACCCCTAACCTGCAGCCTACCCAGGATAAGTCCAGAGCACAATGAGATAGAAGAAATTGGAAGCCACACACTGGAACTTTCTCAAATGATAGCAGTACACATTAAAAAAAAATGGAGGTGGCTATAGAAAAAAAATACTCTTTAAGTTAAAAAAGAAATGATAAATGTAGAGTAGATATACATAAAAAATAGATGAGCCTAGGAAAATGATGGAAACCATGAATTCCCAACATAGGAAATACGTGGAATCCATGAAACATATCCAAACAGATACCCAGGGTATTAAAAATTCCACTGAAAGTATATAAAACAGATTGAATGAAGAAGATAGAATATCAGATTTAGAAGACAGGATTGTAGTTAGTGACCAGAAAAGAAAAGATAGTAAGGGACCATGAAAAATCAATTCAACAGCTGCAAGACGAACAAGGAAGGACAATATAAGATTGATCAGAGTCAATGAGAAAGCTAAAGATAGTACAAATGCCATAAAAAAAAAAAAAAAAGCCAATTCAAAGTAATGGCAGAAAACCTCCCAAACATGAACAAAGAATTTGACACATATATAAGTGACACATACAGAACTCCACTTAGCCATGATCAAAATAAATCTACAGCAAGGCACATAATAATCAAAATTCCAGAAACTCAGCATAAGCACAGAATATTAAAAGTGGTCAGAGAAAAAAAACAAACCGCCTATAAAAGAAAACCCATTAGAATCACAACAGAGTTCTCAACACACACCCTCAAGTCAAGGAGAGTTTGGAGTAAAGTATTTCATGCCCTAAAAGAAAACAACCTCCAACCTAAATCAATGTACCTTGCAAAACTCTCTTTTGGAATGAATAGAGAAATAAAATACTCCCATGACAAAAGACAATGAAGGAGATTCATTACCACCAAACCACCTCTCCAAAATGTTCTGAAGGTTATTCTAGAAATAGAAAAGGGAGACCACAATTCCAAGAACATCAAGAGAAGGAAGCCCCAAGGCATGGGAAGCAATTAAAGGAAGGAAAAGACAGGATACTAAAAACAGGAATATGATATAGCAAGGATAAGCCAACACATATCAGTTATAACTGTCAATTTAAATGGTTTCATATGAACAATCAAAGGAAACAAACTGGCTGAATGGATCAAGAAGCAAGAGCCAACAATACACTGCATACAAGAAACACATTTAACTAAAAAAGAAATTCATAGACTAAAAGTCAAAGGATGGAAAACAACACTCCATGCAACAGGATCCCAGAAAAAAGCAGGGATAGCTATTCTATTTGCAGACAATGTGAACTTCCAAGACTGATCATAAGAGACAGAAAAGGACACTACATACTGTTTAACAGAAAACTATAAGAGATAACAATCACAAGAATATATGCACCAAATACCAGTGTACCCAACCACATTAAACATGTATTAATGAACATGAAAAAAATCAAACAAGCACTAACACAATTGTAAAGAGGAACCCAATACCCCACTGTCACAAGTAGACAGATCAACTAGACAAAAAAAAAATCAACAAAGAAATACCAGAACTAAACCAAACCTGTGAAAAAATGGACTTAGAAGATGTCTACAGTGTGTTCCACCCTACAACATACATTCTTTTCAGCTCCATATGGAATGTTCTCCAAAACATACCACATTCTAACACTTAGAACATGCTTAAGAAAATGCAAAGGAATTGACATTTTTCAGTGCAAATTATCTAACAATGAAATT
This sequence comes from Chinchilla lanigera, assembly GCF_000276665.1. Lineage (NCBI taxonomy): Eukaryota > Metazoa > Chordata > Mammalia > Rodentia > Chinchillidae > Chinchilla > Chinchilla lanigera. The sequence goes on along the minus strand of NW_004955426.1, from coordinate 22,227,185 downwards.
GAAAATCAATGGCAAAAGACCCCTCAAAAAATACATAAACACCTGGAAATTACAGTAACTCCCTCCTGAACAACCAAAGGGTCACAGATGAAAGTAAAGAAGAAATTAAACAGTATCTACGATTAAATGATAATGCTGATAAAACATACTGAAATTTATGAACACACTGAAAGCAGTCCTAATGGAAATTTATAGTAGTGAATTCTCACATCAGGAAAACAGAATGAGCTCAAATAAACAACCTAATGTTCAATCTCAAACTTCTAGAAAAAGAAGAACAAATCAAACCCAAAGCTTGAATGACACAGGAAATTATAAAGAGCAGAAATTAATGGAATCAAGACTAAGAAAACAATACAAAGAATCAATGAATGAGAGAGTTGGTTCTTTGAAAGACTAAATAAAATTGATAAACTCTTAGCCAATCTTAAGAGGAAAGAAAAGACTCAAATTCATGCAATTAGGAATGAAAAGGGTGAAATAACAATGGATCCTGTGGAAATCCATAAGATCATCAATACCTACTTTGAGAACTTATACTCTAATAAAACACAGAAGAAATTCACAGATTCCTATATACATATGAATTTCTAAGAGATATAAAAATTTTAAATAACTTGGTATCAGTCAATAAAATTGAAAATGTAATTAAAAACCTACCAACAAGGAAAAGCCCAGGTCCTGATAAATTCACACTGAATTATACAAGAAATTTAGAGAATTAATGCCACTAATGCTGAAATTCTTTAATGAAATCAAAAGGGAAACAATATTCCCAAAGTCATTCCTGGAACCAAGTAGTAACCTGAAACCAAAGCCTGAGGACCCAACCAAAAAAGAGAACTATGAGCCAATGTCCTTAATGGACACAGATGCAAAAATCCTCAATAAGATATGGCAAACAGAATGCAGCAAAGCATCAAAGTTATACACCATGACCAAGTAAGATTTACCCAGGGATGTAGGGATGATTGAACGTATACAAATCAATAAATGTAATATACCATCAACAGAGCCAAAAACAAAAATCACATGATCATCTCAATAGATGCAGAAAAAGCATTTGACAAAGTTCAACACTGACTCATAATAAAACCCTACAGAAAATTGGAATAGATGGTCTTTATCTCAATCTGATAAAAGCCATCTATGACAAACCAGCATTGTACTAAATGGACAAAAACTGAAAACTTTCACTCTAAAATCAGAAACAAGCCAAGGATGTCCACTACTCTCTAAGATATTATCAATATTAACATGTTTTATTCACATTTACCTCTTTAATCTATCCAACACTTGTTTGTATACATTTCCTCAAAGTATTAGCCAAATAAACAGCACCTTTATTAAAATTTTACTGCTTCTACTTTAGAAGAGTATTTGTTCAAAACTAAACTTGGATTTTTTAACTAAAAAAAAAAAAAAAAAAAAAAAAAAAACAATAAAATACAATGTAATGTCATGGCAGTTAGCCAAAGCAGAGCATAAAAGAAAAATACAGAATTAACTATATTAACTTTGTTTTCTTTGTTTCTTCATCCCTTTCTCCTCCTCCTTCCCTTCCTATTTTTGTAAATTTGAATCTTGGGTAAATGATTTGTAGTCTTCCAAAAACAAATGCATCATTATCAATAGACTAAAATGAAAAGAAAGTATAATTTCAATTTATGAAAGTAATATTTGAAAATGCCAATATCCATTAATTATTTAAAAAACAAAACAAAAACTAAAAACATCTCAGGATAAAAATTATTAGTTTTTATATACACCAATAATGAACAGGCTGAGAAAAAAATCAGGAAAACAATTCCTCTCACAATAGCTTAAAAAAAAAAACCAGGAATCAACCTATTCAACAGTTGCAAGATGAGGCGAAGAGGAATAATGTACGACTGATAGGAGTCAATGAAACAGCAGAAGGCAACACAAACAACATAAAAAGAATATTTACAGAAATAATAGCAGAAAATTTCCCAAGCATGGAAACAGAACCTGACATACAGGTAAATGAGGCATATGAGAAAGTGTTCAATATCATTAGTCATTTGAGAAATGCAAATTAAAACAACATTGAGATTTCACCTCACCCCAGTAAGAATGGCTATCATTAAGAAATCAACCAGTAACAAATGCTCGCGAGGCTGTGGAGAAATAGGAACTCTTCTCCACTGGGGTGGGAATGCAGACTGGTAAAACCACTGTGGAAATCAGTTTGGAGACTCCTCAGCAAATTAAGTCTAGAGGTCCCATTCAACTCAGCTATTCCCCTTCTGGGTATTTTCTCAGAAGATCTGAAAGCATCATATCACAGTGATATATGCACACTCACGTTCATAGCAGTGTAATTTGTAATTGCTGAACTGTGGAAGCAACCCAAATGTCCATCCACTGAGGATTGGATAAAAAAAATTGTGGTACTTTTATATAATGGAATATCACTCAGCTATAAAGATAAACTCGAGGCTTTTATAGGTAAATGGTCACAACTAGAGACCATACTCATAAATGAAATAAATCAGACCTGCATGTGTAAGTGTCATATTGTCTCACTACTGTAAGACCTAAAGGAGTGAATAAAAACTAGGAGGTATGATAGACATTGTGAAATGAAAGGAAACTGCTCAAAAGCAAAGGGGAACTGGCGTGAGGGAAAAGAAAAATGAAAGAAGGGGAAATTATGTAAATATGTATATACAGGATAGCTAACATAGTTGTACTACTGTCTTCTATTGTTCTACAGAAAGGAACAGTTAATGATTACTTGTTTGATCAATCTTGTATGTCTCTATTTGTTTTCTTGAGAAACCACTTTGAAGAGATCAGTAAGTAATACAATAACCATGGTTAATTTCCTACTACTTTGTCTGTAGCTCTGTTTTGTTCATATTGTTCTTATGCTATTTTGTAAATGGATGTCTGTTTATTAACATGTTTTCCTTCTTTTATTTCTTAAAAAGAAGAAAGGAATCAACCTAACCAAGGTGTTCAAAGATCTCTACAATGAAAATTTTAGAATAATGAAGAAGTTGAAGAAGAAACTAGAAGGAGGAAAGGTCTCACATGTTCGTGAATCCACAGAATTAATAATGGTAAGTGGCCATATTACCTAACATACCTATACAGGATGGTACTGGCACATAAAACAGACATTTACTCCAATGAATAGAACAGAAGAAACAGCAATGACTCCATGCACCTTCAGCCATCTAATTTTTGACAAAGGGACCAGAAATATACTTTGGGAAAAAAAGATAGCCTTGTTAACAAATGGTGCTGGGAAAATTGGTTATGTATGTGTTGAAGACTGAAACCAGACCCCTATTTCTCACCCTGTACTATGTGGAAATCAAAATGGATTGAGGACCTAGATGTAGAAACAGAAACCTTGAAACTGCTGGAAGACTGCATAGGCAAAACACTTGACTTCAAAGGCACAGGCAAGTACTTCTTAAACAGAACTCCAGTAGCACAGAAAATATTATCAAAAGCAATAAATGGGATTACATGAAATTAAAAAGCTTCTGCACAGCAAAGGAAACAGTCACAGATAAGGAAAAAAGGGATTAATTATATCATTAAGAGATCATGATACTGACACAAATTTACTAGAGTGAAAAAAGTGCCTGCTACAGTACAGTGGAACAACAGGTTCTAAAATAGCATATATGGCATTAGCAATTTTTTTTATTTTCAAAAATACATTAATGTATAGAGACACTAATAAATGATTGAGAATGGTGTCCACTTACAGCTTTAATGTGTCTCTGGGAGTGAGGTGCCGAGCTTTTTTTTTTTTTTTTGGCTTGTGCTATTTTAAAATATTTCTAAATGGAGGAAATTAAAATTGCTATAGCTTTAAGCAAGATTTGGAGGCACATGCCTGTATGCCCAGCACTCAGGCTGAGAGAAGAGGATTGCCATTACATGAAGACCAGCCTGAATTACGTATCATGAAACTCTATCTCAAAATATTGCTCTAAGTATGTGAAATGAGGGATATATAAATTAGCTTGGTTGTAGAAATCATTTCACTAGGTATATCATATCTAAAAGCATGGCTGTATACCTTAAATATATGATTTTTGTCTCAATAAAATATGGGAAAAATCACCTAGGAATAGAATGAAACTTTCTGAACCTAATATAAAGGATATCTATGAAAAAGCAACAGGAAATGCTTAGTGAAGGAAAGCTAAATGTTTTTTCCTTTGCTTGAAAGCAAAACAGTGATAGCAGCTCTCATCATTTCTATATACAAATTAGAAAGAAAAAATAACACTATTAAGAGACCACATAATCCTCTACATAGAAAAGCCCAAAAAGAGACAAAAATGATCCTAGAATTAGTGTAAGTGAGTTTAGCAAGGTCAGAAATTATGTATTATTATATTTCTAGTGACTAACAACAAACAACAGGATATTGGAATAATGAAAATAACAGCATTCATAACAGTATGAATAAGTATGAAATCTAACAAGATATGGTCACTGTACACTATCTGTACTTTGAAAACCATAAAACATTTCTAAGAGAAATGAAAGAGCTGCATAAATAAGATATAATGTACAGATAAATTTGAAGGGTCAATATTACTAAGATTTCAAATCCTCTCAAACTGATCTTTAAATTTAATGCAATCTCTATTCATTTCATTTGACCAATGAGGCAAAAATGAAAGGACAGTGTAGGACTTCAAAGAAGTGTGGGACTTCTTATTTACTCCTTCATCTGCCAGTAATCTGGAAATGATATCTGGGTACAAGTAGCATCCTGGCAGAGTAACAAAATAGAAGGTACTTAATGACCCTAGAACCATCAAACCAGCTTTGCAGTGGCTAAACCTATACTTCTTAATTATTAAGATGTGGGGGGCACATAGGAAAAAAACAACAGAGAGTGGCAGAGAGACAGACTTAAGTATTATATATAATAACATATAATTCTTAAAGCTGATTTATTATGGTATAACACATGTATATTTTTAAATAAAAAATTCTGTGTTTTTAAAAATGCATGGTTCTACCATTCCAAACACTTTCCTTGTAAAGACCTTTTTATAAAAGCCCTTTCCCTCTCCATCCTTAATCTTTAGCCATCATTGACCTGTTTTCTATTTTTTTTTTTTTTTTTTTTGGTTTTTCTCTGGTACCAGGAACTGAACTCACGACCTTGCGCTTGCCAGGCAGGCGCTTTTGCCGCTGAGCTAA
>NW_004955426.1:22212344-22221877 GCF_000276665.1 Chinchilla lanigera | reverse complement strand
CCTCCCATGTGGTACATTTAGAATTATTTTTATTTTAATTATTTTATAAGTTCTATTCTTTCCCAAAATATATGCCAATATTCTTTTTTTTTTTTTTTTTTTGGTTTTTCTCTGGTACCAGGAACTGAACTCACGACCTTGCGCTTGCCAGGCAGGCGCTTTTGCCGCTGAGCTAAATCCCCAGCCCCCTGTTTTCTATTTTAATAGTTACACTTTTTCCAGAATGTTATATGACTGGAATAATTATGTAGTATGTAGCATTTAGAATCTAGTCCTTTAAACTTATTATAATGTATTAGAGTTGTTGTTATATGTATCAGTACTCCATATTTTTTTGTTGCTGAATAAAATTCCACTCTGTGAAGGAAAAGCACATTTTGTTCATTCATTTCCCAAATGAAGGATCTGGAATTGTTGGCACTTTAGGGTGATCTGGTCATATGTGTATGTTTGTAAGAAACTTTTCCTGAAGTGGCTGTTCTATTTTGCACTCCCATCAGCAATGTATTAGCATTATAACTGCTCCCCATCTGCCTCAGTATTTGTAATCAGGTGTTTGTTTTAAAGCCATTCTGATAGCTGTGTAGTAGTAATGTACTGTGGTTTTAACTTACATTTACAAAGATGAGGAGTGATATTGAGGATTTTTCTACATACTATTTGTCATCCACTTCTCTTCTTGAGGAACTATCTGCTCAAATCTTTTACCTGTTGTATATACTGAGGTTTTTTTTTTTCTTAATATTGAACTTTGACAGCTCTTTATTCTGGATATAAATTCTTGAATAAGTAAGTATTTTTCAAATCTGTAACTTGTCTTCTCATTTTTTTAAAACAGTCTTTCAAATAACAGACATTTCAAATTTTCATAAAGCCTAGTTTATCAGTATTTTTTGGTATCATATCTAAGAAATCTTTAACCACAGTTCATCAAAGTTTCTCTAGTCTCTTCTACAAGTTTTACAAACAGACCTACAATCTTTTAAATTAGTTTTAATGTATAGTACAAATCAGGGGTCATAGTAGTTTTTTTTTTTTTTAATCTAGATATCCAGTTGTTCCAGTACTCTTGGTATCTGAGCATTATATACAGCTCCCTAGGAAATGCATTACATATCACTTACTTGTTTTACTATGTTTTCCATAGTTAAGTAGTATAAAAAGTTGAGAAAAACTGCATGTCTTTTGTTTTTATCCTCATTTCTGTAGCAGTAGAAATAAATTATGATGATTTCTCTTTTCTATAACTGGAACACCCCAAATGTCAGGTGATACTTTAGAATTATGATATAAAAGGCCCCATATAAGCGTAAAGTATCATTATCAGGCTTGTTTAAATTTTTTCATCTCTAAAAGTGGGATAGTAATACCAACAATAAGGGTTTGTGAGGATTAAATGAGATTAGGGATGCAAACAAATCTAGGACAATACTTGGAACACAGCAAGCACTCAATAAATATTAGTTTCCTTCTGTTCCTCCTCTTAGGCCATAAATGAAATATCAAAACTAATAAATACAACAACCAAGCATTTCCATTTACTTCAGTAGTTTATTAACACACTAAGCTAGTTACTGAAATAACGTAAAGAGGAAGAAACAGTCCACCTAGCATGTAGATGTATGAGATACAAATTTATGCAACATCTGAGAGTGACAAATTATTCTTTGGTTTTATGGCTCTGATTCTCTGAATCTATGCCTAAATACTAGATGCTAAAGTGCTAGGATATTAGGTACCTGTCAAAACATTTTATACTGAAGAACACATATTTTGAAATGGAGTGGGATCTGGTCTTGAAAAATTAAAACAGTGTTTCATAAAAAAGATTTAAAAATAGAAGAAGGATCTGCTGAGGCCTCTCTGAACATAAAATGAAAACATCCAGAAGACAAGAAAAAGACACAGGTGGGGTCATTATATTGCCCCAGGCACAAATGCTTTCTGTCTTAGAATTTTGAATTCTATCCAGATACAAGTTCTAAACTTTCTGGCATCTGTTGCATAAATGCATCACAGCATTTGGCAGAAGTCAAGGGAAGCATTAATTTTGCTTGAAAATAACGTAAGAGATCTTGGTTTAATTTTTCTCGAAAGACTACACAAGCAACTTGAATGATACAAGAGTCTGAAACTTGGCTTTCTAGACAGAGCAAATATAAGAAAGACTTTCTTTTCAAAAATGCCCATTAAGGCTTTTAAATTACACAGAAATGGGAAAAATTATCTAGCTTTTATGTAAGTCCCCAATAAGCCTTCTAAACACATACCTGACAACAATTCATATACATGCACTCAGTTACTGTAGTAAGAATTGTACTTCGGAGAAATTTAGTTGGTGCTAATGCTTTATACTTACATTTACCGAACTTGTTTGGTTTTGGAACAAACTCAGAATATTCACTCAATCAAAGGGTTTTTTTGTAAAAGCTAAAGGCCTTATGAAATCTAAAGTTAGGATTAAGATCAAAAATGACAAAATATTATACCCTTCCATTTCTGGCCAAATGATTTTCAATGAATATATCAAAAAGATTCAACAGAAAAAAAGAATAGTCTTTTCTTTTCTTTTTTTTTTTTTTTTTTTTTTTTGGTTTTTCTCCCGTACCGGGAACCTAACTCACGACCTTGCGCTTGCCAGGCAGGCGCTTTTGCCGCTGAGCTAAATCCCCAGCCCCAAGAATAGTCTTTTCAACAAATGATGCCAGGATAATTGGCTACAAGTATGTGAAAAGCTGGATTAGAATTCTTACTTCAGTAGTACACAAAAATTAACTCAAAATGGATCACAGACTTAAATGTAGAAAACTTAAAAGAAAACATCGGAGTAAATTTCATAACTTTTGCCTAAGCAGTGAGTTCTTAGATACACTACCACAGCACAAATGATAAAAGGGGTGGGGGAAAGATTAAATTAAACTTCTTCAAAAATTAAAAATTAGTTGCTTCATAAGATACCATCAAGAAAGTGAAAAGACAAGCTGCAAACTTGAGGAAAATATTTGCAAATCAAATATCTGATAAGGTACTTGCATCTAAAATGTATTTTAAAACTTTTACACTTTAATCAAAAGACAAATCAATTTTGTTAACTGGCAAAAGACCTGAATATATATTTCACTAAAGAAGAGTATAAATGCCCAGTAAGTTCATGAAAAGACACGATATCAACAGTCATTATGAAACAGCAAATCAAAATCACAATGAGATTTTATAACTACTGAGATGGTTACAATTAAGAAGACAGAGACACTGGAATCTTCATACATTTCTAGTGGGAATATGAAATGGGGTAGACACCTGGAAAACAGTTTGGCGGTTTTATAAAATATTAATCATTTGTGGTTTCTGCAACCTGCAACTACTGATTTTACGTATCAGCTTGAACAGTTTCTTTAGGTTTCCTATATTTAAGATCATTATCAACTGCAGAAAATTTTTACTTCTTTCTTCCCTATTTGTATGATTTTTATTTATATTTATTTCTTCTTTTTATTCTTGGGTGCTTTTTGTTTATTTTTCTTGCCTATTTGTTGTGGTTAGAAGTTCCAGTACTACGTTAAATAAAAGTGGTAAGACACTGGGCATCTGGTCCTATGCTTGATCTTAAAGGAAAAGTTTTCACCTTTTGATGACTGTGCATGATGTTAGTTGTGGATCTGACATATATGGTCTAGTGTGTTAAAGTACATTCTTTCTATACCGTTATTGTTGAACATTTTATTATGAATGGATGTGAAATTTTATAAAATGTTTTCTGTGCATCTATTGAGATGATCATGTTCTTTATTTTGTTAATGTGGTATCTCATGCTTACTGATTTACATACGTTGAATCATCCTTGCCCTGTGGGATAAATCTCCCTGATAACGGTGAATGATTATTTTAATGTGGTGCTGAATTTGGCTTGCTACTATGTATTGAAGAGTTTTATATCTAGGCTCACTAGCGATACTGTCCTCTAGTTCTCCTATGGAATGCTACACAGCCTTTTAAACCGTTCTGCCACTTAAGACAACATGAACACACTTGCAGCCTATTATATTAAGAGAAACAGGCCAGACAAATAAAAAGACATATACTATCTCATCTCACCTACTAATCTAAAAAGTCAATTTCCTAGAATGAGACAATAGAAAGGTGGATACAAGAGGCTAGGAAGAGGGTGGGAAAAGAGAAGATGTTGATCAAAGGGTATAAAGTTTCAGTTGTACTAGAGGAATAAATTTCAGTTATCAGCTGGGTGTGGTGACTTAGGCCTGTAATCCCAGAACTTGGGAGGCTGAGGCAGGAGTATTGCCTTGAGTTTTAGGCCAGTCTGGGCTACACAGTGAATTCAAAGCCAGCCTGAACTACATAGTAAGACCCTGTCTCAAAAAATAAACAAATAAATAAATAAAGTTCAGTTATCTATCACACCACATAATAACCACAGTTAATATATAATGTTATTTCAAAATTGTTAAAAGAGTAAGTTTTTAACATTGTCTCTTAATTTTGTCAACACACAAAAATAAGTTTGTGAGGTAATGGATATGTTAACTAACCTGAATTAATCTACAGTGTTTACATAGATAAAACATTATATTATATACCATAAATACACAATACTTATCGATTAAAAAATAAACATATTAAACATAGACTGTCTTAGTCCATTCAGGTGGTTACAACAAAATTAGAATAACTTGAGTGGTTTATAAACAAGAAAACTTTATTCTTCACAGTTCTGACGCCCGAAAAATCTAAGATCAAGGTGCCAGCACATCTGAGGTCTGGTAAAACCCTCTTCCTGGCTCATAGGCAGCTGTCTTTGAACAATAACCTCACACAGCAGAAGGGCAAGGAGCTCCTCTTGGGTATCTCTCCCCTACACCTCAGATACTTATGTAAAACTGCACTAATATCATTCATAAGTGTCTACAATAATGTTCATCTACAAAACCATCCTGACATCATCACCTTGAAGGGCTAGGATTGCAACATACAAATCTGATAAGACTACAACATACATCTACCCATGACTCAGCAATTTTAGTCCTAACTACGTACCCAAGAAAAGTGAAGCCAAGTGTGGTGGTACATGCCTATAATCCCAGCACTCAGGAGACTGAGGCAGGAGGATTGTTGTGAGTTCAAGACCAGCCTGGGCTACAAAGTGAGCTCAAGGCCAGCCTGAACTGCATAGCAAGACCCTGTCTCAAAAAGACCAAAAAAAAAAAAAAAAACACCAGAAAACTGAAATGCACATGCCCACTTAATAACTTAAACATGTACATTCCCAAAAGAATTACTCACAATAACCAAAACTGGAAACCCAAATGTCAATCAACTAGTGAATATGCAAACAAAATATAGAAGTAGTAGACAATGAAATAATATTTGACAACAAAAAGTGTACAAAGTAGTGATATATGGTATATATTATATACACGGCATATATATTTTCTGAGGCTACCTTCACAAATAACCACAAGCTAGACCAGTTAAAACAACCAAAATGTATTCTTTCACAGTTCTGGAGGACAGAAGTATAAAATCAAGGTGTTGGCATGGCCATGCTCCTTCTGGAGGCCGTAGGAAGCCCTTCTTACCTCTTTAAATGTCAGTGGCTGCAAGCATTCCTTGGCTTCCTACCATATAACACCCTGATCTCCGTCTCCATTTTTATACAGCTTTTCTATCTATGTTTCTTTTTCATTGTTATCTCCATTAAGGTCACTTGTAAGACTTAAGTCCCATCTGTATAATTCAGGATGATCTCATCTCAACATCCTTAACACATTTGGGAAGTGTTACTTTTCCAAATAAAGTAATAGTCACAGGTTCTAGGGATTAGATACATCTTTCAGTGACTACTACTCAGCCTAATATTCACTACAACACAGGTGAACCTTAAAACACATTATCCCAAGTTTAAAAAGCCAGATACAAGTGCTTGTAAGTCCCATGATTCCACCTACTGGAGATATCTGTAAAAGGCAAATATAGTGGTTGCCTTCATGGAAATCACCATCTAGCTGGTAAAAATGTCTTATAAACAATACAAGTCATAGAGCTACAATTGAACAAATATGAATACTTTCTATAGGCCAGGTACGTTGGTGGAAACGTGGGGATACAGAAGTACCTACTCTTCAAGAACATATAATCTAGTTGGAGGGTAGGGATTACATCATGAAGCAACCACCCAAGAAAAGAGGTACCCAGTTGGCAAAGATCTGGGAAGGGTTCCACAGGAGTCTGACTTTTTGGAGAGCTGAGATCCTGCAGGTAAAATTCACAGACTAAATGCAGATAAGGGGTGAGGAATAAAGGCAAGAAGATGGTGCAAAACACACAAAGATAAGAGGGTTTGAAAAAGCATTCTTTTCTAGTAACAAAAAAGTTTGCTCTGACAAAAGGATGAAGTGTATAGTGGGTATAAGTGGAAAATAAGACTGTATAAGCCACTGGCAAGACCCAGATTAAAAGGCTATCTTGATAATAACATGTAATACAACAACCATTGTTAATTTCCCATCATCTTGTCTGAAATTCTGTACTGTTTTTATTTTTTATGTTGTTTTATGTCTGTGTGTTTGTTAATATGTTTGGTTCTTTTATCTTTAAAATAAAAAAATAAAGACTATCTTGAGATGTCCTGAGGTTATGAGCTCTCTAAGAGACAGTACAGACACTACAAAGAGTAATGACTTAAGTTACATACTCAAACTTGTGTTTTAAAAAAATACCACCTGAATGGCAGTAGGAAAGACTACTTAAAGGGGTCAAGTCTACAGACGGAATAATCCAAGTGAGAGATGACAAAAGCCTGTGCTAAGGAAATGGGGGGGCGGGGGGCGGGGATAACTGAGGTAGCTTGTGTGGGGGGTTGCTATTCAGGGAGGCAGAGCTGTGGAAGATAGAAGATAAGACAAAAGTTAGTAATTTTGGTAGAAGAGGTAACGTGGTAATATCATGGTAAGATTCAGATAACTATGTGATACCCAGGTAGAGAATTTTGTTATACAGAGCTTGGGTGAAAAAAATACCATTAGCAGTCTTAAAAAACAGACAGATATAAAATGGTAGTAACTGCAAAAGACAGTACGTTATAAAACAGATATTAGCTGAGTGTGGTGGTGCATGCCTGTAGGCTGAGGCAGGAAGATCACTGCGAGTTTGAGGCCAACCTGAGTTCAAGGCCTGCATGAACAACATAGCAAGACCCTGTCTCAAAAATAAATAAATTGAGTCTGGCATGGTGGCACATGCTTGTAATCCCAGCACTTGTGAGGCTGAGGCAGGTGGATCTTTGTGAGTTCAAGACCAGCCTGGGCTACAAAGTGAGCTCAAGGCCAGCCTGAACTGTATAGTGAGACCCTGTCTCAAAAAGACCAATAAATAAACAAACAAACAAACAAACATATTTACAGAATAAACAACAACAAGGAAAAGGAGCTTGATATGAGATGAGAAAAAGGTAAAGAGAGACAGAAGGCAGTGCTTAGGAAATCCAAAGGAGAAAGCTTAAAAATAAAGTATGATCAAAAGTATCAGATTCTAAAGAAATAGTAAAGGAAAAATATATTGAAAACACTTCACAGGACTTACTGGATATAAGCTCATAGATGAGTTTTGCAAGAGTAATTTCATTAGAATGGCAGAAGCTCAAGTCAGATTGCTGTGGAAGTAGGCGTAGGAAGTGATGGGAGATGGCAGATGAAGGGTGATCATGCATAATGTGCTATTTAAATACAGATAGGAATCAACAAAACCCAGCTAAGAGGAATGGAACTGAGGAAGAGAAGCCACAGAGAACATAACATATAATTTGACTCCTAAATGGTAAGAAGAGGTTGTGAAATAGATATGGAGAGAATTTATGGCAGAAGAGAAACCATGAACAAAGTCCTTGAAGAAATGGTAATGATCTGACAGTTTCAACATGTGTAGGTATGTGTGTGATATGGAGTGCATACATGTCTGGAGTTGAAACTGGAAACAGGCTAGGGCAAGACTGGGAAAGGCCTCACAGGCCCAAGCAGGGAGTGTGCACAGGACTCTAAATCTTGGGGGCAAAAGTGTATCAACATCAGCAGTGTACCCCAAAGTCTGTCTGTGCTCTCTCTCCGGTAATAGAGCCTACCCATGGCTACAGTGTAAAGAGCCAAGAAGGAATGAAGACAGCTGCCCAGACAAAGTACTGAGCCAGCAGAAGAAAGATATGGTTATTCATATAAGTGGAGAAACTCAAGAGAGAAAAACACTAGAAAATGAAATAGTAAAGATACGAGGTTTGTAATAGTATATATTTCTAAACAATCAAAATAAAAAGGAAGAAGTCACTGATGAAAATCAACTTTTCTGGAGAGGTCACTGAGAACAGAAGGAAGAATTCTGTAATTCTCCAACTAGATTTTGGTGTTCTTAAGAGAAACTCAAAATGAGTCTATTTGAGGCATAAAACAAGGCACTCAATTCTATGCTACTAATAACTTCCTCTTATAACATATATCAAGATAAATCACATATGGCAAAAATGTGGTGGGCCTATGATTACAGATGACTTTTACTTATGTTACAAAGTAATGTAATAATACTACCTTCTGACAAAACAAAATAACATAGTGGGTAGAGATGGGGGATGGAAGATATGGGGGCAGAGGAAAGAGATTACAGTGGCCAGCACAGGATAAAGTGAGTATGACAAAGCTTACAGGAACCTGTCTCCACCAACCCCCGTGTGGGTGCTGCCCAAGCTCACTAGCCTTCTGGACCAACATCTCCCTGGTATTAGCAGGTGCAAGCAGGCTTCCCAACAAGATGTTTTAAGTTTAACACAATTACATCAATTTTTTTCTTTCCAAACCCTCTGAAATAACATGCGTGTATCTATGTATATATGTATATATCTCACTTAACTAAACAAATTTAAAAGCAGCAGACTCCACATCTGCAAAACAGATAAAATTTAATATGCCAAGGAGTGATTCAGTGCAAATTTGAAAATGAGATATTTTTCTTTTGAAAGGGAATAGATGGATTTTCCTAGCTGAAAAGTTAATATTTTAAAAAGCTGTAGAATTAACTAGTGAAATGAAAGTTACTTTAGAAGTTTACACAAAAAATAATGAACTTTTTCAAAATCTCTAACAAATTTATCTACAACAGAACTCTTGTAAATTCACCCCAAAAGTCATGAAATATCAAAATGTGTTTGATAATAATTTCAATATGCTAGACTAATAATCAGAATAAGAATTAAAATTTGGACTCATAATCATGACAGTTAACATTTAAGTGTTAATAATAAAGCAGGTACTGTACTAAGTATGTTATCATTTAATCTTCACAACTTTTTGAAGCAGGTACTATTATCATTTGTGTTTTACAGAGAAAACCTAAGGCATAGAAAGAGTCATAACTAACATTAACATTCAGCTGAGTGAAAACTCCACAAGAAGACTCCTTGAATTAATCAACAAATTCAGCAGTGTAGCTGGATACAAAGTCAACACCCAGAAATCGATAGCATTCCTATACACAAA
>NW_004955426.1:22189776-22207834 GCF_000276665.1 Chinchilla lanigera | reverse complement strand
AAAAAAAAAAAAAAAAAAAAAAAAAACATTCAGCTGAGTGGAAAAACCAACTAATGGACCTATTGTCAAGGTGCATTGACAATAGCCTATCCCATGTTTCACTGTGATATTTATCTACATGGACTCATGAAAACAAACAAGGTTACATAATCTTGGATTATATGCTGTAAGTACCAGTGGTGCAAGTAATACCTTTACTTGAGAAAATTTCCATACCTATAAAATCAATGCAAAATAAAGCTATTATGTATTTGTATTTTTATTTTTTTAAGATGAAGTAGTTATTTTGTTTTGTTTTTTGTTTTTTTGTTTTTTTCTCTGGTACCAGAAATCGAACACACGACCTTGCGCTGGCCAGGCAGGTGCTGTGCCGCTGAGCTAAATCCCCAGCCCCGAAGTAGTTATTTTGAAAGTCTCATTGCACTCAAGTATATTATGATACAGAAATGAAGTTCATGCTATGTAATAAAATAAATGCCAAGTTTTTTTCTGCCAGTGAAGATAATCAATGAGAACATTCTTTCAAAAGAACACAAGTACAAGGGATTCCACCTATGGCTGCCTGTTTCTGCCTCCAACTCCTGACACTTTCTCCATCCCTCCAGACCCATGACACACTTGTTCACAAGTCAGGCATGTTCCCCTGAAAAGGCTCTATTTTCCTCTCACAAATACATTTGGAAGATAAATTTTCCATGTGTAGTGAGCAGGAACAGCATGTGGAAGCATCAGTAGAGCTGAGGCATGGAGTTTAAATGGGGACATAAACAAGGTGGATCCACACCAGATTTTAAAACTCACTACAACATAATTTAAAACCTGCACAAGAAGGTATGCACCAACTAGAACAATGATAGCAAACCTTTTAGAGACTAAGTACCCAAACTCCAACCCAAAACACACTTACTTATTGCAAAGTGTCAATAATGCAATTAAACTTGAATATTGAGGATTTAGTTTAGAAAAAACAACTGATAAGTCGATGGTCGGCTGGTGAGGTCACTTGGCTGGCATGCAAACAGAGGGCTCTGCATGCCCACTGAAGCATGCATGCCATACGTTCACCACCACTGTACTAGGACCAACAAACCAACAAACCAACAAACAGAGCCTTTCTGAGAAAAGGCTCTGGTGGGACCATGCTGGGAAAGTGCTAAATACAAGGACAGACCACACTGAAATTGGAGGTTGAAACTCAACATTACTCTACACGTGCTCTCTGGTTACTGAAGGCTGCCAAAATTACACCAAGAAAAGCGATGTTCACTGCCCATAATTTTACCAGTGAGTACAATAATTTTAATAAAAGATAACATTTAGTATATCTATGTTATACCAGCACTACATCAAGGACTTCATATGTAGTATCTTATTTTAACCTCACCTTATGAGGTAAAGTATGTTGTCTAACCCATGTTACAGAGTGAAGTCTGAGAAGTTACATGATTGATCCATGACCACAGAGTTCACAGTGACACAGGATTCCAGTCCAGTTGTAAGCCCAATCTAGTTATAGAGCACTTATCTCTACTTTTAATACTTAAAGAATAACTGCATGTAGACTCTCTAGTATTACAACCATTGTATAAAACTGAACCAGGCATTCTTAAGTAAGCAGAACATTCGTGAGTTATATCTCTGGTTGTCTGACAGACTTTGAGAAGTACTATTTACAGTGTCTTAGTCTAGTTTGCAAAAACTAGAATTCACTGTATGGCTCCCTAAAATATTAAAAGCTCTGACTTTATAATTTGGTTTTCACCTATCCCTATAGTTAGTCTAATTATGTGAAGACAATATGCAGTATAACCATTGGTGAATTCCTATCATACTGTCTAGTAAAACTCTGTATTGTCTCTAATGTTCTTTTAAATTATTATTTTTTTATTCCCTCCAATGGTTTGATCAATCTTCCACTCTTGTATTTGTTAATCTGAGCAACTTCGTTGAAGATAACAGTATGTAATATAACAACCATTGTTAATCCCTGTCATTTGGTTTGAAGTCCCATATCATTTTTAATGTCCTTGCTTTGTTTGTTTGTATTTTGCTACTGTTCTTTATTTTTTTTTACTATTCTCTTTAAAATAAAAAAATTACATAAATGAATAAAGGGGACTTAGGTTTACTCTAAGGAAAATGAAGATTAGAATATAAGTGCTAAGATAACCTTTCCTATAAATAAGTAGACAGGCAATTAAATAGCAAGCACCCTAGTAAGACAGGTACTGTTTTAATACTATTTTTTTTAAAGTTTTCATGTACTATACTTTTCTCACACTCAGGAGTTCTCTGAAGTACTAGGAGAGTTAGGTTTTGAAATCCAACAAAATGTCTCCTGATTTAGGCCTTATGGAAGGACACATCCACCTAAATTTCAGCAGCCAGTTAAAGAAACAGTATCCATCCCCATTTGACACTCTTAATATTTATTACAGTAAACTCTGATAGGCTTGTAGTCTCTGCCACCCAGCTCTAGATCTATAAAGAATTTTATTTCATTTTCCATCTTTGTGGGGTGGCTTGGGAAGAGGAGTCTGAGAATTGCTTAAAATAGTACAGATGTGTACATTTTTGGAGAGAAAGTCTATAGTTTCCCCTAGATCAACAAGGACAGCCAATAAAGGTTAAAATCACAGTATCGGGTAATGTAAAGTTTACTCCTAACCTAAGTAAAGCCCTCATGGAACTGATTTTACATTTACACTGCATTATCCTGATCCTCTTTTAGAATGATTTTTGGGTTTTTTTCAGTTTTTATTTTTTATTAGTACATGTTTGTAGTACATAATGATGACATTCCTTGTAGGGAGTTGGTGCATACACACAACACGTCTCCATTCCTTTTCATCCACCTTCCTACCCCTTCCTCCAACTTCCCTCCATCTTTTGATCCTCTTCCTATGTGGAAAGGATCTATCTCCCTACTTCTTCTTATCTATCGTTCATTTTGCTCTTTATTTATATTTAGTGGTTGTCAGGTAAGAGAAACCATGTGATATTTAAACTTCTGTGTCTGAATTATTTCACTTACCATTATGGTCTCAAGGTACATCCACTTTCCTACAAACAACCCGTTTATCTTCTTTACGGCAGAGTAGTACTTCATTGTGTGTTAATATACTTTCTTTATACATTCATCTGTTAATGGACATATAGGCCACTTCCAAGATTTAAATACCATGAATTATGCTGCTATAAACATGAGTTTGCCTGTATCAGTATAATATGATGTCTTTAACTTTTGGGAAGATACCTAGAAAAGAAAACAGCTGGGTTGCAATAAATTTCTAGTTTTAGTATTTTGAGGAATCTCCATGTTGATTTCCCTAGTGGCTGTACTAGTTTATATTCTCACTTACATTTTTAGGTTCTGCTTTGACTGTGTTTGGAGGAATATCAAAAAATAGCAACATACATATAGTAAAAAAAATTGGGGTGAGGACAGTGAAGTTAGATTTGCCTGTTCTTAAATCCTTTCTCCCAACTAACCATATGATCTTGGGCAAGTCATTTAACCTCTCAGAAGCTCAATTTCCTAATCTGAAAATAATACTTCATAGATTTACTCTAAAGAATGGAATAAGAAAATATAAGCCCTTAGCACAGTACCTTGTCTCTAATAAATGCCCAGTTATTATAAAATTTACTGTTGCATTTACTGAGCATATTGTTTATATTAAACAGTGTTCCCCAAGTAAGAGCCCCCAGGAAAAGCTTCTCCTTTACACTCTGTTGAAAGGAAAGGCCTGCGCTTTCCTACTGGGGATCCCAGGGTTCTTACCTGAGCATGTCTTCATCTTTGCTCTAGTCACTAGCAAGTGAAGAGCTGAATCTACAGCCTAACTTTTCCTACTGAGCAAGACTTTCTCCAGTTTTTTGAGAGCTAACTTTATACTATCACCCTTTCCCACAGGTTTGTGCGTTTCTCTTTTTATAATGTTTTATATTTGTTTTATAAACAAATTAACAAACCAATAGGAAAATGGTGCTGTTTTTGAATGGAAAATAATTATTTTAAAAAGTTATTTTCCTAATCAGAAATATTTGATTACACAGGAGAAAAAAAATTCTTCTTACAAAAGTAAGATTTTTCCTAAAGCAGTTTAGTCTTTCAAAAGAAAACAGAATCAATATTCAAAAAGAAAACAAAATCATTGGTATCATTGGTATGACCATAAGAACTTATTAGGAAGAATAATAAATAGGGGAGTGTAGCAACGTGCTACTCTTTTGAGGTAAGTGCTTATAATATGAAAGTTAAGTAACTTCTAGAATCCAGTGAAAAACATTTCAAAAAGAAGTTACCCACAGTAATGTGTTTCTTTGCGCTGATTCCTGGAGAAAGCAAAAAGAAAAGGTTTGTCATTTTCTGTCATTCACTGTATCAAATTCCTAGCAATGGCAGGTAAATTCAGGCTGATTTAGGACCTATTTCTTTTCTGATCTAGACAAATGGAAATGTGCCATAGCTGTCGTGTGTTAAACAGATGGGACACCAAAGGGATTGAGCTGTTGGCCAAAGACAAAGGAAAAAAATTTCAAAATGTAAGCCAAAGAACCTTTCCATAGCTGCTTGGCAATACAGCTTCTAAATAAACTGTCTTAATTTGATTCACATGTGGAGAGCGGAAAATTAAAAACAGGGTAGTGAAAAAAGTTAAGTGAATATACTATACAGATAAAATTTTAAAGTAGTTTCATTACTACATATGTCCATATCAGAAATATTTGAGTTTCTATCATACTATAGTTCCACATTTACAAGAAGTTGTATATTGCCTTGGGCATAGAACAGATAAGAAAATGTTTTTTCAAGAAGACAAATATGACCTATAAATAATCGATAACACAGAATAAAATTCAGTAATTTAAAGTATATTATCTGAAAATCCTGAAGTGCTAAAAGAATACAAAAATAGAAGAAACTATGACAGTAAAGTGGAAATGATCTTGTAAATAAAAACATACTGGAACACATTTGGGATTTCTTGTTTGTAAAAGCTGTTGTGCATAGCAAAGACTACATTGTGAGTGTCCAGTCCACTGAAAGTCATACAAAAGAATATAAGATCACAATAGCTTAGTCACAGTGATGAAGTAGATAAAAGTGAAATACATTAAAATACAATTCCTTCCAGACTATAATCAAATCTGTATTTTAAGTGTTTAATTTTTCCAAAATTGTTTATGAATTTTTTGTTTTTTTAAATTCTTTCAGAGGCAAATGCATTAAAAGTTTTCTTTCTTCCTTCTTGCTTTCCCTCCTTCAGCCAGTCAAAAACAATTTGCAGGTCTAGTGATATGCCAAGCAGTACTCTATGTGATGAAAAGATAGCATTAAACAAAACTGACAAAAAATCATATCTTTCTGAAGCTATGAGTCTAGTTACATACACTGATTCATTTGTTTGTTCCTTTATTTCTCTTAATTGTGAGGCTTCAAAAAAACACAAAATTTGGAGAAAGACACAGTAGATTAGAAAAACAACTGAAAAGCAACCTCAGGGCTAAAACTACGCAGGAAAATTAAAACCTCAAATAGGCTTATTTAAATGAGAACATTATATGTGGAACAGACATGGGTCAGCTTCAGGTCAGACTTCACCTGTGAAGCACCTTCTAGATACTTCTCCAGGCTAAACCTATCACTTTTTCTGTGTTTCTGTGGGCTTCAGTGTTATACTTCTATAGTGTGTCATAATAACACTGTATTTTAGATAGTTCATTTTTCTCTCCCATATTACACTGTGAGGATGGAGCCCACCTTTATAAATCTTTGTGCCCCTAACATTAAAAGTGTATCTCACAGGCCAGGGATTTATCTCAGTGATGCAGTGCCAGCCTAACAAGCGCAAGGTCCTGAGTTCAATTCCCTGTAACCATTCCCCCAAAAAGGTATATCTTGCAAATAAGCTCAAATGAATTTACTGGAAAAGAGGCATGTAATCATACAGATAAATTTTATTATTATATTATGTCTTAATTATCAACTTTGTTTTGATCTTCAATCACACTAAGAACCACTAGATATACAGACAAGAAATGAGAATGTTATTAAAATTTCATAAACGGTACAATTCCAGCTGAATGGTTGGCTACTGGAAGACTGCTTCCACATGCTGATGACACTGCTACTCTGCAATGTTCTGACATTTATATGGTCTCCACTAACAGTGGGTTTGTCACAGATAGAGCTGTAAAATAAAATGACAATCTCCTGGTTCAGAGCCTGAAAAAAGGTTGACATGCTTATAATTATTCATCTAAGTGACTCCATTCCTCCTCTCCACTCTGCCTACATTCATGCATCATCCTTAGTGATATTTTTCTCATTTGCACCTCACCAAACTTATTTCCTCCCGTACCAACACTTCTTTCAATGTTTTCTACACAGCCTTGTTTTTTGTCTTAGTGAGTTAACTGAAACGACAGTCTGTTAGATGGTCAATGACCCCTGGCTGTCTAATACAACAGTTACACATATCCTCCATCTCCACCTACATTTTCCTTGAGCCCTGTTCTTCATCTGCCCTTGCATCTTCCTTTTTCTTCTGCTGAACTGCATTCGATTTTTGCATTTACAAATCTATTGTTCCATGGTGTCCTGGGGTGACAGTATGAATTCTTATGGCTTCAAATGCTACCTATATAAAGACTCTTGGGCCTCGGTTTAATATCCATATATGTATCTACTGCCTCAGGTGCAATCTTCACTACTCACAAGATGTGATTTTCTTGCAGGCAACTTAAATTTAACAGGTCAAATATAGGCTATCTTACTTTCCCCCTCAAACCAACCTCTCCTCCATCTTCCCATCTCACTGTGAGAACCAGCACTAGTATAACTGCTCAAGGAAGTGATCTCATTTGTTCTTGACTCCTTTCCCTCCATCTCCATAATCCACAAGGCTCCCTTTGTCTAGAATATCACTTCACCTCCAAGTTGTTTCTCTTCCCTCCTCTGTTCTCAACTAAAATGTCATTTTCTTTAAAAAGTCTTCTGACTTCTCTCTTCTTTTCTTGCCTGTACCATTTTAAATAACATTATATTGTTTGCCTCAGAGGACTGATTATAAACCTTAATTATTAATTCATTAGTGCCTTTCTCTCCCACTAGATTGGGAGCTACTTTGACCGGCAGCATCCTCTAGAGCTTCTACCAGGATGTAACAAAGCGTAAGCGCCAACAGCTCATGGCTAAGTGTCTGATCAGATGATAAGTTCTGATGAATCTCATTCTAAAGTACACCTCACACCTATCCCTTCTTTAGCCCCAACTTGTCATCAGTACCCGGCACTGATCCATCATTACGTGCTGTATAAACTTAGAACTAACCTATGACTGAGGTCTCAGTCTTTAGCTTTTGTTTATCATAAAAATGCTCTTGTTTTCCAAAAATGAAAGTAAGCTAGGCACAGTGGCACACATCTAAAATCTCAGCTACTTAGGCAGCTGAAGCAAAAGGATTGCAAGTTGGAGCCCAGCCTGTATAACTTAATTTAACAAGACTCTGTCTCAAAAATAAACTAAACATAAATAAATAAATAAATTGGGCTGGGGATGTACCTCAGTACAAAGGCCCTGGGTTATCAGTACCACAAAAGTAAATACTAAGTGTGAAGTTGTCATTCACCTGAAGAAAAGCTTCTGAGTGTTCAAAAGTCTACAGAGAAGTTCCAAATACTTCTGGCAAGGTACAGAAGAACCTTCCTAAAATACTCCAACTGAAACTCAATTTCCTAGGCTCTAGGCTCTAGTCCTGTTATGTTGGCCCCTTTACTTTAAATATAGTACAGGATGAGAAAGACTTGCTCAGTAAATAAGGTGTGAGAAAGGGCTAGCCAGTACATTAATTAAAAATAAAAAAGAGCCTAGTTGACCTATTGTCTTAACTCAAAGTAAGCTTCAGAGAATATGTAGCTACAAGAATTAATTGGTATAAAAAAATAAAATACAAGTATGTGACAAAATCTGGGTTGGAGGAATGTAAATTACATAGACAGCCAGAGAAACTATGCCTGATGTTATAACATTCTGGAGTTGAGACCTGACTGATAAGGAGCTCTATCTCACCTTCATTACTAGGAAGAGGAGTCAACTAGTAGAAATTCCAAATGTGGGCAAAACACTGGTATGAGAAATGGACAGAAGTGTGGTGTGGCCAGGAAATACTGTGATATAAGTCAGGTAACTGGAACAGGCAGAAGTGACACAATGTAGTATTATAATCTGTATTCTATTATACACTGGTAACTCACTGAGGTGTTTTAGGCAGGCAAAGAGGGAAAAAAACTATATTCACAACACTTCCGACATCAAATGTATGGGCATTCTCCACACTAACAACCAATTCTATAGTGGAAACCAACTGAGTACCCTACAATTGAGTTTAATTCCATTATTGTCTACACAGAGTTAGCATCAGACCCCACAGATTAAAGGCTCAGTCACACGATATTGCCTCTGCTTAAGGTACCAGTCACAAGTCCTGAGCCTGTAGTGCTTCTGATTGACTTGGCCAATATCAGGCTGCAATATGTTTGCTAACTTACTAACAGCTCAAAGAAATCAAGGAATCCCTTTATTTACATTACAAAGGACAAAGATGAACAGCCAAAAGGAGATAAACAAGTTACAGAGGAGAAGATCTAAATGAGTTCTACACTGACAGGTGTGATACTATACACTGGAATGGGGAAAAGAAGAGGTCTGCACATTACAGAAGAAAACTAAGAATTCTATTCCGGTCATATAGTGAAAGGTTCCTGTTAGACATCCAAAGAAGGAGTTGGGTTGTGAGCAGGGAAATCAATAGAGAGGACAAAACTAGAGATGTAAAGTTAGGAATCAGACATAGAGATGACATTTAAAGATGCATTCTGGAACTTAAGAGAGTACAAATGAGAGAAGCATCCAGGATCAAACCCTGTAACATACAAACTTTGAGTAGTTCAACAGAGAAGGGAGCAAAGGCAACTGAGATGAAATGATTAGTAAGGTCACAGAAAAGCAGGAAATCAGTAGTTACTACTGTAGTAAGTCATGCAAGTGTGCTGCTAGGATCTGCCTTGAAAAAACAACCTTTATGGCTACATAAAACTCCACATAGAAACTGGGGGGAAAAAAAAACCCTAAAAGCAGAGGACATACTAGGGAAGGAGAAGGAGAAGGGGAGTGGAGAGTGTGGGACAGGGAAGAGACTATCACAGGGACGGTGGATACAATCAAAGCGGGACCCAGGGAAACATCACAACTGTACAATTAATATGGTTGGATAACTATAACAAAAATATTGAAATGGTTAAAAAAAAAGAAAGAAGAAAACCTTCCATTTGGCTGCTTGGAGTGCAGTTAATTGACAATTTTCAGCTGTTAGCCTGGGGATCCACTTCCCTTCTGAGCCAAAGACACATTCTTCTCCAGCCAATCACTGACACGCTGTGGGTGGCAAGGTCCATCCAAGTCTGCCTATTTTGGGTATCCATTAATGAGCAACTTTTGTTCCAGGCCCCCAGTTAGGAATTAAAGAGTCTGTTAGACCTGCATCATGGTCTGAGGTTTCCTCTGCTCAATCTTGCTTCCTCGTCTCCCACTTTTCACAGGTGTTAGATCTTGACCTCAAGGCTTAACCAGTCTTGCTTCCTTTCCCATTTCTTTCACAATCCACAGAACTCTCCCCAGTAAGCCTGTTAATGCCTGCATCCTGGAAGACCACACTGAAGAGTGACAAAGCCAAGAGAAAAGAATCTTTCAAGGGTCCACTGTTGCTGAGAAATCAAGACAGAAAACGGAATGACCAGTGAATTTTGCAAAAATGAAAGTCACTGAAAACCCAAAACAAGTCACTTCTCGTGGAACAGTATGAATCGAAGCTTGATTGCAGTGGGTTGTGAGGTAAATGAAAGACGAAGGAGACAGACTTCAAACAACTAACTTACTTTAGAAGTTTTGCTGTGGGGAACAATAACAAAATAGGCAGTAACTGCAGGGAGTTTTAGATGAAAAGGAATATTTGTTACTGTATTTTTAAAAAGCTACTTGAAGAATATTAGTACACTGCTTGAAATAAGCCAGTAAAGAAGAATGATGACTTGAGAAGAGGGAGAAGTACAGGATCAAAGTCTTTAAGAAGGCAAGAAAAAATACCATGAACTTTTAAAGCACAAGGAATCACAGGAGAAAAGACTCATAGATTAGCTTACATAATTCTCGGTTATAGTAAGTGCTGTAAAAGAACAGTACAAGAATTTCCAAAAGCAGAAAAGAGAAACAATTTATATTGAGGAAGTATTTCTGAGAAAGTAAAATTAATCAGAAAAGTGGGAAACAAGGTATCCCAAGAGAAGGAAAAAGAGGGTACTAAAGCCAAGGAACAGGAAACATCTTGAGTTACTGGAAGACCAGAAAAGCTCTTGCTGTATTAAAATGAAGATAGTCAGGACTAGATTATGCAAAAGACCATGTGAGAAAGTGAGAAACAGTTTGGATTTTAACCCAAAGTCTAAGCTTTTAAATTGGGAAGTTACATGATTTAATTTGTGGTCTTTAGAAATTATCACTAGATTTTCATAGTGATTTGAACTTGGGCAGTTGAATGTATTCATTCACTCATTCAAAATAAAACAGAAAGAAGTAAAATGATCCAATATCTGCCTTTTTTAGATAAAACCCCAAGGACCGAGGTGAAAACAGAGTTGAAAGAAAAGGAGTTATCAAGGATACACCCTAGGACACTACTTCAATCAGCTGAGGAGAGCTGGTTATAATGTTCAGCTGAAGTACACCAACGCTGAGGGCCCCCCAAACCATATGCATCTAGCAATGCTTTTTCAGCATGGTATACCAAGGCTTGCACAACCTCAACAATTTTAACACCAAATAAATCATGCAGCACTGACTTAAACAGCATATTTCTCCTACAATGTTCGGCTATCTCATTTTACACCTGAGGGAAGAGACTGGCTACTAGAGTTGGAATCTGGTCATGCACATTAATGCTGCTCTCCTCACCTGTATGTATAATTTTACACATATTTTAATGACAGGTCAAAACTCTTCAATCAAGCAATTTATTTATGGGCAGTTTTTGAAGCTATTATCACTAACTTCTCCTTTCCATTCTCAAGAAAATTAGAAATCCTTATTTTATCTAACAATCTTAAATTCTTGGCCTCTGTTATCAAAAACAATCATTAAACTCCATAAATCAGATATTCGTTAGCCATTTGGTTTTCATTGATGAGGTCATTCTTTTTACTCCTATAATTATGAATACCTTTTATACAGAAATATACACCAAAGGATCAAGGCTCTAGTACTCCTGCAATAAAATATCAATAAAGAATAGAAATGGGTTTGAGTAAGTAATTTAAATTACCAGTAGAAAGGGAGAAAGAACATCATGGGTTTTGAAAGTTACAATCCAGCCAGGAGTGATGCATGCCTGTAATCCCAGCATTCAGAAGACTGAGGCAGGAGGACTGCCACAAGTTTGAGGCCACCTTGAGCTACATTATGACTTCAAAGTCTGCTTCAACTATTTTGGGAGACTGCCTCCAAAAAACAAAACTGAACAACAACAAAGTTACAATCCAAACTGAAAGGTGCATTTTTTAAGTTCACCATTAGGAGTGTTGCACTGAATGAAAAGTAATTGCACTGCAGTATAATTTTGTGGTGTTTGTTTTACTTGAGTGGACTTTAAGAGCAACTTCTAATGTAAATCCATGGGGCAGCTTTATCACGTACCATAACTGATTTAGTATACTTAAACCAAATGGACACAGGGACTTAGTCCTCTAGAAGTTATGAAATTCATTGCTAACTCCTGGCAAGAATAAATTACTTGACTCGCATATTCCAGGCTTCCTGAACAAACATTTCTTGATCCAAAGGCTTACAACAGAGAACAAGGGTAGTCTATTCATATCCAATTATAAGAATCTATCTACCTACTCCCTTCATAAATGTTATATAATAATGCACACTATGGAATAAGATATAATTCATTTTGTGAATATCATTAAAACAATTATAAAGTTCATCTAACAGGTAGATCAATTTAGAAGTTTTGGTTTTCATGTAACTTTCTTTTTTTTTTCATGGTATAGGGAATTGTCATGCTTGCCAGGTGCATGCTGAGCTACATCTCTGGCTCATGTAACTTTTAATATGCAGTTTTAAGTTGCTTTTGTCTAGGACTGTATACAAAATCAAGCATTCAAACCCACAAACATTTAACAAGTACTACCTACTTGCCAGGCACTCATGGAATTCTAAGAATGAAAAGATGAGAAACACAGAACCTAGGTTGTAGCTCAGTGGTAGAGTACTGGCCTTACACAGGAGGCCCTAGGATAAATCTGCAGAAAAATGCATGCGCATATACACAGGAGTGCAAACAATATTAGATGACAGTCCCAGAAGAATTACTTGGCGATGTGAGAACCTTGCCAGGGCACACAGATGTCCCAAAAATCAATTATGCCAATTTGACAAATGCTACTATAGCTGTGAAATTAGGGCAAGAAAGTAATTTTGCTGGGAGAAGTCTTCACAGAAGTGGAGACATTTAAGAAACACTTTGAAAGAAGACTGGGAGTTCAAAAAGAACAAAAGGGGTAAAAAATATTCTAACTAGAGGAACAATTGTACTCAGAAACAAAGGATATGCACACATCCCCAAAACCTAAGGACACTTTCAGACCTCACTTTCCTTGATCTCACAGCAGCTTCGGGTCCCGATGACCATTCTCATATCCTTGACAAGTTCTTTAAATTTCAGGATACTACACTCTCCTAATTTCCCCCTTATCTCTCTGGTAGATCTCAGTACACTTTGTGGACTCTTGCTTGTCTCTTCCATATTGTCATGTCCTTGAGATTCATTCAGTCCTGGGTCCTTTCTTCAAAAGTGAAAGGCCTCTTCCTGGCTGATTTCACCCCTTTTATATATTCATGAATCTCAAAACTCTATCTCCACAGCATGTATTTCTTGAATTTCAGAGCCAAAAAACTGGAGTCTTCTAGACTTACAAATTTCCTATGTACCTCAAACAATATTTTGAAAATTAAACTGTCTTCCTCCCAAACCCAAATTTCCTACGGTGATGTTCCTCTACCTCGATGAACATACAGCCCCAAACTAGGACATCACCTTGAACTTCTCAACCTGTATTACATACACCATTTAGCCAATCTTTTTGATGTTGTCAATTTTGCCTTTTATTGAATCCACCTATTTCTCTTCAACCCAGCTCCTAGTGTACTAATTTATGGTCCAGTCAGCAGCAGCGTAAGTTCCTAATTGGCATTATCTGCCTCCAGTTTTGTTCCCCTCCAATGCACCTACACTGACCCGTATTATACTATCTTGCATGGTCTAGTTCTTCAATGTCTTCTAGACTCACTTCTTGGCAATGGCCCCTATTGTGTATTTCTAACCATATTCAGCCACTTCTCTTGTTTTAGGTCTTTCTACATACATTTCTCACACATAAAATACTATCTGTCCTGCCTTTTCATGAAGAATTCCCACTCATCCTCTAGTATCAAAATTATATCTCATTTCCATGAGGGAGAGATTAATCCCTCCACTCCTTCCTCTTAGGTGTTCATATCATAGGAATTCCTATCTGGCTATGGCCAAAATCAACGAAAATAAGTTACTTTTGCCTTTGACTTACCTGTGTTGCAAAAACATTCTGGACAATTTTCTAAGAAAACAACAAGTAAACACAAAGTGAGCTGACATCTGAAGCACTCCTGTCCCACACCATGGAGCAAGCTATGTCCCACACAATATTTACATTGCTATCTATCTTGCCCTTGCACATACAACTACTATGAGCAGTATAGTTCAGTTTTTCATATTCACGATGATTCTGATACAGGAAGGAGTTAAATAATACTCAGTATCTTATAGGTAAAGAAGTGTATTGTAAAAAGCACTCAATGATCTTAAAGGAGGAAAGGTTTATTGTGCTTCATAGCTTCAAAGGTCCACTGGCTCCATTACTTTGGGCCTGAGGTGAGCTAGAAGATCACAGTGGCAGGGCATGGTCAAGCAAAGCTGCTCACTCCATGGTAGCCAGGAAGCAGAAAGAGGAGGGAAGGGTTGGGCACAAAATGTACCCTTTAAAGCCACACCTCCAATGACCTGCTTCAATCCCTTTAGACTCCACCTCCTAATGAGCCCATCCCCAAATGAATTCATCATCTCGATGAAGTTAGGGCCCTCACATTCCAATCACATCTCAAAAGCTCATCAGCGGGCAGCCAATCCTTTAACACAACGTGTATTTTGGGGCACGTTTTGAGCCCAACCATTATATAAATAGAAGTTCAAAGATTTGCCCTAGATAAACTTATTGTAGTATCATTCTTACTCATTTCAAGCAATAGTGTTTATATTGCATTATCCTGTTTGTTCACTGGGCTTGTGAAAGTTAACAGGGCAGTCCACAGAACAACCAGCAAAATGATTCAATTAAAATAAACAGGAGCTAATCCAAAGTTAGATCTATTCAATATATAGAAAAATTTTATTATTCAAAAAAGGATCAAGCCTTAAAATCACTTCACAAACATCTGCCATACAGATAAAATTCTCTAAAATATTTATTTAATCATTTACCACACCCTTGTACCACAAGAAGAAGCCAGATAGCAGAGTACAAGGATGAGGAGCTACTACATCAAATACTCCTAATGTGGCAACCTACCGGAAAGGAAATCAGATGAAAATGGAAAAATATGTCTATATGTGCAAACTGACATTAGTAAAGGGTTTTTCAGCAACTACAAAAAACTGTGCTGGGCTTAAATAGGTAAACAGAAACCAGACCAAATTACAGATAAGCATAAAAGCATGCAGATCCTCAAATCCAAGTGATATTACTGGGTGCACTTGATCCTTGGACTATGTGGCCTACTTTTGCTGGATGACCCTCTAATTTCTGAAAGTGCTACAGGATCCTCCTGACAACGACCTCTCCTAACTCCAGCATGAGAACTCTTAGCATTTCCGATGTGGATTTTAGAGACAAAGATAGAACACTGAGATCTGCCAAGGCTGAAAAGGATATCACTTTCAAAGGTTAAAAAAAAAAAAAAAAAAAAAAACT
This sequence comes from Chinchilla lanigera, assembly GCF_000276665.1. Lineage (NCBI taxonomy): Eukaryota > Metazoa > Chordata > Mammalia > Rodentia > Chinchillidae > Chinchilla > Chinchilla lanigera. Next base: position 22,192,705 of record NW_004955426.1, on the reverse strand, counting down.
CCCTCCCTTTTTTCTGATGACTACCCAATTACACAAGCCAGGCATGATAACTGGGTGCAGTGAAACAAGCCTACTATAGGCATGGACAAATATGTCTGTTCAAACACAGCAAAAAAGTACATGAAACAGGAATAAAATACATCTTTTTCGAGCTTCACATACGGTTGCTAAACTAGCTAAAAAACTTAGAATTTGCTTATATTATTAGCACTTATAACCTATTTTAGTGATTTCAAACAACATGGCTTTTCACTTTATTTAACATAAGAGCAACAAGTTATATGTGCGGTTTATTCTTAAAATTCTATAGGCAGAACATTATTTTGTAAAATGAAATCCATTCTTCTCCTGAGAGTTATTATGAACCCAATAGGATGTCTATATATAAACATGCTCCTGAGACTACAGATTTAGGTTATATTTTTGTGTGTCATAATAAACTTGTATTGTGAACCATCTGTGTGATGATACTCACTACTTGTTCCACCTGCCCAACTGACCTATGCCCCAAGCACCTACTGTCAATATTTAGCAATGACAATGCTTTAGCCCTCTTGTTTATTCACAATTCAAAAGTAATGTTGTGATTTTTAAATCCATGTTAAAAGAAAAACCTACAGCATGAATTCAGGACTGGAATAAAAAGCTGTTCAACCTGTGGGTTCTTCTAGTATCTTAGCTATTGAAGGTAGAGGCCAATGCTTCTTGGTATAAAAACAGTGATGGGGATAGGAGCAGTCAATTGTAATAATTAATATTATTAACATTTGGAGACCCTAGACTCTCTTATCACTTTTCAAGGAGTAAGAGATTGTCCTTAAAAATATTTTTCTCATGAAATTCTTACACAATCAACTTCACAACATCATCACTTCATATACATTGGAGTTTTATGCAATAAGAAGTCTTAGGATAATCCTGTAGTCCTCAGCTGAACTAAATCCCAGGGGACCTATAAAACAGATACCTACATTAACAAAATTCTCCATATACCTGACCTTTCAACCTCAAAAAATATTACTTTTGCCTCTCATTCTCATTCCTTGGATTAAACCAGGCAAAACTAGACTAACCTTATATGATAAGTATGTATTTGTGATTATTAAGCCACTAGTTACTCAAATAAACAGGTACCTTAAGTGGCACAGCCAGCCAGGAGGAACATGCCAGTTTATTCTGGTGAATAAATAAGCATGATGTGTATGGAACGTTAATCCTTTACGTACTGAAAAGGAATGTTTCTACACAAAAACTGCTGCATTTACAGCCATTACAGCGATAGTCACAGTAACAATGACTATAATTAACTTCTGGAGACCCCAGATTCCATCATCACTTTCTAAAGAGTTAGAGAAGCCCTACAGTGATGTTCCTTAAACATGCTTTTTCCAAGAATTCTTACATGTTGTCTTCATCTCATATACTCTGGAGGTCTTTTAATGTTTTAAATATAACATGTTTTACTACTACTATCTAAATATTTATTTTTATCATGAAAGAAAGTACACTAAGAAAAAAAAAAGTTTATTATTTTATCCCTACTTGGGAACTATAGGAAAGAAACATTTACCTCAAATTTTCAAAACAAAAAAGAAGTAGATTCAACAAAACTATACTAAAAATAACACCAGATTGTTAAAGATGTGATACTAACTAGAGCTTACAGTGATGACAAACTATTATTTACAACAGGAAGAAAATAAAATCTTGTGACTCATTTCTATTTTAATGCATATATTATTTAACTACATAATTTCATTAACATGAACAATCAGTGGCACTAAACTACTATTTATGCCACTTTCAATGCATCATTTAATAAAAAAAATGTTAGATTCATGGTTGTCAAAGGCTGCAGTAAAGGGAAAAGAGAAATTGACCACTATGGATATGGTATGATAAAATGTTCTAAAAATTAAATATATGGCTATACAACTCTGTAACTATACTAAAAAAAAACACAATGTATACCACTGAATGGTATACATAAAAATTAAATTCTATGGTATGTGAATTATATCTCAGTGATTGTATTCTAAAAAGCAAGTAACACTTATAACATTTTTATTAATTATGTGAATTCCTGAAAAGCAAGTAACACTTTTAACATTTTTATTAATTATGTGAATTCCTAAAAAGAATTACTTATTTGAGGGCAATATGCTAAGCATATTTAAATATTCTATCTGTAAACTGTCTTACTTATTACTTTCTAGAACATTATCCCCTGAGGGCTACTCTACCAATCTAAATATCCACAGGCTTCTAATAACTTTGCGAAACATAGAAATAACACTACATAATTGCAAATTCTGACATTTTGATGGATTCATTTTTTTTTTTAAAGGTTTAAATTCCAGCGAGCTACATATTATAAAGACACCTGTTTTCCTGGGAATTAACAGTTGTAAATACAGACAGCATAAGTAATTTCACACATCAAGTTGATGTGTAATAAAATCTACTCAAGGTTCTTCTTTCATCAAGATAACAGACTCTAACGATAAATGACTACAGCTCATCTTGTTAAGATCAAAAGGGAATGACTTTTGCAGCAAAATATGCCTACTAGCTAAGCTATTTCACCAGCTCAGTTACTAATGACACAAAAGTAGTCTTACATGAAGCAGCAAAAAGAAGAAACAGTAGATACCAAGAAAGGATTCTTAAAGGATCTGATTTGTCAAGGTTGTAAATTGTTCTGTAACTTTTAGTTTTATGTGTCTAGACAATTATCTGTGAGTTGTGCTCACAAACAACATAATAAATTCTTCCTTAACAGTATCCTCAATTATAGCCATATTAATAGTTCCTTCTGGGGGCTGGGGATTTAGCTCAGCGGCACAGCGCCTGCCTGGCAAGCGCAAGGTGGTGAGTTCGATCCCCGGTACCGGAAAAAAAAAAAAAAAAAAAAAAATCATTCTCATAA
>NW_004955426.1:22151045-22188071 GCF_000276665.1 Chinchilla lanigera | reverse complement strand
TGTAGATAATAATACGTAAAACGATAACCATTGATAATTTCCTACCATTTTGTCTGTAATTTGCTAAGTCCCCCCTATTATTATGTTATCCTTCTTTTATTCTTTAAAATAAAAATAAAATAAAATAAAATAAAATAAAATGGTTCTGTTTTATGATGGTGCTCTTTCTAAAAGGCTAAAAAATCATTTGTTTTTAAATCATCACTACCTGACTTGTGCATAAAAATGTAAGCCAGGCTTAAGTTGCCTTTAAAATAATTAAAATATACCAACTAATATTAATAGATAAAAACTTTTCTAAAATTATAATTTAGACATACTCCAATGAAAACTTAAGCCATTTAAATAGCTTCATTTTAATACTATAAATTTTATCAGTTCCCACAGTTGTCAGAAATGTCACAATTTCATCTTAAGAAAGTAGAAGAGTTTTGCTATTTCCAGGCTAAAGAACTAACATTTCTCTAACACAATCTAACTTGCCTACATTTTATGGATGAGGAAAACCAGGCCTCAAAGCCATCAACTAAGTTGCAGATACCAAACCAAAATATTCTAATTTTCTTATAATGTTATTTTGAAGAACACAGAAAAGTTTCCACTAACTACACAAAGTTTGAAGGTGCATTTGGTGTCATATATAAACCTGAGAACCAAGAGTGCATCATCGGCACCTTACACGAGTGACTTGCTGGAGATTTGCTCTGTCCCTCTGTATGTTTCTTCTTGTAGTTTCCTTTGGCTTTAATTTATTCACAAATTTTTCCTTCCTTCCGCACATGAACACATGAAACAATTTTTTGTTTGTAAATACAAAATGCACTTATAACTTCAGATGCTACAGTATCTTCATAATAAATCTACAGAATCTTTCTAGCTTATTACTTTAAAAGTAGTATGTAATAATTTCAACTACAATAAAAGGGATTTTATCCACCAGAGGATTAAGCCAATACAAAGAGACCTATTTTATAAAAATAACCCTCATAATAATTTGGCCTGTTGCCAAGACCCTCCTACTGCAGATCCTCTCCTTGTTGGGGATAAAACAAGCCTTAGCACCATGCCAACAAAACAGCTGCCAAAAATGAATTCTTCCTGATTCTAGAGAGCTATCATTTCATTTCCCCATCAAAGTAGCTAACCTTATCTGCTGTTGCTATGTGTTCTGATCATGTATTGTATACAAATACTTTATGTCATTTCAATTAAACCATTGTTTTTAACACAGTGTTTGCCATCTCTGTGACATCAATTAGTAAGGAAGACTTTACTTTTTAAAAGATTTCAAAAATATGTATTTGTAGTTTGACCACAATTCTTCTTTTTGAGATGAAATTTCACTATGCTGCTCAGGCTGGTCTCAAACTTGTGGTTTAAGTGATCTTCACCTCCTCCTCTTGAGTAGCTGGGACTACAGTCATATATCATTGCACCTGGCTCTGATCATAGTATCATCCCCTCGGTTTTCCGTATTAATTAGTTCTACTTCTAGCACTTTGAGAGAAGGTATAGCTGACACCAAGTGTCTTTCCTCAGTAGACATTCCATGTTCCTTGCATCTCCAACTTCCTAGGGTCTCTACTGTACCTTTGACTTCACTCTCAAAGCTTTAGGCACTGTCCTCTCATTTGCTCCTGGCAGGAACTGTGACCCTGTCACATATTCTTGCTGGGCCTCCCAACCCTTCTTCTTAAATCTGCATGGAAGCCTCTGTGACCCCAATGTCATGGTAGAAGAAAGTTGTCACCAAATGGCATCCAAGAAGCAGAGAGAGAAGAGAAGAGCCAAAGACAAAAATATACTCTTCTAAATCATGGCCCTCGGGGTTGGGGATTTAGCTCAGCGGCACTGCGCCTGCCTGGCAAGTGCAAAGTTGTGAGTTTGATTCCCAGTACTGGAAGAAAAACAAAACAAAACAAAAACAAAAACAAATAAATCATGGCCCCAGGGCCTACCCCTTCTAAGAATACCCCACCTCCAAACATGAGACTCTTGGGAGAGGGATGTCTTAGATCTAAACCATAACAGTAACATTCAAAAGAGCTTTCTTTAAATCTAAAAAGAAATTCTTGTACAATCTTACCACAAAGTTACTCAAATAACCAAAGCAGCTGGTCTACTTAAAAGTGAAATACAGTGGTCATGCTAATTCTTCTAAGAAAAGCAATATTATTTAGTAAATATTAGCTTCATAATATATATTTAGTAAAATATTTAATAAAATATTTTGAACCAGAAAAAAATGTTCTTAATAGAATATGCCTAACACTGGAAACCAGTTATTAAATACTTACTGACTGCTACAACAATGAAACTAAACTCTCCTCTTACCACATCTTTCCAGAACTTCCCATCCTTTGCTATTGTGTGTCCAAAACAAAATAATAATTTTGGATTCCTACACAAAAATCAGGTAAGCAGAAGAAGAAAAAAAGAAGGATCTTGCAATTGCCCAACTTGTTTTATAGGAAAACTAGAAAGTACTTAGAAGAGTGCACCTGACACATAGTAAGTGCTTCATAACATGGGCTATTAACCTCTTACAAAAATAGTGTTTTACCAAAGTCCTGATGTCTAGAAACTCTCTAGGAAAAATAAATAGCCCATATTTGGTAAACTCATCCTGGATCTATTCAAGCTTTGTGCCTTGCCAATGTTCTTTAAGAGACCATCAGCATTAATTACAATAGCTACTTGGGTGGTCATAGCATCAGTGATTTTGTTAAGCTTTTTTTGAAAGCCCTAATTTTGCTGTTTTGAAATAGCAGCTAACATCTTCCCATGCTGGCTGACCACACATTTCATTCCATACTACAAATACCACTAGATAGAGGCAATTCAATTCAGCCAATCTTTTCTTTTGAATGTCATTCAAGTTGTGCCTAAGAACAAAATCTCGATTATTACATTTCTAACATACAATTATAATTCAAAAAGGAAATAAAAATACTAAATCTAGTGAATCTTCTCAATAAAATGTCTTTTTTTCTTAGTGCTAATTTGGATATAAAGCAATTGGCTCTCACCCTCCACAACAGGCTCACCCTAGTCATCTGAATTTTACAACATGATCCAGTATTTAATATTCTCCTACTTTTTATACCATTGAATATTTGGGCCCCTCCTCTACTGTTATGGCAGGATTTGGCTGTAATAGTAATTGACACACAATATTCTTAAGTATGAATTCCACATAAAGAAATTTACTGTCACTCTTAAATTTCATTATCATTTAGATATGAGGTCCATTTGTTTCTAAGATAGATCAACCTATCCCTTCCCTATATTCCACTAATTGCTACTATAATTTGCCATAGTTCCAGGACATTTTGCCTAGTTAAAAGGAAAAAGAGATAATATCTAACTGAAAGTATAAGATGAATTAAAAGATTATTAAAAAGATCATGCTCTACTGAAAAGCTGAATAAAATATTTGGTATTTCAACCAGTGTTGGCAAAATTGCTAAAGATCAAAGACCTCCAAAAGGAAATGTCACCTGTAAATGAAAAAGAATACTATATATGCTAGTATGAGTAATTAAATTATAGAAATTAAAGATTTTAATAAGTGACAAAAGATCAATCAAATGATTTTTTTAAAATGATTTTGAGTCAGTAAACTGATCAGTTTTTTCCAAAAAAACCATGTCCAAAACAGGTAAGTTAAAGGACTTGGTTGTTCATCCCCTGACGTGTCATACATTATTAGATAAAAACTGGATGGTAGTAGCTACCACAAAACTGGTCAAATTGGAGTCTCTGCCCTCCATGCACCTGGGGCAGACAGGAGGGCCTCATTCAGAAGCCCCAGGGACTGTTCTAGCTGGGGTGTGCATGTGGTCCCTCCATGTGCACGTCCTGTGCTGAGTGAGCAAGTACTCCAAGAATTGCTGGTCCCGCGGATCCAGTCCATGCTTTACTCCCACTGCCACGGTTCCCAGCTGAAACTCGCAGAGAGAGCCAGGTATTTCCCATCTACTTCCTGGGGGCAGAGCAGGCAACCCAGGACACCACCACCATTGCAGTCTGAGTCTCTGGCCCTCATGCACCCACAGCAGACAGGAGGTCCTCGCTCAGAAGCGCTGGGGACTGCTCTAGATGAGGTACGCATGCGGCCCCTCCCTGCGAGCAGGTTATGCAGAGTGAGCGAGTGCTCCAAGAGCTGCTCATCCCACGGATGGAGTCTGTGCTTTACTCTCACCACCATGGTTCCCAGCTGAAACTTGCGGAGTGAGCCAGACAGGAGGTCCTCACTCATAAGCCCTGGGGACTACTCTCACTGGGGTGCGTGTGTAGCTCCTCCCTGTGCGCGACCTGTGCTGAGTGAGCTAGTGCTCCAAGAGCTGTTGGTCCAGTGGTTCAGGTCCATGTTTTACTTGTGCCTGGACCCCCTCGGGGGTCGCAGGCACCCGCAGTCTGTGATTGCTGTCCATCCGGCCTGTATCTGGTTCCCATATGTGTCCGGAACTGACTGAAGACACAGAATTAAGGGGTTCACAAACTGCCGACCCTACAGTTTGTGTCTGGGTTTTGCCTCTACCCTGAACTGCCTGGGGACATAGGTCTACTGGACCAGGATTGTCACACCAGTGCAACCCGAGTATGGGCCGTGCATGTGCCCTGAACTACAAGGGGATGCTGGATCAGACAGTCTGCCATCAGTTGACATGAATGCCCGCATTTGAGACCTGGGATAACTACATACAAATCAACAACGCCGGAAAACCCGAGACTAAGTAGTACTTCTCAGAGGTCACTCAAGGGCACACCTGACCAACAGGAAAACTAGTGACACTAGCGGCCTTTGCTGTGCAGCCACTGAAGAGGGAAACTGAGCTTTCTGCAGCTGGTAGCAAACATGACAAAACGAAGAACTAAAACACAATCCCAGAACTCCAACCCACTCAGAACAAGTCCAGGAGACATCAACATAGGAGAACTTGGTAAACATATGCCTAAAATAGCTGAAATGATTGCAATGGAAGTAAAGAAACAACTCCATAAGGCCACAGAAGACATGAGATCAGAAATAATCTCTCAGGCAAAAAATGAAATGACAGTAATAATGAAGGAACTGCTCAAAAACTCTGAAGAAGAAACATAAGAAACTAGAAGAACAAAGGCAATGGACAGAAGCGTTAAATGAAAAATATAGAAAGGACTTAGAATGCATGAACAAGATTCAAAGAGATTTCCAGGAAAACAAAGTTTCCAGTGAAAGCTACCAAAACCACTTGAATGAAGCTAAAGACAGAATCTCAGACTTTGAAGACAGCATGGCAGCTAGTGACCGTGAAAGAAAGAATCTCGTAAAATCAACAAGGATCCAGGAAAAGTCAATTCAACAGCCGCAAGATGAGGCAAGGAGGAATAATGTACGACTTATAGGAGTCAATGAAACAGCAGGAGGCAACACAACTGACATAAAAAGAATATTTGCAGAAATAATAGCAAAAACTTTCCCAAGCATGGAAACAGAACCTGATACACAGGTAAATGAGGCATGTACAATTGCAAACAATGACAACCAAAATAAAACTACACCCAGACATATAATAGTCAAGTTCCCAGTTCTCCAGCAAAAGAACAGAATATTAAAAGCTGCTAGAGAAAAGAAACAGATTACTGTAAAGGCAAGCTCATCAGAATCACAGCAGACTTCTCAGCACAAACAATCCAAATGAGAAGAGCTTGGAGCGAAGTATTATAGGTCCTGAGACAAAGGAGTTTCCAACAAAGAATGATGTACCCTGCCAAACTATCCCTCAAATTCAACAGAGAAATGAAATATTGCCACAACAAAGAACAATTGGGATGCAATGAAAGCAGTCCTTAAAGGGAAATTTATACCAGTGAATTCACACATAAGAAAAGCAGAAAGAGAACAAATAATTAGCCTAATGCTACATCTTAAACTGTTTGAATGTTGGTATGCTGCTATTGTTCTTTTTTTTTCTTTTACTACTCTCTTTAAAAAAAAAAAAAAACTAGAATTACCTATTACTTGCTGCCAAAAGGAGTGCAATGAGAGCTCAGCTCAAAGCCTAGTGCCAAATACAGGGCCGGACCTACAACAAAAAAAGTAAAATAAATGCTGGTTGAGTTTAACTGAAGAAATCAACCACAAATAGAAAATATTCAGGAAGAAAATTGCATCTATACAGTTTTCTTATAATTATTCCCTAAACAATCCAGTATATTTATACAGTATTTACATTATATTATTATAAGCAATATAGACATAATTTGAAATACACAGAAGGATGTACACTGGTTACATGAAAATACAATATCATTTTATATAAGGGATTTGAGTATCTGTGGATTTTGGTATCAACAGGAGATACTAGAACAATCCCTCACATATACACAGGGATGATTATTTTTCTTATAAATACCCAGAAAAGAAAACACATAGAGCTGTAGAGAGATATACAGCAACTTTTCTGCCAGTGTATATACAGTGATACCGTACCTCAACCATTGAACAGCTCCAAGATGGAACTTTCCATTACTCAGACAGCAAAGTCAAAAAAAAAAACACTTCCTTGGTGTTCATAATCCTGCTTCACAGTCAAACCAAAAATCTGACTTAAAAACACCTGTATGGATCAAGAGTGTGTCACACATCCCATCTCTTTGTGGACTCAAAGAGGTGATGCTTCAGTCTTCAGTGGAGGCATGGCTCTCACCCAGACAACAGACAGTGCTTGTGTCAGTGAATTAAAACATTTGTCATTGTGCTTTTTTTCCTTCTTTATTTGCATTAAAGTATTGTAAACATGGCACCAATGAAAGTTAGTGATACCTTCAGGAAAGCTAAGAGGAAAACTGTGAGAACCATAATAGAGTTAAAGAAAAAATGGCAAAATTTGTTACGGTTGTGGAAAAATGAATTTATAAGTGTAACTTTGGGGAACCAATTATTTGGTTTTCTGTCATTTCTTATATGAAAAACACGTTCAATTTTTGAATTTTTTGGTGTTCGAACAAATTTTGAATGAATTGAGCTCAACAACCAAGGTATCACTGTTTACTAATTTCAGTAGGCTGTATTAATTGGACAAGCCCAATATGAATGACTGAAAATACTGATAAACACACTGCAGTTTAAACTAATCTAATGAATACAAAACCTTCAATTGCATGCTACCAGGAACATCAAACTAAGTGTTATGACAAAAAAATACTGGGCTGGGGATTTAGCTCAGCGGCACAGTGCCTGCCTGGCAAGCACAAAGTCGTGAGTTCGATTCTCAGTACTGGGGGGAAAAAAAATCCTTAAAAGATTGGTAATGGGTAACAATTTGACAGAATTCACAATTCAATATGCTTACCATAATATTAAAAAATATCCTAAATATTTTTTACTCAGTAAGTAATACTAATAAACTGTTAAATACTATTTTTTACTCAAAAATCTTATAAGCAAAGAAAAGCGGTATGCCGCTTTATAAATGCTTTTGTTCATGAACAATTCTGTTTTCAAACAAAAGCATTTGGCAAAAATTTGTTTTTGTTTGTGAATTCTGCATCAAGTGATGAGCCCCACCATAGCCATCTTTCCCACACAAACACAAATGTAGCCATCTTTTCCAGAATTGTGGAACAAATTAAGTCATGAATCAAGGTACTAATGTATGTATATATGACTAATGAAAAACATGGCAATATTTTCCACCTAAAAAGTAGTAAGATGTATGTTGTGGTTTGTGCTGGATGTCCCTACAAAAGCCTCACATGGTCATGGGGGTCAGGCTTTTCAGAAGAGGCTGAATCTAGGTCTGTGATTGTCTCATGGTCCAATGCTGAGATTAAGGGTGTGAACGCTACACCCACCCTAGCAGGTAGCCTGAATATAAGGGACAGAAAGAGGCTTCTCTCTCTCTCTCTCTCTCTCTCTCTCTCTCTCTCTCTCTCTCTCTCTCTCTCATTTTTTGCTTTTGCTGTCTTCTGCCACCATGAATTGTTCTCCTCTGTGAAGCCATTCTGCCTTGGAGCCAGCCAATTATGGGCTGAAACCTCTACAAACTGTGAGCTAACTTTCCTCCTTTAACTTTGGATGTTGGGTATTTTATCCCAGCAAGAAGAAAAGTAACTAAGACAATGTAGCATTATGATCTTTGTTACTTACAAAAGTAACCAATAGAAGATACCCTGTATCATTTTTATTGTTTCTGCTTTGTTTTGTTTTTGGCTATGTTGTTGATATTTTGCTATTGTTCTGTTTTTATTATTCTCTTTAAAATACAAAAAAAAAATTACAAAAGTAACAAAGACCATAATGTTAAGAGAAATAAATCAGATACATAAGCTTAAATGTCTCATGATTTTTCTTATATGAAAACCCCAAATTACAAATAAAGAATGAAATAAAGATAGATAATAGGAAGTAGGGAGACAGATCTCTCTCAAATGGGAAGGGAATCAAGAGATGGGGAGGGGATGAAAAGAAGAATTAAGAAGTGTTATGTACATGCACCAACTCCACACAAGAAATGTAAAACTTCTGTACTACAAACATGCACTCACAAAAATAAAAACAAAAGAGCTAACACCAATGCTCTCAGAGGTGGGTTCAATCTCCAGAACCACAAGAAAAGTGGGATATCTTCCAAATTCCTTCTGTGAAACCAGTATTACACTGCTACCAAAATCTCTACACACACACACACACACACACACACACACACACACACCATCCTTGTTGAACATAGATAAAAAAATTTATCAATAAAATACCTGCAAATCAAATCACTAGCACACGAAAAAGACTCAGAAAATAGGTGCTACATAGTTTTTCTCATATATAGAACCTAGGAAACAACATTAACAACAGGAACCACAGGAGGTACAAGGGAAAGAAAAGGGGTTAATAGGGAGGGTAGATACAATCAGAATATTACATATGCTTGTATAAAATGTCATGAATTCATTGTTTAATTACTATGTATTAATAACTATAATAAAATATTTTTAAATGCCTTGACTTGATTAATATTACAGAAAATCTGCCAAATACCCAGTCTATAAATAACCAAAATTTGGGGGCTGGGGATTTAGCTCAGCGGCAAAGCGCCTGCCTGGCAAGCGCAAGGTCGTGAGTTCGGTTCCCGGTACCGGAGAAAAACCAAAAATAAAAAAAATAAAAATAATAAAAATAAATAAATAACCAAAATTTGCCTGTGAATAGGTTTTTCAAGTAAAAATGACGTTCCACAAAAAATTAGCAAAACTCAACCATACAAATGATTTACCTACGGGCTGGGGATTTAGCTCTGCGGCACAGCACCTGCCCAGCAAGCACAAGGTTGTGAGTTCGATCCCCGGTACCAGAAAAAAAAAAAAAAAAGACAAATGATTTTCCCACAGACAATCCTCCTACCTTGGTAGGCATCAGTGTTCTATATGCCTTTCTCATTTTATCAGACATAATTGTGAAAAGATGTACACAAGGTTTGAAATTTAATAAAACTAATAATTTTTCCTGCTCTGTCAGGACATTGTTAAGTAAAACTGGTGGGTTTTTTTTCTTTTTTTGCGTTGTTTGTTTTTTAATCTATGAACATGTGGTACTGAAAAATACAAACACTACCAGTATTAGTTGACACCATTGCAAATTATGTAAAAATGACCCTCGAAGATTTTCTCAAACCAGTTTGTTCTGCTGAAAACTATTTACGTGACATAGGCTAAATCACTTCTCTTGGCATCAGTTTCCCTAAATAAAACAAAAGGTTGGACTATCTCAGTGATTCTCAATTCATGGAGCAACCACATAATGAATGGAGCTATGAAAATTCCACAGGCAAAAAAGAACCACTGACCCAACATTTAAATTCTTGAGTATGTTCGTGAATGACACCCTTTTACCTACCACATTTATTCTCCACAGAAAATGCTAGAACATTTTTAATATAAATCATATTTGGTGCCCCCTTCTTAAAATCACCTGGCCTCTGTAGTTAGTTGCCTTTCAAATAAAATCCAAATGTATCCAATTTGGTTCATCAGGCTGAGCACAATTTACCCCTGCCTACTTCAGCAAATTCACCTCTGTGCTCTGCACACCTTGCTCTCTGGTTTAATAATGTCAGATTTCTCTCAGTTCCTAAAAGAGGCCTTTTAACATGCTATTTCCTACATTTCAAATAGCATTCCCTCGTCTTTCTACCTCACCTTAAACTTTGCTTCCTCAGAAACTTTTACTAACTCTACAGATCACGTTAGACCTTCCTCATCCACTGCTCCTTCCTTAAACTTATACGACTATTTACTTAATTAGTTATGAGTATTTTGAATGTCTTTTTCCTTGATACATTATAAATTCTATAAGAACAAAAGCAGTTTCATTTAACCAGTGTCCAGCTGAGGTCATGCACACAGTTGATTGCCAATAAATATTTGCCGGTTAAGAGACAAAATGGTTTTGTACCAAGAACAGAAAGAAATTAAGAAAACTAAAAGTTGTATATTTGCAAAATATACATCAATGTTTGAAAAGCAGTAAGTCATGTAGTGAGCTATAAAAAGGTTTACAATGTAAAATCTATCTGGTACATGTAAGTAAAGCTGCCTGTGTAAGATCAAGAATACTAATCACTCCATCATTAAGTGGTACAAAGAAGCTTCCTTATTTATTCTAGGTAGAGATAAACTTATGTACATAAATTTTTGTTGGAAAGAGTATCACCTGTGATCCTTATTTTCTCCACAAAGATACAATGTTTAACTAATATGACAGAACTCATGCGACCACATGAAGTGTTGTTAAACCAGTCTGTGTTGGACATACTTGTTGCTGAGGGGTTTAAACAACTTTCCAAAAACAACTTTTATTTCATTCTAATAGGACCCAGTTTATTAAGAAAATGTTTTAATTATAGGAAGCCTATAATTAAAAATTTATGGTACTTTCTTATTTTACAGTCTATTTTATTTCTACTATAATAACAAAAAAGTTTATCAAGGGAAGAGTAAATTTTTTTATTCAGAGCACTTTTTGAAAAGCAGTAATAAAGGCTAACATTTTCATCAAGACAAATTTCTAAAGTATTATTACAAGGAAGAATAGTTTATAAGGCAGAAATAATTTTACCAAGTTGCATAACCTTACAAGATTTCTGAAAAAGTAACTGAAAGAAGAAATTCATTAACACATTCTGAAAAAAAAAAATGCCTGTTCAGCTGCCACTCTAATTTTATCATCAATATGAAACTGAAAGGATGATGTGACAGTTTCTTCAAAGTTGAGAATGAATTCAACATGCATATAAGGCACACTAAAAGGAACGTGTTCAGAAGTAGTACACAAATTTACCAAATAGTCACAGAAATGTAGGAAAGACATGGAAAAAATAATTCTAAAAAGAAAAATTACTATACTACCCAAGTCTTTGGGAAAAAAGTCAGAGTCAAAGCAAAGAAATATTAATTTTGACTGTAAGAATTGTAAATATCTTTCATTCCCATCCCTGCAACTAAATTCAATCCAAGAATTTTCACTGCAACACAGCCTTCTTCATATCCTGCTACTTGATAAATGGCAGTAGGGCCAGCATACCAGTACATAGACCAGTGTGCATTAGACATTCATACAGAAATACATTTCATCATATATGGGCTGGACTGGCTGGACTGACGCTACCTGCCTGACCACGAAATCCCCAAAGCAACTCAAACTATTTTTTATCAAATCTTCTGCTAATGAAATACCAGTAAACAAATACAGCCTGCAACTCTCTGGAGACTTTTACATTTTTCTTTAAATATATACATATAAATGAATGAATAAATAGACATTTAAATCAAAATTATGTAATATCTAGAGATGTACTAATGATATTAATAAGGTTTTTATATGGATCTCAAGATAAAGAAAATACTAATTAGCACCTGCCACTATCTATAATTCCTTTGTATGACTTATTATTTAGCATCGATGTTCCCAGCCCCAAACAAGTTATTAATTAAAAACTATGAGCTGGGCCTAGTGGCACACACCTGTAGCCCCAGCACTCAAGAGGCTGAGGCAACAGGATCAGCTAAGTTCAAGGCCAGCATGAGCAACATAGAGAGACCCTGTTTCAAAAAGCAAAATGCAAAAAAAAAAACGTGAAAAGTATGCACATATAGCAAAACATAACTAACTTGTACTTTATCAAACTTTTCTGTTTTTAAAGGTGTAAACATCTTATCATGTTATATATGACAATATAATAGCATTCCATGTAAAAACTATTTAAAAACTAACATTAAGGTTAATGTAACCCTATTATCTTTTAATCCCTAGATATGAGGTAAACTTTTACACTGTTAAGTGATAAAATCATACCTAGCTTGAATAAAGGAGCTTTAAAATGTGTCTGAGTAGCAGGGCATAACGGTGCACATCTGTAATCGGAGTTACTTAGAAAACTGAGCTGGCTAATCCCTTGAGCCCAGGAAATCAAGTTCAGCCTGGGCAGTATGGCCAGACCTTGCCTCAAGGGAGGGTGGAGGTGGAGGTAGTATTTGAGTATATTTTTCCTTCTGTTGTAACTTTATTTCACTATAACCAGCAAGTTTGAACAGAAAAATTTTCACTACTAAATCCTAAGTAATTTTTCCCCAAAATTACCCATTTCATGTAAAATTTCTATTGTCATACTTTAAAAAAGCATACATATATTTAAATTACCCACTCAACAAAAATAAACAATAATAAAATTATTAATTTTAAATGCTGGTATCTGTAAACAGTTATAAAAAGCATTCTTACAACTTTAAAATTAAAAAAAATATGAGATTATATTAAAAGATAATACAATTAGATAAAAGAATTAAATTAGGTAAAAGCTACACTACATATTGCAGAAACACGATCTGAACAGTACATTTTTTCTTTCTATGAGAGCATCCCCCAAAAAGAATGACTGCAACAATAATAACACCTTATTTATTTGGCATCCTGGACAGTACAAAATCATGAATCAGGAAATTAAAAAAAAAAAGCCTCCTACTATCCAAAGAAGAAGGCAAAATCTATGTGCAAAAAAAAGAAAACAAACACAATACACTATCTGTATGGTTTGCTTATTCCTGTCTTCTTGTCTGAAAAATTAGACCATCCCAACCCCAAACCCAACCACAGTGCCTGGCTTATTAGAAGCAAAATACTTAAGGAGGAACTGGGGTATTTCTCTAGATTGTCATACCAACAGCAGCAAGAAGTGACAACAAAAAGAGAAAACCAACCAAACAAACAAAAACAGCAGTCAAGAACTAAAAAAAAAATAAGCCATAAATAGTCTATAGATGCCAAAGCATTCTTAGACATATGATACCACAATGTAATAATTTATAAATTATGAAAATGTCAAACTGAGCCAGGCATGGTGGTGCACACCAGTAATCCCAGCACTTGGGAGGCTGAGGCGGGAGGATCACTGCGAGTTCAAGGCCATCCTCAGCTACATAGTGAGCCTAAACTACAGAGTCAAACCCTGTCTCAAAAAACAAACGAAAATGTTATACTGCACTTAAGATACTCATGAATAATGTAGGAAACTAATGTTTTTAAGTTTTCCAAAAAAAAATTTTAAATTTGAGTTATAAAAATTTACTTTCTGAGAGCGATTTATATGAATCATCATTCCTTAAAGAATTTTATAATTGTTTACACATATTATTGATTATGAAAACAAGTGAAATCTGTTCCACAGTCTTCCAGTACAACCCTGTAAGAAGTCAATATGCTCCACATATATTCAAGGAAGAAATGCCACCATGATATGAGAGAAATCCCTTACATCCACACCCAAGGTTAGTCCTATGCATGGACACCAACTATATATAAGGCTTTACATATTTAGTCCAAATTAGAATCTTGTGAACCAGGCATTATCCCATTTTATAGGAAGTTTAAACTTGATGGCAAGTTATTTGCTCAAAGCTACTAGGAGAGTACCCAATTTCCACTGGTTCTGGCTAAAACGTATGTGCTCTTTTGATTAGGCCATAGTAAAACTTAACAAAAATTTTAGTTATATAATTCATCATTACAAGCTACAGCAACCGAATTTCAAAATATTTACACCTTACTGAATTGCACCAACAAAAGCAGTTATTAGTGACAAATCCATTTCCCAAAGTGTATTTGTAGGAACACTATACAAAGCATGTAACCGGTGTTACTGGCTGTGGGAAAGGAAGGAGTTATATCAATAGGTTTGGAAAGTATTGGTTTCTTTTATTAATATGTTGCTCAGCACCTTTACTTACTCTTTGGCACTGTGACTCTAAATGAAGACTTACAAAAGGGAAAATCTCTGGAGATCCTACAATTACTAGCCATCCAATGCACATACACGGGAATTCCTGCTATGTACAATCCAATAAGGACAAGCCCTGAATACTGACTCTCATAATCTAAACCAGCACTGATGCATATAAATTTAAAGCGCACTGAAAAAAATACAAAAATCAAGAACCAATTTGATTAAGTGGAGTAAAGTGAACATTTTCACGACCCTTTTGTCTCCATCTTATATTGTTTTTACCATTAAAAGTTGTGCATGGGCGTGATATCCATACAAACGCATTTTAAGAAATCCCCTAATTTTGTATTTTGAAAAACTTCAAAGTCAAAAAAGCTAGTGTTAAAATAAATAGCTATATATTGTTCACAAAAAATACCACATATATCATAATATGGCACATCTATATTTTCAATCTCTTTTCCCCATATACTTTGCATTTCTCTCTCCCTCCCTTCCTTGCTCACTCTTTCTTCTGTACCGTAGTACATTGCATACATCATGATACTTCACTCTTATTCAGTTGGAATCGTCTATGAACAAAAACATCTTTCTTTATAACCATGATTCTATACAACACATGCCTGACGAGAGGGGCTGCTTGAACCTGCAGATTCATGAGAGGCCTCCAGGAGAAGCACACCAGTAGAGCAGAGAGGTGGACAGCAATAGCTGGTGAGCTGTTCCCTTTTGGACATCCCCAAGGAAGGGTGACTGGCAGGGAGCCATCCTGGAGAAAAGCCAACTGAGCCTGAGACTCAGGAGTTCTAGTTCCACCTAGCATCTCCCAGCTGAGTTCACACCACAGTGGGGTTGGGGGAGAGACCAGCTGTGAGCTGGGCAGGTCTGGTTCCAGCCTTGCAGCCAGAGGCCAAACTTAACTTCAATGAAAATAGGAGTGGAGGCTCACTGGAATATCCACTACCCCACCCAGGGAGCTGCTGCTGGATTGCTGGAACTGATAGGTGCATTTGTGGATTCTGTCAGTCCGTGTTGCCTGCAAGTGGCAGCGGAGACCACCTTGAAGTGGACATTTTTTTTTTCTTTTTCTCTTTATTTTCATTTTCTTTTTTTTGTTTGTTTCTTTGGTAGTTTCTTGTTCTTGTATGACTGTGAACATGGTTTCTAATTGTTATTGTTGTTGTTGTCTTTTGTTCTTGTTTTTATTCCTTCTCTTTCCCTACTGTCTTCTTCACCAGTTGCCCAAAATTTGCATGATCCTCCTTTATCCTGCAGCCTTGCTTCTAATCTCTTCCTTTTCTTCTATTTCTCTATTTTTTTTTCTGCTAACTTCTTTTAAATTTCCTCCCCTGGGGGTAAAATTGCCATATTGAGGGCTTATTTACTACATATAATTTTTTGGTACACTTTAGATTTTGTTATACAACCACAAATCTAGTTCATACAGTTAAAGGTGGCAAATTAATACTTACCTCAGTATGAATGAAGATATAAAAATTTGAAATAAATCATTATCAGTCAATAAAATTGAAGATGTAATTAAAAACCTATCAACAAAGAAAAGCTTATGCCCTGAAAGATCCATTGCTGAATTCTAAAAGAAATTTAGAGAAGATCTAACCCTGCTACTTCTCAAACTCCTTAATGAAACTGAAAGGAAAGCAATACTCCCAAATTCATTCCTAGATGCAAACATTACCATGATACCAGACCCATAGAAGGACCCAAACAAGAAAGAGAACTACAGGCCAATCTCCCTAATGAACAAAGATGCAAAAATCCTTAATAAGATACTGGCAAAGAGAATGCAACAAATCTTCAAGAAGATTATACACCATGACCAAGTAGGTTTTGTCCCAAGGAGGCAGGGATGGGTCAACATATGCAAATCAATAAATTTAATAAACCACATTAACAGAACCAAGGACAAAAATCACATGATCACCTCGAGAGATGCAGGAAAAGAATTTGACAAAGTCCCACACCCATTCATAATAAAAACCCTACAGAAAATCAGAATAGACTGTCTTTATCTCAATCTGATAAAAGGGCAACCAACATCATACTAAATGATCAAAGACTGAAAGCTTTCAGTCTAAAATCAGGAATAAGAGAAGGATGTCCACTGTCACCAGTCTTATTCAATATGGTTCTGGAAATAACCAGAGCAATTAGACAAGAGGAGGAAAAGGAATAAGGATAGGAAAGGAACAAGTTAAATTATCATTATTTGTGGATGACAAGATACTCTACATGGAGACCCCAAAAACTCCACCAAAAGACTTCTAGATTTGAAAACCAAATTCAGTAGCATAGCTGGATACAAAGTGAACACTCCAAAATCAATAGCCTTCCTCTACACAAATAACAAATTCACTGAGAGAGAAATTAGTAACAACACCTTTCACAGTAACATTCAAAAAGTGAAATACCTAGGAATCAATCTAATGAAGTAAGTAAAAGACCTCTGAATTGAAAACTACAGTACTCTGAAAAAGGAGATTGAAGAGGATATCAGAAAATGGAAAGATATCCCCTGATCTTGGGTAGAAACAACCAATAGAGTGAAAATGGCCAATCTTGGGTAGAAACAACCAGTAGAGTGAAAATGGCCATACTTCCAAAATTGTTACACAGATTTAATGCAATCCCTATCAAAATTCCAACAGAATATCTCACAGAATTAGAGAAACCAATCCTAAAATTCATTTGGAACCAGAAGAAACCAAACTAGCAAAGGCAATTGTAGGCCACAAAGGTACGACGGGGTAGCATCACAGTCCCTGACTTGAAATTATACTACAAAGCTAATGTGATAAAAACAGCATTGTACTGGCAAAAAAAAAAAAAAAAAGACCCAAGGACCAATGGAACAGATTAGAAGATGCAGAAACACCAGACATACTTAGCCACCTTATCTTTGACAAAGGTGCCAAACACATTCACTGGAAGAAAGCTTCATTAATAAATGGTGCTGGAAAAACTGCTTTCCACATGCTGAAGATTAAAACTAGCCTCATATCTTTCACTATGCACTAAACTAAAATTGAAATGGATCAAAGATTAAAACAGAAATACTAAATATGCTGAAGACACTGTTACAGACAAAGGCTTCATGAACAAAACTCTGAGTGCACAGGAAATATCACAACGAATCAACAAGTGGGAACTCATCTTATTAAAAAGCTTTTGCACAGCAAGAGAAACAACCAACAGTGTGAAAAGACAATCCACAGTGTGTGAAAAAATTCTGACAGTTGTTCCTTAGACAAAGGATTCCTATGTAGAATATATAAAGAACTCAAAAAAATTACACCCCCCTCCAAATTTAAAGACCCAATCCAAAAATGGGCATCTGAGATGAATACACCCTTCTCTGATGAAGACACAGAAATGGCAAATAAATATACAAAAAAATGTTCAACACCACTTTTCATTCAGGAAATGCAAACTAAAACAATGCTGAAATTCCATCTTAAACCAGGAAGAATGGCTATTATCAAGCAATCAACCAATAATAAATGTGGGTGGTGTTGTAGGGAAAAAGGAGCCCTTCTCCACTGTTGGTGGGAATGACTGGTGCAACCACTGTAGAAACTGGTGTGGACACTCGCGAAAAAACTTGGGCCAGAGGTTCCATTTGATCCACCAATACTTCTTCTTGGTATCCTTCCAAAAGAATTAAAATCATCATACCACAATGATGTATGCACACCCATGTTTATATCAGCACAGTGTGTAATAGCTACATCTTGGAAACAGTCCAAATGCCCATCAACTGGTGAATGGATAAAGAAGATGGTTTTTGTTGTTGTTCTTGTTCTTGTTGTTTTTACAATGAAGTACTATTCTGGCATAAAGAAGAATAAGCTTGAGACATTTCCAGCTAAATGGATGCGTCCTGAGGCCATACTCTTAAGTGAAATAAATTGGACACACATGTGTAAATATCACATTGTTTCTCTGATGTAAGAAACTGAAAGTGTAAATAAGGACCAAATGTATAATAGATAGTGTGAAATTGGAAGAAAATGTTCAAATGGGAAGGGGAGCTAGAGAGGTGGTAGGAGGAAAGGAAGGAGGGTAAAGGAAAAACATGAGAAAAGAAGGAAAAAATGAAAACAAAGCTTTTATAAATAAGAAAGGGAAGAGTGGCTGCAGGGAGGGTAGGGGAATGGAAAAAGAAAAAGAATCAAGTTATACCATGTACATTTAAAAATTTGACAATGAATGTGATCATTATGTATACCTAAAAAAACACTATGTATACCTAAAACATATAAACCTTTTAAAAATCTTATTAAGTACCACAATTATTTGCAAATGTCTTATGACCATTTTGTCATGTCCACAGGCTCCTCTTTCACCTCAGCCTAAATCCACTTTCTCTGGCCTTTTTTTTTTTTTTAATTATTCTTACTATGAGCTTGCCACTACCTAGTTCTTCTTCCATATTTCCTTTCTCCCCTGACTAAAAAAATGAGACACTGTCTTACAACTTTTTCATCCTCATTTAAAACCTCTGAAATGTACAAACATTTCACATGAGTTACTACAGAAAAATAGAATTCAAAAGGAATAACAAATACTGGAAAGATGATAAAACCACAAAAGTCTTTAAAATGTATTATTCAAAACTTTCTCTAAAAAACAAGCAGTTGAAAGCTTTCTTCAAAGCCCTTTCCCATCTCTCCCATAAAAATTAGCTGCCCACAGCTGAAATTTTTACAGTTCATTACAAAATCATTTACAAATTCTTAACGCTAACAATATGCCTTTCCTTGCATCATTTCAGAAACAATTAATTTTTCCATCAGGACTCCTTGAAATGAGAAGCACAGTATTCAGGGGTTCAGTCACTCAAAGTGAAGAGATTATTCTCCCACAAGAAAGTGGACAGCAACTGACTTGAACACAACAATATGCAATAGAACCACCATTGGTGAATTCCTACCATCTTGTCTAAAAGTGAAACTCTGTATCGTCTTTTTTAGTGATTTTTTTATGCTCCTTAATGTTCTGAACAATCTTCCATTCTCATATCTGGTAATCTGAGCAACTTGGTTGAAGATAACAATATGTAGTACAGTATAATAACCACTGTAGGTTCCCATCATTTTGTTTTGAAACCCTGTATCATTTTTAATGTTCTTCCTTTGTTTTGTTTATGTTTGTGACATTGGTATTCTGCTATTGTTCTTTTTTTCACTACTCTTTTTAAAAGAAAAAAAAGTGGACAAACAAGCTCCTTTGTTTCCCTTTTTAAAAATGAGGTAATTGGGCCAGAGATGTAGCTCAGTGGCACAGCACCTGCCTGGCAAGTGTGAGGCCCAGGGTTCGATTCCCAGTCCAAAAAAAAAGGTAACTGACTAGATGGTAACACCTTCCTCTGTTTCTAAAACTCTGTGATTCTCACTTGAATACACAAATAGTCAATAGCAAATCAGCCAAATTAAAGACTACACCAACAAGCAGGGGAGAAAGCATCCCAGATCTAGATTATATACACTTTAATCAACATTTCCTACTAAATTCTTAACATTTTAAGTGTATATTTAAAAGAGAAAATATCAAAGCATACATATCCACAGAGTGGGAAAGTATCAGATGTATCATCATCATTACAAAAGGCATCATGAAGTATCTTTCCAATTCAAGTGCAGACAGGAACTGTCTTTGAAAACTTAATTTATGTGAAAAGACATGTAAAAAACATTACAGGAAAAGACGGTCAATCTAACAGTCCTAGGCATTATAAAAGAAAGACATGAATATCAACTGCAGGTCAAGATTTTAAAATTTAAGAGAAAGCCAATATTCTTAATTGTGAAATAACAGAAAAATTCACAGATTCATAGCTAACCATCAAACATTCTTTTAGTCATTCAATAAATACATTTATTCAGGACCCTGGGCATTTAAAATACTTTACTGTGCTTTATTCTGAGGCTGTAGATTATAATCAACTCTCAATTTTTTTGCCAATTATAAACTTATTCAATATTCTATGTAGGCTATGGATAAATTTTAGGTGTCAAAAAGATAACAGAATAATTCCAAACTTTTGAAAGCACCCAACATCTTAATAAAAACCACAGAAAGAAAAACAGTTGTTACTATTCATTTTCCATAATTAAACACTGAGCAGATAAAAATTTATGAACCTTTTCATCCAAAATCACCAAGAATATCATAAAAACTCATCATGAGATCTGCCTTCCATTTAATGTGATCATTAAAAGTAAGACAAGTTTTCAAACTCAGAGCAAGGATGATCTAGGGAAGGAAGCTAATTTAGAATTTTTCTATCATTCCAATGTTCTAGTATTTGTCTTCATTGGAAAGAAACTGAGTAAAGATGAGTGATTTGTTGTTATGGCTTATATCAAGATGTCCGCCCAAAGCCTCATCATTCATAAGGTGGGATTTTAGAAGGTGGCTAGATCTAGGGTGTGTGAATATGGATTAAGGGTGTGTAGTATCTGAATTAGCCCACTGATTGATTTAACATAGTTCTGAGTGTGGATAATGGGAAGGCCCATCCTGAGTGTGGGTGGCATCAACCAATAGGCTTATAGCCTAAACAGAATAAAAGGGAAAGGGAGGTTCACTGCTCTCCGATTCCTGTCTGCCAGGCCATGAACTCTTTCTTCTTTGCCATCTTCCTCTACCGTAACACCTTGCCTTGAAGCCAGCCAACTGTGGCTTAAAACCTGTACAAACTGTGAGCTAAATAAACCTTTCCTTCTTTAACTTGTGGGTGTTGGTTATTTTGTCCCAATAAGAAATATAACTAACACATTTGTTAATGTATCTTAGCCCCAGGCAGATCAGCTAAACAGATAAAAGAATGGTAAGAAGTCACAAAAAACAAACCCCATAAATTCCTATCTGCATATTTTTACCATTACACAAGTCTCTAACTTTCCCTATGTCTGCTTAAGTAACAGAAATTTATTTTCTCACAGTTCTAGAATCTAGAAATTCAAAATCAAGGTGTCTTGGCCTGTGAGGTTTGATCTCTGCTAAGGTCCTTTCTCCTTGGCTTACAGACAGCAACCCTCTTGCTAAGTCCTAGCACGGCCTTTTCTCTGCGGATGTGCATCCCTGGTGTCTCTTGTTCTTATACAGACAATGGTCATACTGGATCAGATCCACCCTCACAGCTTCAAAGTCATCTCTCTCAAGGAATTAACTCGAAATATAATTACATTATGAGATATGAGAGGTTCAGGCTTCAATGTATGACTTTTAAGGAGTAAAATTCAGCCTGCAACATCCTCTTTTCCTAAAATGTCATGGTGATGACTCATACAAATCAAGGTGTGTAACTGCAAGTGGGAAAATTAGGAGTGGTATAAGTATCAAGAAAACTTACTGAGTCAAAGATGTAAATACAACAATTGACTACAGATAGAGGCAGAGAAGTAGTCATAACAGATCTGAAGCAACCTTCAAATACATATTTCTAGGCAATGAAACAATGAACGTATCTGATTCATTCACCAGTACCTATAAGGCTGAGCTCTGTGCTGAGCTGGAATTCGCTTAGTACAAATTCTATACAAAGGATTTACGTTACCTTAGTGTCATGAATGGCTGCATTCACAAACTACTACAATCTATTAGCACAAATTAGAAAATGGCTTCTCATCACGTCATGTCAGTTTAAAAGTAGAAATGACTTCCTTTGGATAAGTAAGCATTTTTGTTCCCATTATCACCTGATTTTCATTACTATTTACGTCCAAGTAAAATGTAATAAAGAAGTTTTGGTATCTAGTTTCCATTTTAGAAAACTTGACAAAATGAAAAATACTGCTACCTTGCCTTCTTCCTTTTTTCATTTCATTCCTAAATCAGCCTGATCTTAGTTCAAGCTTCATACTAAATCATACAATTGAAAAGGTAAGGCACTAGAAATCCAGCTCACACTGAGAAGTCCAACATTTAACTTGGCATAAATGAGGCCAGAGGAAAAACGTGAATGTCCCTTTGGCCTCCACAGCAAATGATTCCTTCAAGGTAAAGGAATCTGTTCTTCAGACCAGGAGAATACTGCAAACTGTTCATTAGAAGGTGAGGTCTAATATATTTCTTAGCCATTTGAATGATTTTTTTTTCTTTTTTTAATTTATTTTAAAAATAAAAGAAGGAAAACATTAACAAACAGACATCCATTTACAAAATAGCATAAGAACAATACAAGCAATAGAGAGTTACAAAGTGGTAAGAAATTAACAATCGTTGTTGTATTACGTATTGATATCTTCAAAGTGGTTTCTCAGGAAAACAAATAGAGACATGCAAGACTGAGCAAATAATTAATTATTAACTGTTCCTTTCTGTACAGCAATAGAAGGCAGTAGTACAACTATGTTAGCTATCCAGTATATACATATTTACCTAATTTCCCCTTCTTTCTTTTCTCTTTTCCCTCACCCCAGTTGCTCTTTACTTTTGAGCATTTTCCTTTCATTTACAATGTCTGTCATATCTCCTAACTTTTATTCACTCTTTCAGGGTCTTACCCTAGTAAGACAATACATTGCTTACACATGGAGGTCTGGTTTATTTCACTTATGAGTATGGTCTCTAGTTGTGACCACTTACCTGTAAAAGCCTCGAGTTTATCTTTCTTTATAGCTGAATGATATTCCATTATATAAAAGTACCACAATTTTTTTATCCAATCCTCAGTGGATGGACATTTGGGTTGCTTCCACAATTTAGCAATTACACATTTCACTGCTATGAACATGGGTGCACATATATCGCTGTGATATGATGTTTTCAGATCTTCTGGGAAAATACCCAGAAGGGGAATAGCTGGGTTGAATGGTACCTCTAGACTTAATTTGCTGAGATGTCTCCAAACTGATTTCCACAGTGGTTTCACCAGTCTGCATTCCCACCAGCAATGGAGAAGAGTTCCTATTTCTCCACAGCCTCTCCAGCATTTGTTATTGGTTGATTTCTTAATGCTAACCATTCTTACTGGGGTGAGATGAACTCTCAATGTTGTTTTAATTTGCGTTTCTCAAATGACTAATGATGTTGAACATTTTCTCATGCATTTATTTGCCATTTGTACTTCATTATCTGAGAAGTGTGTATTCATCTCAGCTGCCCATTTTTGGATTGGGTCTTTGAATTTGGAGGGGCTGATATTTTTTAATTCTTTATATGTTCTAGATAGAAGTCCTTTGTCTGAGGGACAGTCAGCTAAAATTTTTTCCCAATTTGTGGGTTTTCTTTTTACTCTGCTGGTGATTTCTTTAGATGTGCAGAAACTTTTCAGTAGAATGAGATCCGACTTGCTGATTCTTTGTAGTATTTCACATGTGGTTTGGTTTTTGTTCATGAACTCTCTGCCTACCCCTATGTCTTCAAGGTTTTTACCTACTTTCTCTTCCAATAGATTTAGTGCTTCTGTTTTAATAGTGAGATCTGTGACCCATTTTGACTTGAGTTTGGTGCGTGGTGATAGACTCGGGTCTATTTTCAGTCTTTGGCAGGTAGTAGCCAATTTTTGCAGCACGATTTATTAAAGAGGCTATCTTTCTTCCAGTGAGTTTGTTTGGCCCCTTTGTCAAAAATTAGGTGGTTGAGTGTGTTTGTGGTTGTACCTGTTTCTTCCAGTCTGTTCCATTGATCCTCTGGTCTATTTTTTAGCCAGTACCAGGTTGATTTTTCTACATTAGCTTTGTAGTATAATTTCAGGTCAGGGATTGTGATTCCACCTGACTTGTCTTTGTTTGCCAGGACTGCTTTTGCTATTCCAGGTCTCTTCTGGTAGAAGGTGAGGTCTTATACCAGAGGAATTTCTATCTTGTACCTTCATCTATAGATCAGTAACTATCATTTTTGTGACAACCACTTATAGTGGGTTCGCATCCTGATTCAGCCACACAGAAGCATTTGCCCTTGGGAAAGTCAGTCAGTTTCTTCATTTGGAATAGATAACGTTACTGCCTACCTACCTCATTGCTGTATATGTAAAGTGTACTATGCAGCACTGATTCATGTAAGTTCTCAATGAATGATAACTATTATTATGCTATTAATCTTATCTCATTAGGAAATGTTAGCACACTGTACAGAGTCTTTTACTGGGTTCTGAGGTGCTGCAGTCTCCTGCACGAGGTGGTTTCTAGATTCTGTCCATCCTGAACAAAGAATTGGTCAGGAAAAGAACAAAGGTAGTGAGGTTTTACATTTATTGAAGGCAGAAAAAGAAATGCTCTCTGCAGAGTGAATTTAGGCCAAGTGAAAGTAGGAAAAGAAGTATACTCTACAGCATTTTAGAGCATGACTGTGAAAGAACACAGCAGTTCAGAGCTCAATGGCGCTGTCTGTTGTATCTCCCACTCCTGAGGCTAACATCAGGTCTAGGCCATCCTAGAGAAAACTGCTCGAGTTCTCATGAGAAGTCCATGTGAAGGGCTTTGGGACCCGTTCTGTACATGTGTCCTAGAACTCTCACAAGAAACAAGTCACATCTTCCCTTGCTGCCTGCCAATACCCATTCCTACTGACTGAATTCTCCATGATACGATAAGATTGGGTACTCTTTAAATGGTTTGGCTCATCATTACATTAGACTCTAGCCCCTTGCACTTTAGCCCACAATACCTCAAATGTCTGGCCCTCACCTTCTCCAAACGCATTTCCTGTCATCTTCACCTTTCCTACCAACCTACAAAATGTCAACTGCACTGGTCTGTCTTGGCCTTATACCATATCAGATTATCATCCCAAGGTCTCTAAGCCATCACTTTGGCCTAGAAAGCCCTTTTCCCTGTCGTCTTTGCATGACTTCTTCAGAGGTCTTCTCTAACTATCCTATATATCCCTCTCCCCTATTCAATCTATCCTTTTGTTTTATTTTAACATTTTATTCTATTTTGTTTATCCTTAACACTAACCACAGCTTAAAACAATATTACTTATTTTTTGGTGTATATGTACCTTGTCTACCTGCCAGCAGCTATGTGCTGGGACATATGCCACATGGATGGAGTCTTACATCACAGTATACTTCACATACAGTGAGCATGCAGTACTTCCTGACTGAACAAGGAGTCTGGGCTGATCTTCTGCAGCTCAGCTATAACTAATTACTAATTCAGAGTCAAAGGCTAAGCAAAGATCATACGGCAGACATCTCTAAAAGGTGGTAAAGAAGAGGTATGATGAGAATCTATCTTTAAAGTTCACTTATCCTCTCATAGAAGTATGGCAAAGGAAAAGGCCAACTTGGATGTTATGAAAGGAAAACACATTTTCTTTTCAGATGGAAATCAGTCTTTGCTAGAAAAAAGTAAAAATTATTAACCACAACTTCAAAGCCATTTGGATCCAGTTAATAGCATCAATCCACTGTGTTCCATGATAAACTTTACTGAAATTTATAGCAACTCTCATTTTCATACTATACTATGAGTCAAAATCAAATTTAAGGATATGTAAACATCAGGATTTTTAATACTCTATTGCCAAGAATGTTACAATATAAATGGTAGAAAGTACTGAGAGATATGAATGTATTAGATAAATTATCAAAAATACTCACGCATCATTTGAGCAAGTCATAAATTCTCCCTTTATTTTGGGATGCCATGAGCCAGTGTGAAGCATTGCTGTGTGACCCTTAAAAGAATAAAAGCAAATGGAATAAAAGATGTTTAAAAGTAAATTGACAAAGAACTGACAGATCACACATAAAAGTAAAACTTTTTATGCCCCTCAAAAGCATACAAGCTGATATTACTTTATTCAAATTTTACCTCAAAATATGATTTGTTTTTCACTTTATTTAATCTAACCATATATCACCCCCATCCATGCTCAGAATTACAATAGTACTTACCTGTAACAGGTACTTAATAAAGGGGGAAATGACATGCCATCTTTAGGGGGGCAAAAAAGGTAAAACTATAATAAGATCATGACTCTTTTCTTCAATGGAAAATAATTAGGAGGAACAGACAGCACTCACAAAACAGCAAAGCAAAGGTAAGAGGTTGAGGTAAAAAAAATCCATATTTTCTAAAAATAAGTGACCCATATTGATTCAACGATACCTCTATAAACACAGATATGAGAAAAGAAAAACATGTATCTAAAATGACTCTGGAAGATTAGGCACTACACAATACAGAAAGCATAAAAACAATAAAATTTTATGCTGGTATAAAAATTAACATTCAATCAAATCAACCACAAAGTAGGTATCAGACGTAAGTGGGGTAAGAATTGCCTCCTCAGTATTCTATAGCCATGACAAGGAGGAGTCCAAGGAGAGAAAACAAAGAGACCAAGAAAAAGCAGCTGCTTTTGCTGCAGCACTAAGAGAAACAGACCCTAAGTCTGATTCTCGGGGCCCCAAGAAGAACTCAATGACTTCATTCTCTGCTACCACTGTTAAAAGCCAGGCCACCTCAAGAGGAACTGCCCTAACAAGCCCCCTGGGACATGTCCTGAATGCAAAGGTGACCACTGGAGATCAGTCTGCCCTCTGAAGTGGAGGCCCTAGAGCTCAGACCCACCCTACCAGTTAGTCTAACAGGAATGAGTGTGCCCGGGGCATACTCTGCCTTCTCTCTCTGGCCAGACTGTCATCTCCATGAAGGAGCCCCAGGTAATCATGACTATAGAGGAAAAAGAAAACAGCCTGTTGCTAGACACAGATACAAGTCACTTGGTCCTTCTTTTCAATCCTGGCCTTGTCACACCTCAGTGACAGGAGTCACTGTTGAGGAGGTAATACGCTATTTTTCACAACCCTTAGGCTGTAACTACTTGTTAGATCTTTCTTGCATATCTCTGTCTTCCTGAGAAACCACTTTGAAGATACCACCATGTATTACAGCAGCCATTGATATTTTCCTACTAATCTGTCCATAATTCTGTAATGTTTGTATTGTTCCTATGCTATTTCATAAATGGATGTATGTTTACTACTATGTGTTTCCTACAACAACCATTGAGAATAGTCAACGAATAGTCAATTGGTCACCTGTATAGCTCTATTTATTTTCTTTAGAAACCACTTTGAAGATACCAAAGTATAGTACAACAACCATTGATAATAACCTACCACTTCTGTCTGTAACTCACTATTATTTGTCTATTTGTTTTCCTGAGAAACTATCTTGTAGATAACAATACGTAAAACAACAACCATTGATAATTTCCTACCGCTCTGTCTATAATTCGGTAATCCCCCCTACTACTATGTTACCCTTCTTTTACTCTTTAAAATAGTAAATAAAAAAAAAACATAAGTGAGTACATGCATGCATGTGTGTACACACACACACACACACATGTCCCACTTTTCACATTTTAATGCAGGACGTGTGTATCCAGCTATCTACTTGATGTTTCCAGTATGTATCACCAGGCATCTCAAACATAATAGGTTCATTACAGAGATCATGCTTCTTTCTGTTCAATTCATTTTAGATTTCATTCCCAGTTCATCAAGGTAAAAATTTGAAAATCATCTTTAAATATTCCCATAGCCCTCATTCCAAAAATTTTTAACTATTTGAATTCAATCTACCAGCTAGTCTTGCCAATTTTATTCAAAACATATCTCAAATCTATCTACTTTTCTCCTTTTCACCACTATCAGTCTTCTGTGAGCCAACTTAGCTCATGAGTCTACACCACTTATTATGTACTATAGCAGGTTTATCACTAGTTTATTTTCACTCTCACTTCATATATTCTACTTAGCAATCAATATAATCTTATAAAAAATATAATTCTAAATATGCTATCCCTTTACATATAAACTTCTGCTAGCTTTCTAATCTGTATATGACCTAAACAAATTACACTTTCCAGCTCTTGTATTCCTTACTCTGTAATATACTGATTTCCTATCAAATATCATCAATTGATATTTTATAAAGATACGAAGGCAATTCAATAAAGGACAGCCTTTTCAGCTAAAACAATTGATGATTCATATGCACCCCTCCCCCCACAGCTACTTTGTACGACTGCTGCGCAGTGCCTCAACAAAGGTAAATATATTCTGACCATACAATCAGCAATTACACTTTACTCAACTGATGTGAAAACATGTTCATACAAAATCTACACACAAATGTTTAAAACAGTTTTATTCACAAAACATGTTTTTCCAGTGGTACACATACAAAGCTATGAGGGAAGGAAAGGATAAGAGGGAAAGAAAAGAGGCAAATGGAACTCACAGCTTTTTGTCTTCATCAACTGGTGAATGAAAATGTCATTTACAGAGATAAAGACAACTGCAGAAGAAACAGTCTAGAAAGAAAAAAAATCATAATTTCCTTTTTTGACAAGTTAGGCTAAGGTATCTAATATATAGCCTAGTTCAGCAGATGAGAACACAAAATGAGAACTATAAATTTATAAATCATTGGCATGTATATATTGTTTTTAAAGCCATGTGATCAAATAACCGCAATCAAGGAGCAGGTATAAACACTAACAGGAGCTCAATACTGAGCTTTGAATACTTCAGTATATAGAGGCTGAATGGAAAAAGAAGGAAGGAAAGGAGGGAGGGGAGGAGGGAAAATTCAATAACAGAGGAGGAAAACCACAAGAGGACAGTGAACTGGAAGTCAGGTAAAGATGTTCCAAAGAGAGGACTCATCAAATGGGTCAAATGCTGCCGAGAGTTACAGTATTATGAGAACTGAGGTGTGAATTTTGCATATAGCATGCAGTAGTCAGAAGAGAGAAGTGAGTTACATTCACTTCAGTTTCACGCAACTGAAATTGTACAAAATGATAATGATTTGTTTATTAAAATCAGATTGTCAAGGATCTCATTAATCTCTTTCAAAAACAGAAATGTATCTGCCAGTGTTTAAAAAAAAATTTTTTTTTAATGAGTGGTAGTTAACAGTATCTGATCTGATTATGTTCCATTAAATATCTAACTGTGTTCGAGGAAAATACCTCATGATTTTCAATAAAAGGAACACTGATAATCCAAGAGATGTCAGCCTTTGAGGACTTGGCTCCCACCCTGCCCTGGCTTTCCCACTCTCATTCTCCTCCTCTACTAACTTCAGCTCCAGCTGCACTGACATCACTCCTCCCCTCTTCATCTGAGGACCAGTTCCTTCTCTTCACTCTCAGACTCAGGGACTCTACAGACTGCTGCTACACTGTTTCATCCTTAGATTCTTACTTCCTGTTCTTTGTTCAAACAGCAAGGCAACATTGTACTTAGTCCATGCTTGACTGCAAGGCAGGCCCCAGAAAGCAAACCTTTTACTGGTATTTGATTATAGAGTTGAAACACCGTGTTAGAACTTTTAAAAACTTAAAGCACCAAATGGCCCCTACTATAGATGATGTTCAGGTAAAGAAACACCTTAACTGGTGAACACTCAGAGTAAGAACACATACACACAGGAGGTTAAATTGAAAGAAATATATACATATCTGAAAGACTGCAAATGTTGTTTCTTGTTTGTAAAGACAGAACATGACAAAGGCAAAAGGAATGTTAAGTGCCCTATGTTAAAACACTGACCAAAATTAGTCATAACAAAATGAAGTTCAACTAAGGATTCTTAAATAGATCTAAACAGATTCAGTACCATGGCTAACAGTAGAGGAAAAAAATTTAAAGTGA
The DNA here is from genome assembly GCF_000276665.1 of Chinchilla lanigera. NCBI lineage: Eukaryota > Metazoa > Chordata > Mammalia > Rodentia > Chinchillidae > Chinchilla > Chinchilla lanigera. Next base: position 22,158,158 of record NW_004955426.1, on the reverse strand, counting down.
CACCTATTAAAGAACAGTTAGTGACTAAAACACTTTTCCTGCAAATAAACTACTTTTTCTCTCTCCCTTTATCTAAATATAGGCTGTCCTGGCAAGGAAAAAAAATCTTCCTTTATTTAAGAGTCTTCACACATACACACACACACAGAGAGAGACAGAGACAGAAAGACAGACAAGGCAGGCAGCCAGGGAGGCTGCCAGACACAGAGATATGCTGAGCTGCACTAAAATGCCCACACTTTTGTGGCTGCCCCAGTCGCAGCAGCTATAAAACCACCCTGCTGGAATGTCATTTGTAGTCACAGAATGGCCCACATTATGAAAGTACCAACACCTTTGATATGGAGAGCTAACAGAGCCAATTCCTATGAAGACATGAAAAGCAGGAGGGAATATAGTGTGAACTCTGATCCAAAAGTTCTTCTTGGCCAGAGTCCACTCACGAAACCTCCTAAAATTGTCATAAACATCTGGTGGGAGTACATTTTGCTAGGGAGTTCACAGCTTTAATCCAGGAATTGGTGCACTAGTTCTATAAAGGGTCAGACAGTGTTTGAGGCTTTGAGTCACCTGGTCTTTGCTACAAATAGTCTACCACTGAAGTGCAAAAGGAGCCATAAACAACAGTGAATTCATGGATAAGGCTGTGTTCCACTAAAACTTTTAATTACAAAAACAGAGTGGAGGGCTGGGAATAGCTCAGTGATAGAGCACTTACCTAGCAGGTGTAAGGCCCTGGGGTTCAATCTCCAGCAGCCCCAAAAGAGGAGAAGAGTGGAGGAGCAGAAGCTATACTTGGCCTTCAGATTAGTTTGCCAATCCTTCTTGTAATCTATCACATCTTAGTCATTTTTTCCTATGAATCAAGGACTGTAAAGTTAAAGTTCTAATTTTTGAGAATCTAGGAAATATTAATACCATTTAACACATCAAAGAAGAAACTTCACTCTTCTTTGACCTAGTCAACTCCATATTTCAACAGTCCTAACAACAGCTAATTCTGCTATCACCACAAGTGGTTCCTTTTCTGAAATCATAAACTCTCAATATTTGGGGCTGGGGATATAGCTCAGTGGCATAAGCGCCTGCTTGGCAAGCACAAGGTCATGCATTCAATCCCCAGTACAGCAAAAAAAAAAAAAAAAGAAAGAAAGAAAAAGAAAAAGAAAAAGAAAAAAAAAACTCTCAATATTTACTGACTTTAGAAAAATTTTACCACAGATATGATCTAGGCCAGTGGAGGTGAACCTCTGGCATGTGTGCTGCAATGGACTGTTTGTATCACTGAAAGTACAAAAGGTTCGCCATCACTGACAGGCTCTAGATATTCCATTCATTGGCTACATAACCACCTATCTTACAGTTCCTTACTGGTTTTTATTTTCAATATCCTAAACTTCAACCACTTTCTCAACATAATCTTGAGTGTCCTTCTGTTGGACCCATTTATAAAAGAGTCCTGAGTAAAACTCAAAAATACCATATGAATATATAGAATAACTGTCTCTACAAGTTTACATTCTGTAACCTTTTGTGCTCCCACAATTCTAATAATTTTTCCCTCACAACCATCAACAGTGCTCTAAATTTTTACAAAGCCACTGAGAGCCCAAAATTCCTGCAACACAAAATTAGAAAATGACTGCAAGGAGATGGTGATACTTTCCATCTCCAATCTGAAGCCGCTCCCTGTAAGAAAATATGCACATGAGCCCATCCTTATCCTTTCCATTTGCAAGGCAAAATTAGCCCTCCTCCTACCAAAGCTAATCTTTATTGTCATGCTTTACCACAATCCCTACAACTTCCTCATTATGTAGTACTTGTGCTTTCTGCAAAATTGTATTCATTTTCTATTGCTATAAAGCAAATTACCACAAACTTAGGGATATAAAACACTCCAAATATATTACCTAATATGTGCATAGACACAATATGGCAGTCTCTGCTCAGAGTCTCATATACTGAAATCAAAATGTCACCATTTTGCAGGCTGAGCAGTAGAACTCCCTCCCACCCAGCTCATTCAGGTTCTTGGGAGGATACAAGGGCCCTATGGTTCTATGACTTGTGCAAGTTCATGTCCTTGCTGTCAGCTGCAAGCTACTCTTCCAGAAGCTTTGTGCATTCCTTGTCACATGGATCTCTCTAGCTTCAAAGTCAACAAATGAAAATCTTTCTTATATTGAATCTCCATTAGACAGAAGTCATGCTTAGAAAGGTTTCCAAAAAATGTTGTCTTTATCCATACCTCTTGAAACCAGCCAAGGAGCAAGAACAGTCTCCCTGTGTAGTCCAGGCTGACCTTGAACTCATTATTTAGTCCAAACTGGCCTCAAACTCATAGCAATCCTCCTGCTTCAGCTTCCCACGTGCTGGGATTAGAAGTGTACATCACCAGGTATGGTGCCTATTCCTTTATACCACACTTTCGGAAGCAGTTCCTTTATGTCAGCATCCTTTGCCATCTGGAGAGGCTAAAAAGTAACTAAATCATCTAGTCTTTGCTTTCTTTTAACAAGACTACCTTTAACTCATCTTTCTTCTCTTACACTTTCAGCAGCAAGAAAAAACTGGGCAGCATTCTCACAACACTTGGGTTGGAAATATCCTTAGCTATGTTTCCAAATTCAACTCACAAGTTCTGATTCCACCTCAAATGCAGCAGTGAGAACTCCTTCATCTTAAATCTTCCCCATACTTAAACTCTCTCTTGCCAGGAATCACACTGTTAAGTTCTCACCCGATTAGGCTGGATCCACAGAAGGTAATCTTCCTTTCTTAAAGTTTACTGTGTCATGTAATGTAACCTACTCACAAGAACAACTACCACATGAGATTGACAGTATACTCACTCAAAGGGAAGGAAAACCCACACTGAAGGAGAAGGAAAGGGACCTTTGAGGCCTGACTTAGAATTCTCCCTATAATAAAAGCTATGTGTGTAGCAATTCTGAAACTACTTTCCACGTACTACTGCAATGAACAAATGCGAAGTGTTACGAAGTTGGATGCCAAGTCTCTCATTGCTGGCAAAGTATATAAATGTAGCATTGGGAAAGTCTAGGAAGCTGGATCAGGATGGACTTATCTGTATCAACTCATGATGTCTTATGTATTTTGTTTTTAGTTGGTTTGTCCCCCGCCTAGCTCTGTCTTGTGAGTTTCGAAGCAAAGGAAATCTACCAACAATGAATATATGCAGAACTGAGATCGTGATTTCTAAATTGTATTCCCTATTAAAAGCAGCAGAGAATCATTGGAGAAATGGGTAATGTCAGGGCAGGAAAAGTGCAGGATGAGGATGAAATGTTCTCTGTGTGAGAATATAAGAAAGCACTACCTCCTTCCAAAAAAACTGATGGGGACATGTCAAAAGGACAGAAGCCAGTGTTAAGGAAGTTCTTCTGTTAGATAAAAAGTTATGGAACTATTCAGAAAATAGAAAGGAGTCAGGAGTGGTGGCACATACCTTTAACCCAAGCATTCAGAAGGCTGAGGCATGAGGATCACTTGAGAGTTCAAGGCCAGCCTGGGCTATATAGTGAACTCAAGGACAGCCTGAACTACAAAGAGAGACCATCTCAAAAAGGAAGGAAGGAAGAAAGGAAGGAAGGAAGGAAGGAAGGAAGGAAGGAAGGAAGGAAGGAAGGAAGGAAGGAAGGAGAAAGGAAGAAGAAAGAAAGAAAGAGAGAGAGAGAAAGAAAGAAAGAAAGAAAGAAAGAAAGAAAGAAAGAAAGAAAAAGAAAGGGAAAGGAGGAGAGAGAGAAAGAGAAAAAAGAAACAAAGAAAGAAAAGATGGAAAGGAATACAATATACTTTAAATTATTACAATTTTTAAAGTTGTATCTATAATTTAAAGCATCAGTTAAATCCATCTAAGGAAACAAAAATATACCCAGAACAATGTTATTTCAATAAATATTAAATATTTTACTTCTTAGAAAAAAGAATTTGTCAATAAAATATATGATTAATATGTTTCACTCCAATTAATAAAAGTAATTTTTTTGGAATTGCTACATAACGGAATGTCTGATATCAATGCAGTTGTACTGTTTATAACTGAAGCATTTGAAAACATCAGTAAAGCTCCTTGCAAGTCTTCTAATTTCCACAATTAAAGTCCACTCATGAACTTTGTAAGATCAAACATTCTGGGGTCCCCCTAAATCTGCTCTCCTGAGTTATATAATTAAGAAACAGCAAGAATTGCTTTGATGTTGAAAAGGGTCAAGGACAAACCTGAAAAGGAGCATTTAATATCAACCCTGGATGAACTGACAAAAGAAAACTTAATAATGAAATTATAAGACCACTACCGGCAGCTGAGCTGCACCTCAGACCGCTTCTATAATTCCAGTGAGCTCGTGCCGCCCCCACACATGAGCTTGGAACCAGGCAAAAACCCAGACAGCTTTAGGGTCCTGAGGTCTACTCCCCGCCCCTCCCCTCCTCCCCCATTCCCCTGTGTGAGCTGGGCTGCACCATGGACGGCTTCAGGAACTTGGGTGAGCTGCTGCCACCTCCACACACACCATGGGCCCACGCACAAACCCGGACAGCAGTGGGGCTGAATCCTGAACATCTTCAGGAAGCCCGGTGAGGTGCGGCAGTGCCTCCCTGACCAGTGTGCAAGGCAAGTGGAACTCTGGAAACCTCCGAGGGCTACTGGCCACACCCATAGTGTGTCTGCCTTGGCTGAGCAAAATCCTGGACATCTCCAAGCAGCCTGGTAAGGTACAGTGGCGTCTCCCTGACCAGTGAACAAGGCAGGCAGAACCTTGGGCACCATGGGCCTCTGTGGCTACTGGCCACACCATAGTGTGTCTGGGGGAGCTGGGTTGAATGTCAGAAACCTTTAGGAAACCCGGTGAGCCACTCTGGTGCCTCTCCCACTAGTGTGTGCGGCACTTAGAGCACTGGATAACTTATGGTGCTTTGGTGGTCACTGCCAAAACAACTCACAAGCCCCGTGGGACCTCAGCTCAAATCTGGACAGTGGCAGCAGCCACAAGTAGCTCACCCTCACCCTCCCCTTCCAGTATGGTAAGGAAGCCTTAGTTAACACAACCTGCATCCCCCCAACTCTTGTGGAAGCTGGGACAAACACCAGACAGTCTATGGAACTCCGGAGAGCTTCCCCCACATTTCCCACACACACTTGGGAGCCAAGTAAATGCAAGAAAGCTTGGGAGCATCTGGGACACCACCTTGCCAACACTCACAAGCACAGGAGCTGCACTGAGCACTGCAGATCTGTAAACTCTCTCCGTGCCACTCACACTCAATCAGGACAGTAAGCCTCCACTCCAGAAAGCCCCTGGGTCTTCAAAACTGACAAAACAAAGGACCAAACTGCAATTCCAACCTCCACACAACCCAAAATAAGTCCAGGAGACATCAACACAGAAGAGCCTAGAAGTCATACAACTGAAATGTCTGAAATGATAGCAACTGAAGTAAACAAACAACTCCATCAGACCACAGAAGACATGAGAGCAGAAATAATGTCTCAGGTGAGAAAAGAAATGATAACAATAATAAAATAAATGTTCAGCATATCCAAAGATGACATAGGCAAGAAAATAGAAGACCATAGACAACTCCATGAAACCTTCAGGGAACAATATAGAAAAGAACTAGAAGGTGTGAAACAGATGCAAACACATACCTACAAAATTAAAAATTCCACCGAAAGCTTCCAAAACCGCCTCAACAAGCTGAAGATAGACTTTCAGACCTTGAAGACAGCACTGCCACTGATGAAAATGAAAGGACGTATCTCTTAAAAACAACAAGGAACCAGGAAATAACAATTCAAAATGTGCAAGATCAGGCAAAGAAAAACAATGTCAGGGTAATAGGTATTAATGAAACAGCAGGGGTCCACACAAATGACGTAAAAAGACTATTTGCAGAAATGATAGCAGAAAATTTCCCAGGTATAGAAAAAGAATCAGGCATCCAGATAAGTGACGCATATACAACTCCAGTTAATCAAAATCGAAATAAATCTATACACAGACATATAGTGATCAAGATCCCAGAAACTCAACAAAAGCTCAAAATATTAAACGCTGTTAGAGAAAAAAAAAAATCACCTATAAAGGAAAGACTATCAGAATCAAAGCACACTTCCCAACACAAACCATCAAGGCAAGAAGAGCTTGGAGTGAAGTATTTCAGTTACTGAAAGAACACAACTTCCAACCCAGATTGATGTACCCTGCAAAATTATCTTTCAAATTTAATACACAAATGAAATATTTTCATGATAAACAACAACTGAAGAAATTCATGACCGCCAAGCCAATTCTACAAAGAGTACTGAGAGATGTTCTAGAAAGAGATAAAACAGACCCCAACTTCAAGAACAACAACAGAAAGGAACCAACAAGCAGAGCAAGCAATTAAACAGAGGGAAAAAGGAGGATCCAACAGCAGGAAAATAGCATGGCAAAGATAAGCCAGTACATATCACTTGTAAACATGAATGTAAATGGTCTCAATGCACCAACCAAACAAAGCAGACTTGCTGAGTGGATTAGGAAAAAAAAACCCAACTGTATGCTGTATACAAGAAACACATTTAACTCAGAAGGAAATTCAAAGACTGAAAATTAAAGGATGGAAAACAATACTCCATGCCACAGGAACCCAGAAAAGAGCAGGTGCACCTATTCTGTTTGCAGACAATGTGAACTTCAAGCCAAGAACAATCAAAAGAGATAAAGAAGGTCACTACATACTTGTGAAGGAAAACTTCAAGAGGAAGAGATAACAATCCTAAACATCTATGCACCAAATATAGGAGCACCCACCTATACAAGACAAATTCTAACAGACATGAAAATTGAAATAAGTAGCAAGAAATCATAACAGGGGACTTTAACACACCACTGTCACAAAGAGATAGATCAACTAGACCAAAAATTAGGAAAGAAATAACAGAACTTAACCAAACCTGTGAACATATGGACTTAGCAGACCTTTACAGAGTGTTCCACCCAACTGCATCAGAATACACATTCTTCTCAGCTGCACATGGGATGGTCTCTAAAATAGACCATATACTAGTACATAGAACATGTTTAAGTAAATGCAAAGGAA